>NC_086317.1:179469086-179826586 GCF_036172605.1 Pelobates fuscus | reverse complement strand
GTGTAGGTAGTTCTCCAGTCCCCCAAACATGAGGCAAAACTTAATGAACACAATGACATAATCTTCTTTAGATTATCCCTAATGTAAAAGGGTATTCCAAATAAGATGTTTTGTTGTCGGCATTCTTTTAATGGCTAAATGGTTTAAATTTATTTGCGCATTCCTAGAGTCCCAAACCCACACTTACACCATGATTTACCTCAGCATCCATCTCCAAAATTTTACAATATCATCTGCATTCTGTAAACGATTAAAGCCATAACAAAGTGATAGGTGGAGTGACTTATGTTTTCCCAGCAGTTTATGTTACAACAAAAAAAGGGAGAGAGCAAAAACTGATAGTGTAGTAGGTTTCCTGAAGGTAAAAAAAGTAAGGAATATTATGTGCACTTACACTTTTAATGAGCTTTGAATCAGCTCACACTTTAGCGCCTGAGCTGTTTGGCCCCACATAAGGATATAGTGTAGTTCTTGTGTGTCCAGTAGTTATTCATGTAGAGTACCCTGTAAGCATAAAAAGGAGAACAGGTAAAATAACATAGTGTACTATATTATGCATAAATTCATGAGGTAAGTAGGTTTATAGGGTTACCCTCACATGTTATGGAGCCTGGCAGTGGCTTTTAGGATGTGGTGGGAGTAATTTCCACTCTGGCATATATAAGTAGTTCAGATAAGAAAGAAGGAAATATATAGAGTGTAAAATCCAATGAAAACTTACTTATGTGGGAAAGAGCAATTCCAGATTGCGCAATCCCAAGCGTGTAGGTGGTTTGTGTCCCTATCAAGGATATAATGATCAGGAAGCAGATGGCAGTGATAAGATCCAAAATTAAAAAAAAAAAGTACTTTATTTACAAAACCAATAAATATATATAGTAGAAAGGATGTATAAAAGAAAATGGATTATTATAATAACAAAGTTTAATAGTATACTAACGCGTTTCATTATGAAGTGGGCTTTAGCAAAGTGTTTTCAATTAATCAAATCTATGCCTGCACACGGATTTCCAAAATCTTTACCTACACAATGATTTCATTCAGCAAAATTTTGCAAGCATTCTGCAAGCATTTAAGTAAGTTGCCTTCAATCAAGAAATTCCATGCTGCTTTTAAACTATGTTCCACAATACCCCTCTACACATTTGCAACTATTGGTATTATATACCTTATGACTAGTAATGGGACACTATAGTCACCGACATTACCTCATCTCAATGAAGTGGTCTGTGTGCAATTTCTCTGTCCTTTTAGCCCCGAATTGTTAAATATTACAGCTTTTAAGACAACTGCAATGCTTACATTGGTCCACTTCTAGTCATTAAAGGCGCTTCCACAGCACTGACCAAGTAAAACTCGGTCGTGTGATATGAAAGTCCCATAGGAAAGCATTTATTTACTGTTTTCCTTTGGGGAAGTTTGAATGCTTGGCATTGAACATGTGCATTATAATCTCAATTTTAGTAATGACAGGAGGTGAGCATTGGACTGGACATCAGCAAAGGAGGCCAATCCCTTTACATGTTTTCAGTAGCTGCTATTATTTTTATCTCTGGGCCCAGGGCAGGAGCTATCTAAGGAGACACAGCAGTGGCGTACACACGATCCATAGTGCCCCGGTACAAAAACTGATCCGTGGACCTCCCCTGGTGGTTACACTGCGCGGGCCGGGCCGCAACACATGGCGATGGGCACCCGGTCGTAGGGCAGCCGAGCCCCCTAGGGTGATGGACCCTGTCACAGCTGCGACGCCTGTATGTACGCCACTGTATACACACACATATATACAAATACACATACATATACATACAGACACATACATACAAACACAAAAAGAGAGATACCCATTTCTGTACAAAAGCCCCTCCAGAACCTGAAGATAAACTGGGGACCTCTATCGGAGACTATGTCAGTGGTATACCATGCAATCTGAAGATCTCCTGTGCAAAAATGTTTGCTAGTTGTGCAGCAGAAGGAAGTTTTTTCAGAGGAACGAAGTGGGCCATTTTGGAAAACCTGTCGGTAACCATTAGAATTACTGTATGGTCTTCAGAGGGAGGAAGGTCCACTATGAAATCAATGGAAAGGTGTGTCCAAGGCATGTCCTTGGGAATTAAAAGGGGCATGAGAAAGCTGGGTTGTTTGCATGTAGGGGACTTGTACTGCGTGCAAACCTGGCAGGCCTGAACATAATCCTTAACGTCTTGCTTGGAGGATGCCCACCAAAACTGTCTCAAGATGTTTTCATATGTTTTCATTATACCTGGATGACCCGCTGGTTTAGATTCCTGAAATACTCGCCTCCTGTTATTACTAAAATTAAGATTATAAGTACACTACGTTAGCATAATCTACAATTTTACCACATGGCAGGAGGCTTCATATTTTGCATTTTTAATGCTATTCAAGTAGAGAAAATTAAGCGTGAGAGGAAGGACGGAAATTGAAAATCCGAAAAGGTCTCCTCCCAAGACAAGTCCACTGAATGCATGATATCCAAAAGCGACGCTCCAGTCTAAAAAGCCTGTGTCAGCGCTACGCCTCGTACAGAGTACAGAGTAAGCACCGAAGACTACCCAAGATTAGACACCTGCAAAATTCTGAATCTAACCGACCCATCTAGCGAGAGTAGTAGTAGATTGGTTTGTGCGGTTTGGTATATGACCTGAGAAGTTGCCCCATCGGAGAGCCACGTAATGAGGCAGTAGTCTTTACAGTGGAGTATCGTCTTGACCACGCAAAGTTGAGGCTCCATAGGAAAAGATAGGTAACAAAATGTAGAGTTAGTCTTAGTATGTTGGGACACCCAGAAAGACGCGCCATTCAGAGTGAAGTATAAACTGTCGACGTCAAAACTCGATTGTCGCTACCTGACGAAAAGAAATCAGACATAGTAGTATTGTCAGTTTCTCTGAAAGTTGTCGTAAGGACAATGAAGCGTTGTCTGGCCATTCCCGTAAAAATCGTAACACCACATTGACGTCCCAAAGCCTTGAATATTTTGGAGCTGGAGGGCGTGATAACTGAATACCTCTCAATAGTCTACAATTCAAAGGATCCTGTCCTACTGGTCAACCCTGGACTGGAACGTGAGCTGCCAAAATAGCAGATCGTGTCACAATAATGGACCGATATGATCTACCTGCAGAGAATAGAAGAGATAGGAAATTTAAAATCATGGAGGTAGGTGCCGTAAAGGGATCAGAGTCCCTCTCTAAACACCAGTTAGACCATATGAAATTGTCCAGGCCACCAATTCTAGTCTTTCTTGTAGTTCCAGAGGGTGAGGTTCAACCTAAGGGCTGGATAGTAGAAGGGGAAACAAAGGCAGAAGGAGAGGATGGTAGAGGAGAGGATGGCAGAGGGAACCACACTTGATTCTGCCATAGTGGTGTCAGGAGGAGCAGAGATATTTTCTAACTGCATATCTGATGTATCACTCTCCCCAACATGGAGAATGGGGGGAAAGCGTGAGCTTCCTGGTTCAGCCAGTGCTGAATGAACGAGTCTACCGCTTCGCATTCCGGATCTGGTAGCCAGCTGAAGAATCTGGGAAGTTGGCGATTGGTCCATTAATCAAATAGATCGATAATGAGGGGACCCCTGCATTCGTACAATTTTTGGAATATCGACTCGTGGAGGTGCCAATCGCTGTTTTCCCGCCAATGTCGTGAGTACCAGTCCGCTGTGAGGTTGGATATTCCCAGTAGGTATTCTGCCTGTAGCTTGATATTGCGGGAGAGACAGAAACTGTAAATGTCTTTTGTTGTATCTGATAGTGCCTGAGAGCAAGCTTCGTCCAGACAATTGATATATTGAACTGCTGAGATGTTGTCCATGCATAACAGGATGCAGCAGTTGGACATGTAGCTGGCCAAACTGTGGATGGCAAAGGAGCCTGCTATTAGTTCCAGGCAATTAACCAAGTTCCAGGCAAGTAACCAAGGTCCTCCTGTGAATGAGCCCACACAATGTGCTCCCCAGCCCCATAGGCTGGCATCCAATTCCACCACGATATGGCTTTCCCATTCTATGCTTGCATGTGGAGAGGCCACCATTGCAGTTCTGTTTGTACCTCTGTCATGAGAGGTATTGTCTGGTCGTATGAGATTCCGGAGTGTAGATAGTGTGCCTTCAGGTGCTGCATGGCTCGGTAGTGAAGAGGGCCATGGTAGATAGCTTGTATGTAAGCACAGAGTATTCCCACAACCCGAGCGAGGAGATATAGCTGGATGTGATCCATACTCCGTATTTCTTTGCACATAGCTGCTATCTTTTTCTAGGGGTAGTCGAAGTATGCATGAGGTTGAATCAATTTCAAACCCCAGGAATTGGACTATTTGTGATGGTTCCAATGCAGATTTGTCGTGATTCACCATGAATCCCCAAGGACTTGAGGAAGTCGACTACAAATTTAGTTTGAGAGCATAGTCATGAGACCGTGTCATACAGAAGCACTAAATTGTCCAAATAGATTATGCCCGGTATCCCTAGTGATCGCAGGTGAGCCATGACCAGTTTCAGCAGCTTTGTGAAGCACCATGGAGCCCAACTGAGTCCGAAAGGAAGTCAGGTGAAAAGATATGTCCTGCCATGCTAACGGAATCGCAGGAATCTTCGGCATGACTGAGCTATCGGTACTGAAAGGTATGCATCCTTGAGGTCCAGTCGGGTGAACCAATCGTCTTTGAGGAGCAGATCCCGAAGCAGGTGGATCCCTTCCATCTTGAAATGATGGTATACTATGAAGGAGTTGAGTTGCCGTAGGTTGATGACAGGACAGAAGTCTCCGGTTTTCTTTTGCACCAGGAATATGTTGCTGAAGAAACCGTCCTTGCCTTGAGCATATTGAACTGCGCCTTTGGAAAAGAGAGTTTGTATTTCTTTGTCGATCAAGGCCTTGTGCTCCTTTGAGGTTCGTAATGGTGGTGGAGGTTGCACCTGAAACGGTAGGGTGTGGAACTTGATGACTTACCCTTGTACGGTTTGCAGGATCTATGTGTCTGATGAGATTTCTTCCCAATTCTGTAAATAAAGTGATAACCTGCCTGCTGTTAGTGTAGAGACATTTGTATGGAACGGTGCACTCACCTGGGTTAAAGCATCCTCGACCTCTGCCTCTGTAGACTCGAGCTCTGTCCGTGCTCCTGTAGAAGGATGAGGTCCGGATGGTGGCTGTCCGGTAGAAGGAGAATGATGGTGGGTTTGGTTTGGAGCCTGAATTCCAAAATTGTATTTGGCTGCTTGGTCCCTCTGCGGATCAGCCCTCCCCAAAACACCATGTCTTGGTGGTGAGTAGAACACCTGTCTTATAGATGACTGGGCCCTATGGAAAGTGGTGAATAATGAGACATGTTTCTTGAGCTCTGCCATAAATGGTTGCCGTGAATCTCAAAATGTCCAACACGCGCAAGAACCCGGCGGGAACAACTGCTGCGGGTCCAAAAGATTGAAAGCCGCTTTAAAAGACCTAGGTTAGTATGTAGCCAAAAAGGAAACCTCTATGCACAGAAAACGTTGCGGCCTGATGCTGGCCACGGTCGGGTTAGTATCAGTGCAGATAGTGAAGGGGGAGAGTCTAGGGAGCCACACTAAATTAGCAAGTGTACAGGTACTCTGTATGTCTGAGTGTTTGCATGTCTCTGTATGATTATATGTCTGTGCCTATAGGACTGTGTATGCATGTCTCTGTATGCCTGTCTATTTGCCTCTACATGCCTGTGTTTGTAAGTCACTGTATAACTGTATGTCTCTGTATGACAGTGTTGGTTTGTCTCTGTGTGTCTCTGTATGACTGTATGTCTGTGTCTGTATGACAATGTACCTGTATTTGTAGATTATATGACTGTGTGCCTGTATTGCTGTGCCTATATGACTGTGTTTCTTTGATTGTGTGCCTTTTATGATTGTGTATCTGTACAACTGTGTGACTTTGTGTCACGATTCGGGGAACCCAACACGCTAACACACACACACACACACACAGAAAATGTGCAGTACCGGACCTTAGAGTGGCCGGGCTAAGCACACACAGAATAGTCAGGAGACAAGCCGAGTAAGGGGAACCAGAAGACAGAATAATGAGAAACAAGCCGAGGTCAAAGGGTAGGAGAAAGTCACAAAGTCAGATTTAACAAGCCAGAGAGTACGTAACCAGAAACACAAGTTCAGTATCAATACTAGTAAGCAAAGACCACAACAGGGCACTGAGAGACAGGAAAGGTAAGTATTTAAATCCTAGCCTTAATCCTGATTGGATAACTTCCAATCAGTATTAACAAACACACGTGGGGGATATCTATACCGCCCACTGTGATTGTTGCGCTGTAGCTTTAACGCCGGGTCACGTGAGTGACCCCGGCGTTCTGATATTCGTGACAGCTCCCAGCGTGCAGCGTTAGACATGCTGTCGCTGGGAGGAGGAGAGGAGGACGCGAGCGGCGTGTCAAGGGGAGAGGACGCCGCTCGCTTACCGGTAAGAGGAGGGGAGCCCTGACATATCCCCCCCCTCGAGGACCGCCCGAATGGCGGGAAGCCGAAGGCTTCAAAGGAAACCACGCATGAAAGGAGCGGATCAAAGAGGGAGCGTTCAAGTCAGAGACAGAAACCCACGACCGCTCCTCAGGGCCGTAACCCTTCCAATCAACTAGATACTGCAACTGACCTCGAGAGAAACAAGAATCAAGGAGAGCAGCCACCTCGTACACGTCACTAGAGACCACGCGGAGGGCATCGGAACGCCTGAGAGACCCAGAGAACCGATTACAGAGCAAGGGCTTCAAAAGGGAGGTGTGAAAGGTGTTAGGTATACGCATGGAAGGAGGCAAGGCCAGGGAGTAGGACACAGGATTCACCCAACGCAATACCTTATAGGGACCAAGGAACTTGGGCGCGAACTTCATCGAGGGAACCCTAAGGCGGAGATTCCTAGAGGACAACCAAACCCTATCACCCAGAGCATAAGAAGGAGCCGCACACCTACGACGATCAGCAAATCTCTTTTGAGGTGCTCGTCCAAAGCAGGCATTCCCTTGGCGGAGAACACACCGGGAAGGACAGAGGGTTGGAACCCATAAGCCACCATAAAAGGACTTACGCCAGTAGAAGAATGAGACACAGTGTTCCTGGCAAACTCAGCCCAGGGAAGGAGATGGGACCAGTTGTCCTGGTGTGCATTCGTGAAACAGCGTAAATACAACTCCACAGACTGATTTGCCCGTTCGGCAGCTCCATTAGATTGCGGATGATAGGAGGAAGTAAACGATAAGGAGACCCCCATCTCAGCACAAAAGCCCCTCCAAAACCGAGAGACAAACTGAGGACCCCTGTCAGATACGATATCTTCTGGGATACCATGCAAGCAGAACACTTCTTTGGCAAACACCTGAGCCAACTGAACCGCAGAAGGTAGCTTCTTAAACGGAATGAAGTGCGCCATCTTGGAGAATCTATAAGTTACAGTCAAAATTACTGTCTGTCCATCAGATGAAGGAAGATCCACAATAAAGTCCATGGATAAGTGTGTCCATGGTTTCTTGGGTACAGATAGGGGCATAAGGAGTCCCAGGGGTTTAACATTAGGGGACTTACACTGTGTGCAGACACGGCAAGCCTGCACATAATCTGCCACATCGTTTTTAAGTGAAGGCCACCAAAACTGTTGGAGGAGACCATTGTAAGTCTTGGTACCCCCTGGATGACCAGCAGTTTTGGCTGTGTGAAATAAAGTTAATAACTTCTTTCTGTCTTTTACTTTTACATATAGCTTACCAATAGGAGTCTCAGAGGGTGCTTGCGATTGGTATGTCTTGATGCCATCAAGAAAAAGAGATGAAATAACCAAACGGGTAGTAGCTATTATATTAGTTGTAGGTACAATGGGCTCAGGAGTGGAGTTGAATTGAATCTACAGATTCGTACTGGCGGGAGATAGCATCAGCCTTGACATTGCGATATCCAGGCCTGTATGTGATTATGTACTGAAAACGTGAGAGAAATAAAGACCATCTAGCTTGTTGAGAGGATAACCTTTTAGCGTCTGCGATATAGGATAGATTTTTATGATCGGTTATAACCAGAATTTTGTGTCTAGCTCCTTCTAACAAGTACCTCCATTGTTTAAAAGCCATCACTATAGCTAATAATTCCCTGTTCCCAATGTCGTAATTCTTTTCAGACTCAGACAAGCGTTTAGAAAAGTAACCACAGGGAAGGAGGGGTTCGTCATACGATTGTCTTTGTGACAACACTGCTCCTATACCTGATTCAGAGGCGTCTACTTCCAGTACAAAGGGAAGGGAAGGATCAGGATGGTGTAACACAGGGGCAGTGGCAAATGCCTTTTTAAGAGTCTCGAAGGCCACAATAGCTTTAGGAGTCCAAACCCTGGGGTGTAAACCTTTTTTAGTCAGTTTAGTGATAGGGGAAATGATGGATGAGAAGTTTTTAACAAATTTCCTATAATAATTGGCAAACCCTATAAATCGCTGTATTGCCTTAAGTCCTTGGGGAAAGGGGCCTACCGGGTTGATCAAACGTGCGTTTGAATGCTGACAAAAAATCTGCAAAGGACATAGGAGACATATTCTCCCACATGGGGTTTGCCCATGCTAAAGCTCTCCCGGACAGGTGGTTTATCAAAAAGGCAATTTTGGATCTGTCAGTGGGATAGGAACGTGGATTCATCACCAAATGGATGTCGATTTGGTTGAGGAAACCACGACACAATGCTGGGTCACCACTATAGTGCTGTGGCGGCGTCATATGAACTGCATGAGCAGGAACGGGTACTGGAGTGGGAATGGGTTCGGGCACAGCAGCAGCCGCCTCCTGAACGGCAGGCTGCAAGTGTGCAGTACGAGCCAGTATGGTTTTCAAAGCTTGAGCAAACTGATCCATACGGTGGTCCAAGCCATCCATTCTAGCCTCCTGATTAACTAGGAGCTGTGGTATGTCAGCAGGTTCCATTATGGCCCTGTTGTAATGTCACGATTCGGGGAACCCAACACGCTAACACACACACACACACACAGAAAATGTGCAGTACCGGACCTTAGAGTGGCCGGGCTAAGCACACACAGAATAGTCAGGAGACAAGCCGAGTAAGGGGAACCAGAAGACAGAATAACGAGAAACAAGCCGAGGTCAAAGGGTAGGAGAAAGTCACAAAGTCAGATTTAACAAGCCAGAGAGTACGTAACCAGAAACACAAGCTCAGTATCAATACTAGTAAGCAAAGACCACAACAGGGCACTGAGAGACAGGAAAGGTAAGTATTTAAAACCTAGCCTTAATCCTGATTGGATAACTTCCAATCAGTATTAACAAACACACGTGGGGGATATCTATATCCCCCACTGTGATTGTTGCGCTGTAGCTTTAACGCCAGGTCACGTGAGTCAAGGGGAGCGGATGCCGCTCGCTTACCGGTAAGAGGAGGGGGGACTGCGGGCGGCGACGGACCGAGGGTGAGTGCTGCAAGAGGATTGCAGCCTCCCCTCACAGCCGCCCGCGGAGCCCTGACACTGTGAGCCTGAATAACTGTTAGTATGCCTGTATGGTTGTGTGTCTCTATGTTTGTCTTTGTGCATATGTGTCTTTTTGCCTGTATATTTTATGGCTGTATGGCTGTGGAGGAAGAGTCAAACAAAGCGCCTGGAGGAGGGACACACAAACAGGATGAGGGGAGAGAGCCACACAGAGGGGCTGGGGGAATGAGACACAGAAAAAGGCTGGGGGGGAGCAGGAGATACACAAAGGGGCTGGTGGGAAAGTATTTAAATACAAACGGGCTGGGGGAAAATAAGAAACACACCAATGGGCTAGAGGGTGTAAGAGATACAAAAAGGGTCTGGTATAGAAGGAGCTGGGGGTAAGAGATACTCAAGAGGAGTAAGACACACAGGGGATAAGATACACTAATGCTTGTGTAAGACACAAAAAGGGGCAAAGGGGGGTAAGGCATTCAAAGGAGAGGACAAGGTTTACAAAAACAGGCTAAAGTAAGTAAGAAATTCAAAAGGTGGGTTACAAGACATACAGTTTTTTGGGGAGAGGGGTGTGGCAAATTGCAACTTTGTCTGTGCAGTCAAAAATACTTGCACCAGCCCTGTCTGGGCCATCACCTCCATATTCTCCAGCTTTCACTTGTCTCAACTCATTTATTTTAACCTCTAAACTATAAGCTCACAAACGATCTGACTAAGCACTATATATAAAAGAGATTCAATGGCTAGATCTCAGCAAACCGGCAGGGCCCTCTTTATCTTTCGTATTAGTCTGTGTATATTTTAGTGTCTTTTACCCTAACTAAACAGCGTTGTAGAATTTGTGGGTATTTTATAGATGTCAGTTATAACAATTATTAAATATTTGCCTTTTCTGCATGGCCAAAAGATGCCCTCAAATTGTTTTGCCATTCCCTCAAATACCAGTTGTGCCATTAAGCTTACTATTTAATTTTGAATAGTTTTTTTCCAGAGTAGTGATCGGCTGTGTCTTTGGAGACTCCTTTTTTGTCTGGTGGGAAATGAATCCTGCAAGTCACCTTGCTTAGTATTTTACATTCAAAATGTTACTGTAAGTTTTCTGAAGTGTAGTACCCTCCTTTGAAATTACCTAGCGTATGTTATATTTCCATATTGTTCTGCAAAGCCTATAAAAATTTTTAGATGCAACTTTTAGGTGGGTTGAAGACCCTCTGAAAGCCAATTTGTGCTTGTTAAAAATGGAACAGAACAATAGTTAGAAAACTCTCTGTTTATGATCTTCTTGCCTTTTATGGCTCCTCAGAATTGTGCCTTTTCAATGCAAACTCAGTTGTGTTTCATCCCACAACTACTGGCCGGCAAAATGACTGCTGGCGGTTTTGTGCAATTAATTTGACATATGTTTTGTTTGTCTGACAAATGTGTGTAGTCATCCGACCCTCCTAAGGCCAGTGAGTTTCTAGCATTCTTGTCAAATAACTTGCAGGAGAAGCAAACATTTTCATAGCAGATGAGGAGTACACCAACAATCTATATGTCTGCTCTTCTCCACTGTCTAGCTTACTTTTATAGAATCTACATACAAAATGGTTATTATAGGTAAAAATTTTAAATTTCACATCTGTTGCCAAATGTTTAGTCACGAAACAGGATCTGTCACAGTCAGAGAGGGATTCCTACAAGGGAGTCAGTGATCCTAATAGTAGATGGTGGAAAAGAAATGATTTGCCCAGAGGCCAAAGAATCTCTAACGTTTTCCATTTTGTGCGTATTATTTTTTGTTTCATGACATGTTTTTTATGCATTTTTTGATTTGAGAAGTAATATTATTTTATCTCTTTCTTATTTATGTTTTGAAATATCATTATATAACTATAAATCGATAAGAAAATCCTGGAGCTCTTTTGGTATGTACATATTATAAAATGGCACTCCTTGTAGAGTTTATTTCAGAAATACTGATAGGATAATTAACTAAACAATAAATTGTTGAGACTATAGGAACATTTGTTGAATTATGTAGTTCTTAAATTTGAAAATTTCTGGTAAATTTACATCATTGCTTGATTTAAGCTTAGGACTGATGAATCTGGACCAATTTATATGAGATTTCAGACTTAAAGGGTTATTCCAAGCACCATGACCACTTCAGTGATTTGAAGTGGTCATGGTGCCTGGAGTCTGTATGTGCAGGATTTCACTTTGAAATAGATGTTGTGGTTATGATGCTGGAGTAACCCTTTAAAAATTAAAGGAACACTCCCAATGTTAAATCTCATTTAAGTTGTTATGGAGCATGGGAGTTTAAGTGTGTTCTTACTTCCAGAGATTAACTGCCTTGCATTGATTAAACCCGGATGTTGGAGGTCCAGTACCTGGCACCTGTGCTTCGTAGCTTCCTCCCTTTCTGTGCTGCAGTATAAGTGTGGTACAGCACTTACTAACCCTTTATCGTGATGTATACGCTCTTCAATTAAAAGCAACTCAAACCACCCCTAAATGGCTATCCTTTTTATACACGCAATTAAAAACTAAACTAATAGGTATAGAATGTATAGTAATACACAATAGAAGGGAAAAGGGTGCTATACACGAAATACTACAATTGGTGCAGCTTAAAAACACCTCGGTGTACAGTCACTTATTACACCAAATAAAAGATATAGTGAACAGAAAAAAAGGTGAAAGCGCACAAACAGTGCAATATTTTACCTTTAAAATCTTGTATAGGTCCTATTTTCAGCAACAGACAGTAACTGTGAACCCTATATATAATATATACAAGAAAACAACATAGTGTATACTGTTTAAACCTATTTACAATATGTGGAGAATAAAAAAGGTTCACTCACACTTTCCAGAGCCACATAATTTAGGCTCTGGACTGTAAAGGTATTTCATCCACCAAGGGATACACTGGATCTGATGGATCTCTTAGATGTTTGCATTAAGTTTTTCTTAGCAGGAACTCAGGAACCAGGTAAGGTGAAGTGTTAAAATAAACATTTATTTCGTATAAAATAATAAAAGCACAACGCGTTTCGACCCTCCAGGGTCTTTTTAAAGTGCAGTATATCCTCCCATTTGCTGACCCACCTATATATGCCTCCAATTTACCATATTGGAGACAGGTGTAGCAGCAGGAAATGGTAATTGAATGTCCATATTTGGTCATTGCAGGAAGCATCTCACCACCACTAAGATGGTGGTGCTTCCTGTTTTTACATATATAAATAAAGAGGGGGAAAAAATCCTATTTTGACATATATAAATAAAGAGAGAGAGAGAGAGAAAAAAAAAAGGAGGTTCCTGTTTTGACATATATAAATAAAGGGAAACAAATGCTTCCTGTTTTTACATATATAAATAAAAAGAGGAAAAAAAAAAAATAAAGGGAAGGGGGAACAAAGAAAACACATGTTCATTTTAATATGTGGGATTCCAAGATGGCGGTGACTTTACTTCCGGTGAGCGTCTTCCGGGGTTCCAAAATGACTGTGCATCTACTTCCGGTCAACTTGTTTTCCAAAATAGCCATGCGCCTACTTCCAGTCGGCGTATTTTCGTCAAGTTTTTCCAAAGTAGTTAGCGGCTCCTTTCTTCAAACTCCACCTCTCCATAAATATTAGTTCAAAGAACGGCAATCTTTTATGTAATATATATCTG
This sequence comes from Pelobates fuscus, assembly GCF_036172605.1. NCBI lineage: Eukaryota > Metazoa > Chordata > Amphibia > Anura > Pelobatidae > Pelobates > Pelobates fuscus. Next base: position 179,813,432 of record NC_086317.1, on the reverse strand, counting down.
GCAATATGTATATCGTCCAGATCCAATTAATCTCCAGTTAGATGCCAGATAGTCCACAGTATATGTTAATTTAACCATAAAGCAGATACCTACTTTAATAAGAACTATATCCTTCGCCCAAACATATGAAGTAAATAATAAATACAGAAAAATATAAATACAGAAAAAATCATAAAATACAGTTCATTTCAAAATCAATGTTGAGCCCCTTAGGTGTTAAAGTGCACATTTCAAAGATCCATTTGGTTTCTTGTAAACTTAATTTTTGGTTGAAATCCCCTCCTCTCCAATGCGTAGTAACTTTTTCTATAGCATGGAATTCCCGTTTTTTTGGATCGGAGTTGTGTTTTTCAAGGAAGTGTTTGGATACACTATGGTTTGTGGTTTTATTCCAATTGGAAAACCTTGATTTTATAATCCTCTGTTATATCTTTGATTTTATTTATTCCCTTGCTCTTCCAAGAGTTGATCTTAATATTATCTAGCATATCATTAATCACTGTAATTAGTACTGCATCAATTATTCTGTTATTTAATCCAACTCTTTTCTAAATATATCCCATCAAGCTGTTAGATCTCTAATTACATGTGATTTGGATCTTGACTTAGTTATAAAGTTTTTGTTGAGATCTAAATCCAGAATAGAGAGGATAAATTCTCTACCCCTGTACAATATTTCTCTATTGAATACCATTTTTCCTTTTCTGCGGATGTATTCTGTGATAACATTATATGAAACAATCTACTGGCCTGATAACATTGATGGATTTCTGGGCAACTCAAACCTCCATCTTGTCTTAACCTGGCTAAATTTTTCATTTTTACTCTTGGTTTCTTTCCATCCCAGACAAATTTTAAAAAAGAGGCATGCAACATTAATAACCAGTTTTCAGGGCAGTTAAGGGGGATCATTCTCCATGAATATAGCCATTTTGGTAAGATATAGGCCCTTAGTATTCTGCCCGAACACGAGAATCTCAACCCCCTCCAATCCCGTAGGTTTTTAATAGTTTGTTTTTTTTAAGGGTAAGAAATTAGCTTCTATTAACTTTTTGACCTCTGATGTAATAGTCATTCCCAAGTATTTCAAACTATTTTTATCCTTTGGGAGTCCAAGATTTTTTATAAGATTATTAACTAATCTCTTACATATGTTCTTAACTATGACTTCTGATTTATCTAAATTTATTTTATAACCCGATACTCTAGAATAGCTATTTATCTCTTTTAACACTTCCGGAATAGAGGTTTATGGCTCTTTAAGGATCAGTAGTATATCATCCAAATCGATATTTAGTTTAATCTGCTCTAATGGATATCTATAGCCTATATTTTTTTGATTTTGTCTTATAGAAATAGCTAAAGGTTCTAATACAATATTGCAATGGGGATAGAGGGCATCCCTGCCTTGTCCCGTTGTTGATGTTAAAAATTTGAGAGGTAAATCCGGATCCCATGACTTTTGCCTGTGGAGAGTCATAGAGAGCAGATACCGCTTTTAGAATTGGACCTGTGAATCTAAATTGTTTTAATGAGGCTGACATAAAGGCCCACCCTGCCCTATCAAACGCCTTCTCTATGTCTATTGATACGAGCATGAGTGGGTTCCCCTTAGTCTCTGTTGCCTCCAAAATATCTATTACTTTCAGAATATTGTTAACTGATGACCGACCTGGAATAAAACCAACTTGGCCGTTGTTAATAAGGTCTGGTATGACAACTTTCAGTCGATCCACAAGAATCTACGAGAATATTGTGATGTCTGTGTTTATCAATGAAATCGTTCTGAAATTTCTTAAAAGTTCTGGATCTTTATCTGGTTTTGGAATTGGAACAATATTTGCTCTCAATAACTCTCCAGGGCATCTTCCTGTATTTATCATGTAATTAAAAACATTTACAAGTTCTTCTTTTAATTGATCTTTCATAATTTTATAAAATGTATTCGTAAAGCCATCTGGGCCCGGGGCAGTTCTTTTTTTTTAAGTTTATCTATTGCTTTAATAACTTCTGTTTCTGATATTGGTTGGTTTATTAAAAATAAAAATAATTCTCACTTAGACAGGCTGGTCCTAAACAAAGGAATCAGTCTAAGACACAGCTTGTATATGGCACACACTCCCCGCCATACTTTATCTCGAGAAATGTCCCCCATTGCTCAGATAATGAACCCACATGTCCTATGTTGAAGCGTGCTGGGTTAGAAAACGAGTCAGTACCTAAACATCTAATGGGTATCACACTAAACAAACCAAAAAAAAAAAAACACCAAGCAAACAAACATATAAAATCAATAGAGGAAAAGGGAAGAAATAAAAGAAAGGAATGGCCTTGCATCCCCACTCTGCCAAAGAGCCCTTAGGACATTACATTATAGAGTTCTAAACCTCACTTAAATGTAAACTGTTTATTATGTGGTTCTCTCCCAGAAGCTTTATTAAAAAAAACAAAAAATCCAATACTTATTAATTTCAATCTGTAATCATGCAGAGGTCTGACCCCCTATCTTTTTTTTTTTTATTCCCTCCTGTTTATTCCCCTAGCTTCTTGTAACTTTTCTCCCAAACTTTCACCTGGTAAGTAAACCATTCCATAAAACTTTAGCTTTTTTCTTTTTTCCTACATCCTTTTCACTTTTTCCTTTACTTGTATAAATCTTTATAACTCCAGCGATTTTATCTTATGATGTCATGTCATACAATAATATGTCCATTCGTGTGTTCTAGTGTATATTGACGATATACTAATTTCTCCTGATATATCCACGTTCCACGATCATGTCAACAAAGAACTGAAAACAATTGCAAAATGTTTATTCTATCAAACATGAAATGGTAATATCAGTCAGTGGTTTTAAAATGGATACCAGAAATAAGAGACACTCTTGCAATGGTCCAGACCTAAGGCACTGAAAAAAAATATTGTATTTGCTAATTACTACTGCAGGATCATAAAAAGGGTTCTCCTCTGTCATTTCTCCTATCACCAACTTACATGGAAAAGAGGTATTGCCAAATCCAGGCCCTCTGACGCCATATCTGTTTTCAAACAACTAATGACCCTCTTTTCAATGGTCCTATTCTCACTCACCCTGGCCATTCTAAACCCTTTGTTTTGGAAACAAGGATAGGGGCTGTTGTCTCTCAGATGGAGTCATGAGAGACTACTCTTCGCCCTTGTGAATTTTTTTCCAAAATATTATCACCTGCGGAAGTCAACTATGACATTGGGAACAGGAAGTTGTTGGCTATAATTCTTGCCCTAAAAGAGTACAGACATTTAGTGGAAGGATCTAAGGTACCCATAATGATCATCAAATTTGGCTTAATTAAGTGAGGCAAAACATCTCTGACAAGCAAGATGGTCATTGTTACTCTCTCGTTTTAATTTAATTATAACTTATAGGCCTGGTTCCCTCAACAGTAAGGCTGAAGCCTTGTCCAGAAAATATGAAATTGACTCTCACCACGCTCAAGAAACTACTCCCATTGTACCACCTAAACATATCACAGCGACTACCATACTAACCATATCTTGTTCATTGATGGATAAAATACATGTAGCCCAAACACAGGCTCCCGCTGGTAAACCTCATGACAAATTGTATGTTCCACAAACAGTAAGAATATAAGTACTCTCTTTGAGTCATCACGCTGGTTATACTGGGATTAGTAAAACCGTGTCCTCTGTGTCACGTATTCATCCGCTTATAAAAATGTGATTAATGTAATTTACTGTTCAGACAGGAAAAGTTGTGCCAAACAATATTACTATCCTGACAGGAAAAGTTGTGCTGAGCAGCAATCAAATCCACAGGAGGGTTTGTGCTGAGCAGCAATTATGCAAATGGGAACCTGGAAACTGCGTTTGGGGTCAAAGGCCGATTATAGCCTATTAGATCTAGAGGAGGGGCCCAGTTTTAGGCCCAGTTCTCATCCTGCTCAGTGCCCTGTCATGGTTTCCCTTGTGGTTGTCCGAGAGCACGATATTGATTCTGGTAATTCTGGTTATTTGACTTTGGCATTGTTTTTGACTTCCCTGTTTTCTGGCATCCCTGACCCCTGGCTTTTCCTTATCGTTGTGTCTCTTTCTGTATCCCTTGACCTCTGCTATTCCTGACTATTCTTTGTTACGTTAGTCCGGCCATTCTAAGGTCTGGTATACGTTACCTATCAGTCCTCTGTGTTACACAATTCTACGTGCTGGATCATACTGTAATCCTGACACTCTGTTTCCAGACAATTCTGGTGTCCTTCCTTGACTTCCTATGTCTAGACTATGTTAAGGTTTGTACCAATTGTGCTATGACAAAATCCTCACATCAATCACCTTGTGGTCTTTTACAATCACTTCCTATTCTAGAAGTACCATAGTCTCACCTTGAAATGGACTTCATTATAGATTTACCACCATCATAGGGTCATACCACCATTCTAATGGTGGTAGATAATTTTTCTAAAATGATCCATTTGATTCCACTCTATAAATTACCTTTGTCAGATGAGCTAGCCAAAATATTCATGAAATAAATTTACAGATTACATGAACTTCCTCAGGAAATTGTGTCCGACAGGGAAACACAGTTTATATCCAGAATTTGTTCTATTCTGAACTTGGAATTACATTGTCATTCTCCTCTTCCTATCATTCTCAAACTAAAGGAACAGCAGAGAGAGCTAATCAATCTTTTGAATCCTTCTTTCAATGTTTTATTTCTCATTAGGACAATTGGTCTGACCTTCTCCCTTGTTTAGAATCAGCCGCAATAATACCACACATGACTCTCCCGGCACAGTCCCTTCTACATTACTTCTGAAAGAAGATACCCCTTTGTTATTCCATCACAGTTCAATAATACAGGGCTGCCTGCTCTTGACCACCAGCCGAATGAGCTAATGGAAAGGTGCAAACAGGATTAACCCCTTAAGGACACATGGCATGTGTGACATGTCATGATTCCCTTTTGTTCCAGAAGTTTGGTCCTTAAGGGGTTAAAGAGCTCTGGCTTTGTTTTCCTCTCGCCACAAGTATCATGGTGACAAATGCCGTACCATGGCACCTGGTTATCAGGTTGGAGACAAGGTATGGCTTTCCACCCGTAATATAAAATTGAAAGTGGCAACCCACATACACCCAGATACATTGGTCAATATGTTATTTCTAGGAGAATTAACACTGTTTCATATGCTTTGACACTCCCTTCTTTCATGCACATCCTTAATGTGTTTCATGTGTCCTCACTCAAGCCGTTAGTATGTAACCATTTCACTAAGCACACTGTTCACCCTGCCTCTATTAGTTTTGAGGGCTAGGATGACTATGAAGTCCAGTCCATTGACAACTCCAGGCTTTCTCTCAGGGCATTGCAGTATCTGGTGCACTGGAAGTATTATAATGCAGAGGAACGTTCATGGGTTCCTGCCTCTAACATGCATGCTGCTAGGTTGCTCCTTTCTTCCCATGCCAGATATCCTCATATCCCGGCTCTTTTCTGCCTGGTGTGTGGGAGGGGTTACTGTCACAGCGCGCTCCTCGTTAGGGTGCATTACCATGTCACATGACTTATATGAGCCGATCAGAGCCCTTCTTTAGAAATTTAAACCTACAATTGCTAGTTTTCAGTGCCCTGTAGTGACTTCCAGTTTGGTTATCCCAGAGCATATTATTTCTATTGATTCTTGTATATTTTGACCTTGGTTTGTTTTTTGAGTATTCTGACTCTGTATCTCTTGGATTTTGGCTTGTTGCACATTTAAGTACAGACTTCTGCCTGTCCTGTACTTTTCTATATTTACATTAAATCCGGGCATTCTAAGGTCCGGTAACACGTTTTAGGGTTTCTTTCTATATTTTATTTGTTAACTTAAGGTCTGCGTGTTGGCTGTTTGATTATCATGACAGATATGATCCCGTGGTGTGTGTTTAAAATACCTATAAAGGGTTTGTTATTGATCCAAGTCAGTTACTCTGAATTTCACTGACAAAGTGGAAGGTGACTGAATAGGAAAATGGCTATATGCATACTAAGACCCCCCCCCCCCTTATACAGGGGACTATGGTATGCATATAGCCAACAAAGAGAAAGGGTGTACAATGGAGTAAGATGGTCCTTAATGGTAGTTGTAATAATGAAAGGGTATATTTTGTTGCTCCAGTAGAAGGTGACGTGGGAAATAGGAGATAAGATCTAATTTAATATAGTTTGTTGGGGGGATTACACTCTACCTCCCCTATGTCCCAGTTTAGATGAGACAGTTTTGGCTTGGGGATCTTGAACGCTTCTAGGGACAACAGAAACCAAGAAGAAAGTGCACTGTGAATGCAAAATGCAGTCAGGGTATTTATCCCTTGTGAGAGTGCTTTGGAAAGGCTCTGTCTGTGAGCTGAGTGAAGTGGGGTTAGCCAGTGTTGGTGGCAACATTCTATGGGCAGGTCCAATTATGGAGTAATAATTTCCACAAACAGTAACCTTTAAAAGAATACATGATAAATAAATAAGTCAAAGTGAGGAATCCAAATAAGGCAAAATCACTCATAGGGGCAGATCCCTGTAATGCACAAACGTTCTGCTGGTATCAGAGTAAAGAAGATCCAGTTGGTGCATAAAGGTCACGCTTATCACCACAAATACCTCTGTGTAAAAAGTAAGATTGTCCCCAAAAAAACTATATTCAAATATAATTGGATCCAACTAGAAATAGTTCTTATTGAAGGACATTCACTCCTTATTCCAAACTGACCTGTTGATTGTTCAAGAGGACATATACTCCTTCATTGGCAGAATCACAGAGACAGAAGAGGATATCATTGAGCTTAAGACCAAGCAGGCCACAATGCAGGAGTCCTAAAATACGTTATTATGGCCCAAGAAGGCATAATGGCAAAATTGTCGAGACAGGAGTGTCAGGGTGCAGTACGTGGTGACTAGGGATGTGCCTCATGTTGCTCACCTCTTACAGGAGGAGTGGGATCCTTCCCAATGTTCCTCTTTGTTCACAAGCGTTTTTCACGCCTGCCACGATAGCCCCACCCCTTTTTATGACACAACGTGGGTGCATTGACGTCATGACGCTAATGACGTCATGGCCCGCCAAAATGTTTGAATTTTGATGTTTTGGGGGCGTGGCTACAACCCTAACGAGCCACAGTATAAAGATGACTCAGAGGGAAAGGTTCATTGCCCTGTTGTGGTTCGTTTTTGTTCGCAATATCTGATTATCTGTTTTTTTCTTTACTTTGGTTCCTGTTTGACTCATTTTCCTTCTATACACACCTTGACCCGGCTTTTGTATTCTCATTTACCCTGATCTCTGTAATCCTCGACCTCGGCTTGATTCTGACTACTCTTTGTTCTCATAAAGTTAGTCCAGTCATCCTAATGTCCGGTATACGTTACCTTTTTATCTATACTCTGCGTGTTGGACCCCATTCCTGACATTACAATAGGGCCTTTATGGATCCAGCAGGTGTAGGCTCACAAGGGGGTCCATACGATACCCATTTCGAAGAAATCATTATATGGATCAAATAGTAGTGGCACTACAGACCTTAATGAACAGGTCTATCCCTGTGCCAGAAAAAGGTCGTAACCCTTCTACGACTCCCGTACCCACGGGATTAGAGGTAGCTGCTGTTGGGGCTTCATCACATGTTACGTCACCATTGTGTTATGGTGGAGTGCCTGATGCCTGTCTGGGTTTTTTGAATCAGGTTAGCATACATTTCGAAATACAACCCTGTTCTTATCCTACACATAGAGCAAAGGTTGGTTTCATTATTACTCTGCTAGTAGATAAAGTTTTGACCTGGGCTAATTCTCTTTGGGAGAATGAAAGTCCAGTGGTATACAATTATGTTGCTTTCGTGGCTGCTTTTAGACGCACTTTTGACGCTTCAAGTAGGAAAGCTAACGCTGCCAGATCCTTACATTGTTTCAAACAAGGCAATAGAACATTGGTCGACTATGCCCTGGAATTCAAGTCCATAGCTGCTGAAGTAGCTTGGAACAACCAAGCTTTTGTAGACATGTTCTTAAATGGCTTGTCTGATGTGATATTGGATGAAATAGCAACCAGAGAACTCTCAGAAAACTTACAGGAGTTGATATTTATATCACGTATAGACGAACGATTAAAGGTTTAGGCAAAACACCAGAGATCAGCCAAGAAGGGCCTCTGTTCGTCTAGCTCCCGCTTTACCTCTCCTGATTCAATGGCTTTGGCAGTTCCCAGACCTATGCAATTGGGGTAACAAGGCTGACCGAAGCAGAGAGACAGTACAGGAGAAGGGAGGGCTTATGCATGTACTAAGGACAAAGAGGACATCTCTACCTGCGATGTCCAAGCAGGACGGAAAACTCCTGCACCTAAGTCCCTCTGGAGGAAAGGCCTTTGGTGTTTTTTCTTTGTCCTCCTTACATAAAAACCAAGATCACATGCTTATAATCCTCATCACCTTAATCTGGAAAAAAAAGTAAAATACAAAGCATGCAATGCTTTGTATTTTATGTGATTGTTTAAACTGCAGAATTTTCTCTGATGAAGTCCAAGTTGTTTGGACGAAACGCGTTAGATTGCAGTTATTTTTAAAATTTTACTGATTTAATTTTTCAAGGCTATTTATTGCCTTTTGAATAAAGAAAAACATTTTTTTTACATTTCAACTGGCATTCTTCCATTTCCTGTGAAAGACAGAGCAACCTATCCGTGGAAGGCAAATACCATTTTAGCCCATTGTGGGCTTAAAGGCGCATTACCCTACACCATCTCGTGAGTGCAATCTTTGTGGGTTAAATCCAATTATTGTTAATGTACTTCACTATGTGCTATATATTCTTTTTTTTCTAGTTATTCAGCTGTATCCCATTTTTTGTCTATATCCATAGTTAAAGAAATAGGTAAAATGACAATGAAGGGGGAAGTTATCATCATGGGTGACTTTAATCTTCCTGATGTGAATTGGAAAACAAAAATAGCTGCTTGTACCAGGAGCACACATATTCTAAACTCCCTACTGGAATTGTCTCTAAAACAAGTCGTTGAGGAGCCAACTCGTAAAGAGGCCATACTAGATTTAGTGTTAACAAATGGAGATTTGGTATCAGATATTACTGTAGGTGAAAGTTTAGGATCCAGTGATCATCAGTCAGTGTGGTTTAATATAAGAACAGTGACTGAGTATCAGACTTTAGAAAAACAGACTTTTCTAAAATTAGAATATGTGTAAAGGAGTCATTATCAGACTGGAGCAATTTAAATGGAGTCCAAGAGAAATGGGATTATTGCACTACTGAAGGCAACAGAAATTTGCATTAGGCTTGTCAGTAAAAGCAAAAAAAAATCAAGAAACCACTGTGGTAGCATTTAGTAATTATAAAAAAAAACCCAGAGTGAGGAAGTCAGAATGATCTATAAGATTAGGCAAAAAGAGGCTAAGCAAGTTATAAGAACTTCCAAATCACACACAGAAGAGAAAATAGCACAGTCAGTAAAAAAGGGGGACAAAACTTTTTTTAGATACATAAATGAGAAAAGAAAAATAAAACAAGGATTAGTTAGATTAAAAACAAAAGAAGGAAGGTATGTAGATGAGGATAAAGGTCTAGCTGACTGCCTCAATGACTATTTTTGTTCGGTATTTACAGATGAAAATGAAGGAAAGGGACCTCAGATAAGAAAAAGGATAAATTAGTCATTTATTAGACATGAGTTTACAGAGGAAGAGGTTCTATTTCAACTGTCAAAAGTAAAGACAAATAAGTCAATGGGACCTGATGGAATACACTCAAAGCTATTAAAAGAGCTTAGTGGTGTACTAGCAAAATCATTAACAGATTTATTTAACCAATCATTGTTAACAGGAGTAGTCCCAGAAGACTGGAAGTTAGCGAATGTTGTGCCCATTCACAAGAAAGCTAATAGGGAGAAGTCGGACAACTATAGGCCAGTAAGCCTTACTTCAGTAGTGGGGAAAGTGATGGAAACCATGTTAAAGGATAGGATTGTTGAACATCTAAAAACACATGGATTTCAAGATCAGAGACAACATGGGTTTACTTCAGGGAGATCATGCCAAACTACTCTTATTGATTTTTTTGATTGGGTAACTAAAATTATAGATAAGGGTGGTGCAGTAGACATTGCTTACCTAGATTTCAGAAATGCTTTTGACACTGTTGCACATAGGAGTATCAATAAACTGCAATCTTTGAGTTTGGATTCCAATATTGTTGAATGGATAAGGCAGTGGCTGAGTGACAGGAAACAGAGGGTTGTAGTCAATGGAGTATATTTAAAGCTTGGGCTTGTCACCAGTGGGGTACCTCAGGTATCTATACTTGGACCCATTCTCTTTAATATTTGTATTAGTGATATTGCAGAAGGTCTTGATGGTAAGGTATGTCTTTTTGCTGATGATATTAAGATATGTAACAGGGTTGATGTTACAGGAGGGATAAGCCAAATGGCAAATGATTTAGGTAAACTAGAAAAATGGTCAGAGTTGTGGCAACTGACATTTAATGTGGATAAGTGCAAGATAATGCATCTCGGACGTAAAAACCCAAGGGCAGAGTACAGAATATCTGAGGAAAGGGATTTAGGGGTGATTATTTCTGATGAACACTGGTGAGACCTCACTTGGAGTACTGTACACAGTACTGGAGACCGTATCTTCAGAAGGATATCGATACCTTAGAGAGAGTTCAGAGAAGGGCTACTAAACTGGTTCATGGATTGCAGGATAAAACTTACCAGGAAAGGTTAAAGGATCTTAACATGTATAGCTTGGAGGAAAGACGAGACAGGGGGGATATGATAGAAACATTTAAATACATAAAGGGAATCAACTCAGTAAAGGAGGAGACTATATTTAAAATAATAAAAACTACCACAACAAGAGGACATAGTCTTAAATTAGAGGGACAAAGGTTTAAAAAAAATAACAGGAAGTATTACTTTACTGAGAGGGTAGTGTATGCATGGAATAGCCTTCCAGCTGAAGTGGTAGAGGTTAACACAGTAAAGGAGTTTAAGCATGCGTGGGATAGGCATAAGGCTATCCTAACTATAAGATAAGGCCAGGGACTAATGAAAGTATTTAGAAAATTGGGCAGACTAGATGGGCCGAATGATTCTCATCTGCCGTCACATTCTATGTTTCTATGTTTCTATGATGATAGCTTGTAAAACCGTTCTGCTCGTCGCTGTGCTGGGCTGCTTTCACCGATGAATGTCCACAGTACTTAATGCTTCCTGGTCCATGACAAGTTTGCCCCCCCCCCCCCCCCTTGGGGCTTTGTCAAACGTGCTGTGTATCCTCCCACTCTTCCTTGCTTTATATACAGGGAGTGCAGAATCATTAGGCAAGTTGTATTTTTGAGGATTAATTTTATTATTGAACAACACCCATGTTCTCAATGAACCCAAAAAACTCATTAAATATCAAAGCTGAATATTTTTGGAAGTAGTTTTTAGTTTGTTTTTAGTTTTAGCTATTTTAGGGGGATATCTGTGTGTGCAGGTGACTATTACTGTGCATAATTATTAGGCAACTTAACAAAAAACAAATATATACCCATTTCAATTATTTATTTTTACCAGTGAAACCAATATAACATCTCAACATTCACAAATATACATTTCTGACATTCAAAAACAAAACAAAAACAAATCAGTGACCAATATAGCCACCTTTCTTTGCAAGGACACTCAAAAGCCTGCCATCCATGGATTCTGTCAGTGTTTTGATCTGTTCACCATCAACATTGCGTGCAGAAGCAACCACAGCCTCCCAGACACTGTTCAGAGAGGTGTACTGTTTTCCCTCCTTGTAAATCTTACATTTGATGATGGACCACAGGTTCTCAAAGGGGTTCAGATCAGGTGAACAAGGAGGCCATGTCATTAGCTTTTCTTCTTTTATACCCTTTCTTGCCAGCCACGCTGTGGAGTACTTGGACGCGTGTGATGGAGCATTGTCCTGCATGAAAATCATGTTTTTCTTGAAGGATGCAGACTTCTTCCTGTACCACTGCTTGAAGAAGGTGTCTTCCAGAAACTGGCAGTAGGACTGGGACTTGAGCTTGACTCCATCCTCAACCCGGAAAGGCCCCACAAGCTCATCTTTGATGATACCAGCCCAAACCAGTACTCCACCTCCACCTTGCTGGCGTCTGAGTTGGACTGGAGCTCTCTGCCCTTTACCAATCCAGCCACGGGCCCATCCATCTGGCCTATCAAGACTCACTCTCATTTCATCAGTCCATAAAACCTTAGAAAAATCAGTCTTGAGATATTTCTTGGCCCAGTCTTGCTGTTTCATCTTGTGTGTCTTGTTCAGTGGTGGTCGTCTTTCAGCCTTTCTTACCTTGGCCATGTCTCTGAGTATTGCACACCTTGTGCTTTTGGGCACTCCAGTGATGTTGCAGCTCTGAAATATGGCCAAACTGGTGGCAAGTGGCATCTTGGCAGCTGAACGCTGGACTTTTCTCAGTTCATGGGCAGTTATTTTGCGCCTTGGTTTTTCCACACGCTTCTTGCGACCCTGTTGACTATTTTGAATGAAAGTCCTTCTTTTGACCCATTTTGCCAAAGGAAAGGAAGTTGCCTAATAATTATGCACACCTGATATAGGGTGTTGATGTCATTAGACCACACCCCTTCTCATTACAGAGATGCACATCACCTAATATGCTTAATTGGTAGTAGGCTTTCGCGCCTATACAGCTTGGAGTAAGACAACATGCATAAAGAGGATGATGTGGTCAAAATACTCATTTGCCTAATAATTCTGCACTCCCTGTATGCAGACTCTTAAGTTCCAATTACTAGTTCATGCTACTAACAAGGAATTCAAATCCAATTAACAATTCTTGCTGTCAAGTCCTTTATATAAATGAAAACAAATTCCTAAAAATCTCATATGCAATAAAAACCCAACATATATTATACATCAAAACCATAAAAGTCTCTTTTAGTTCAAACACATTTAAAAAAAATCAAGCATATTATGCATATAACCACATGTCAGTAGTTATCAAACCTTTAAATGAGAACCCCACAGGTGAGGTTGGGGTAGATTACCTTAAACTTAATTACAGAAAATAGACATCTGTTCTTTTCCAAGAGCCACCATAGAGAAAAAAGTAATAGAAAATAAATAAGTACATTAAACAATACTCCCCTTTTGGACATAAATGAATAATCATTGTATATATGCAAATAAGTACCACAAAGTACAGAGGAAAAAAATCTTAAGAAATCCGCCCCCCCCCCCCCCCCAGAAAAATAACACCTAAAATACATAAACAATGGGGAAGATTGTCTAAATGAAATCTTTCAATAAACAACTAATATATGTCAGTTAAAAATATAAACCACTTCCCGTAAATAAGTGGATAAAACCAGAAATATAGTAGCAAATACTTGAACCATCGCCATAAGTTAAATATAAAAAAAAAATAAAAAAAAAAATAAACAAATAAATACTCTAAAATTATTGCACCGTAAAACCATGATAAAAAAGGTGTAGAGACTGGAGTAGGGATCTAAGAATTAAAAAGGCTAAAAGAACATCTGCCTAAGAACCTATACAAACTGTGATAAAATTAATTACCGTATATACTCGAGTATAAGTCGACCCGGATATAAGTCGAGACCCCTAATTTTACCCCAAAAAACTGGGAAAACTTATTGACTCGAGTATAAGACTAGGGTGGGAAATGCAGCAGCTACTGGTAAATTTCTAAATAAAATTATATCCCCCAAAAATTATATTAATTTAATATTTATTTACAGTGTGTGTATATAATGAATGCAGTGTGTGTGTGTGTGTGTATATAATGCAGTGTGTTTGCATGAATGCGGTGTGTGTGTGTGTATGAGTGCAGTGTGTGTGTGCATGAATGCAGTGTGTGTATGTATTAGTGCAGTGTGTATTAGTGCAGAGTGTGTGTGTATGAATGCAGTGTGTGTGTATGACTGCAGTGTGTGTGTATGAATGCAGTGTGTGGTTATGACTGCAGTGTGTGTGTATGAACGCAGTGCGTTTGTATGAATGCGGTGTGTGTATGAGTGCAGTGTGTGTGTATGAATGTAGTGTGTTTGTATTAATGCGGTGTGTGTGTGTGTATGAGTGCCCTGTATGTGTGTATTAATGCAGCGTGTGTGTATGAATGCAGTGTGTGTAGTGTGTGCATGCATGCAGTGTGTGTGTATGAATGTAGTGTGTGTGTATGAATGCAGTGTGTGTAGTGTGTGTATATAATGCAGTGTGTGTGTATGAATGCAGTGTGTGTGTGTGTGTATGAATGCAGTGTGTGTGTATGAATGCAGTGTGTGTGTATGAATGCAGTGTGTGTGTATGAATGTAGTGTGTGTGTATGAATGCAGTGTGTGTGTATGAATGCAGTGTGTGTGTATGAATGCAGTGTGTGTAGTGTGTGTATATAATGCAGTGTGTGTATGAATCCAGTGTGTGTGTGTGTGTGTATGAATGCAGAGTGTGTTTGTGTGTGTGATGCAGAGCCTTGGTGGGGGGTGGGCATTTTTATATTTTTTTTAAAATTATTATTATTATTTTAATATTTTTTTTTAAATATATTATATTTTATTTTTATATTATTATTTTTTTAAGATTATTAATGTATTATTTTTATTTTATTATTATTAAATTTTTTATTTATATTTTTTTCGTCCCCCCTCCCTGCTTAATACAGGGCCTGGGAGGGGGGCTCTCATTCCCTGGTGGTCCAGTGTATGGGCTGTGTAGGAGGGGGGCTGGCAGAGAGCTGTAACTTAAAAAAAATAATAATAATATAAAAAATAAATAAAATAAAAATAATTAATAATATATCAAATGCCCACCCCCACCAACACATACACAAACACACACTGCATCACACACTGCATCACACACTCACACTTCATTCATATACACACACTGCACTCATACACACACTGCACTCACACACACACTGCACTCACACACACACTGCACTCATACACACACTGCACTCACACACACACTGCACTCACACACACACTGCACTCACACACACACTGCACTCACACACACTGCACTCATACACACACACTGCACTCATACACACACACTGCACTAATACACACACACTGCATTCATTATATACACACACTGGAAATAAATATTCAATTAATATATACGCACACACACTGCACTCATACACACACACACTGCACTCATACACACACA
Source organism: Pelobates fuscus (assembly GCF_036172605.1). Classification (NCBI taxonomy): domain Eukaryota; kingdom Metazoa; phylum Chordata; class Amphibia; order Anura; family Pelobatidae; genus Pelobates; species Pelobates fuscus. Next base: position 179,798,201 of record NC_086317.1, on the reverse strand, counting down.
CACACACACACTGCACTCACACACACACTGCACTCACGCACTGCACTCATACACACTGCACTCATACACACTGCACTCATGCGCACTGCACTCATACGCGCACTGCACTCATACGCGCACTGCACTCATACGCGCACTGCACTCATCCGCGCACTGCACTCATCCGCGCACTGCACTCATCCGCGCACTGCACTCATCCGCACACTGCACTCATCCGCACACTGCACTCATCCGCACACACTGCATTCATACGCACACACTGCATTCATTATATACACACACTGTAAATAAATATTCAATTAATATAATTTTTTTAGGATCTAATTTTATTTAGAAATTTACCAGTAGCTGCTGCATTTCCCACCCTAGTCTTATACTCGAGTCAATACGTTTTCCTTGTTTTTTGGGGTAAAATTAGGGGCCTCGGCTTATATTCGGGTCGGCTTATACTCGAGTATATACGGTATTTATTTTTTATAAAAAATTACATAATTCAAAATCTTTGTTGAGACCGAATAGGGTCAACGATTCCAATTGGAAAATCCATCTCATTTCCTCCCATTCGATCTTCCACTTGGGTCTTATCAGTGCATCCTTTTAAAATGTTCTGATACACTATGACTTTCTACTCCTTTTTTGATGTTATAATTATTATTATTATTATTGCCATTTATATAGCGCCAACAGATTCCGTAGCGCTTTAAAATATTTTGAGAGGGGGGATGTAACAATAAATAGTACAATTACAAGAAAACTTACAGGAACAATAGGTTGAAGAGGACCCTGCTCAAACGAGCTTACAGACTATAGGAGGTGGGGTATTAGAAACATTAGGACAGGAAATATCAAGTAGGAGTGAAGCAGAGCTGGAGGAGAGAGCAAAGCACTGTCCCATAGGAGAGAGCAGGAGACAGGTATGTAAGGTAGAGATTACTCTGGGAGGCCATAAGCTTTCCTGAAGAGATGGGTTTTAAGGCCCTTCTTAAATGATTGAAGACTAGGGGAGAGTCTGATGGCAGTAGGCAAGCTATTCCATAGGAGAGGAGCCGCCCGCGAGAGGTCCTGCAAGCGCGAGTTGGCCGTACGGGTGCGAGCAGCGGTCAGGAGGTGGTCATGGGCAGAGCGGAGGGTACGAGGAGGGGCATACCTATGGATCAGTGAAGAGATATAAGAGGGGTTAGAATTGTTCAGTGCTTTAAATGTATGGGTTAGCACTTTGAATTGACTCCTATAGCATACAGGGAGCCAATGTAAGGAGTGGCAGAGGGGTGTGGTGTGAGAGGACCGACTAGAGAGGAAAATCAGTCTAGCTGCAGCATTCATTACAGACTGTAGTGGGGCAATATGGCTTTTGGGGAGACCAATCAGGAGAGGGTTACAGTAATCCATGCGGGAAATTACTAGAGCATGGACAAGCTCCTTGGTAGCATCTTGCGTAAGAAATGGGCGGATGCAGGCTATGTTTTTGAGTTGGAACCTACAGGACTTGGCAACAAACTGGATGTGAGACTCAAAGGTGAGACCAGAGTCAAGTATGACGCCAAGACAACGTGCTTGCAGGGATGGACTTATGTGGATATCACTGACTTGAAGGGAGAGTGAGAGAGAAGGATCAGTATTAGGAGGAGGAAAGACAAGGAGTTCAGTTTAAGAGAGGTTAAGTTTCAGAAAGCGTGAGGACATCCAGTCAGAGATGGAAGATGAAAGAAAGGCAAGCAGTGACACGTTGCAGGACGGCAGGGGAAATGTCCGGGGAGGAGAGTATATCTGAGTGTCATCAGCGTACAGGTGGTAGTGGAATCCAAAAGAGGCAATAAGTTTACCAAGAGAGGCAGTATAAAGAGAAAATAGAAGGGGACCAAGGACAGAGCCTTGGGGATGTGTTCTCTGATCCTTACATGGAGAGGACGTGTTGTCCTCCCCACATATTGTAATTTACACGGACAATTCAGTAGATAATTAAGATTGTTACTGTGACAAGTAAACTCTTCCTGTGTCCTTAAGTTTTAGTGTTAAATTCCCCTGTATGTGTGGCATATTAGAAACATAGAATGTGACGGCAGATAAGAACCATTCGGCCCATCTAGTCTGCCCAGTTTTCTAAATACTTTCATTAGTCCCTGGCCTTATCTTATAGTTAGGATAGCCTTATGCCTATCCCACGCATGCTTAAACTCCTTTACTGTGTTAACCTCTACCACTTCAGCTGGAAGGCTATTCCATGCATCCACTACCCTCTCAGTAAAGTAATACTTCCTGATATTATTTTTAAACCTTTGTCCCTCTAATTTAAGACTATGTCCTCTTGTTGTGGTAGTTTTTCTTCTTTTAAATATCGTCTCCTCCTTTACTGTGTTGATTCCCTTTATGTATTTAAATGTTTCTATCATATCCCCCCTGTCTCGTCTTTCCTCCATGCTATACATGTTAAGATCCTTTAACCTTTCCTGGTAAGTTTTATCCTGCAATCCATGAACCAGTTTAGTAGCCCTTCTTTGAACTCTCTCTAAGGTATCAATATCCTTCTGAAGATAGGGTCTCCAGTACTGTGTACAGTACTCCAAGTGAGGTCTCACCAGTGTTCTGTACAATGGCATGAGCACTTCCCTCTTTCTACTGCTAATACCTCTCCCTATACAACCAAGCATTCTGCTAGCATTTCCTGCTGCTCTTTACATTGTCTGCCTACCTTTAAGTCATCAGAAATAATCACCCCTAAATCCCTTTCCTCAGATGTTGAGGTTAGGACTCTATCAAATATTCTGTACTCTGCCATTGGGTTTTTACGTCCAAGATGCATTATCTTGCACTTATCCACATTAAATGTCAGTTGCCACAACTCTGACCATTTTTCTAGTCTACCTAAATCATTTTCCATTTGGCTTATCCCTCCTGGAACATCAACCCTGTTACATATCTTAGTATCATCCGCAAAAAGACACACCTTACCATCAAGACCTTCTGCAATATCACTAATAAAAATATTAAAGAGAATGGGTCCAAGTACAGATCCCTGAGGTACCCCACTGGTGACAAGCCCAAGCTTCGAATATACTCCATTGACTACAACCCTCTGTTGCCTGTCACTCAGCCACTGCCTTACCCATTCAACAATATTGGAATCCAAACTCAAAGATTGTAGTTTGTTGATAAGCCTTCTATGTGCAACAGTGTCAAAAGCCTTTCTGAAATCGAGGTAAGCAATGTCTACTGCACCACCCTGATCTATAATTTTAGTTACCCAATAAAAAAAATCAATAAGATTAGTTTGGCATGATCTCCCTGAAGTAAACCCATGTTGTCTCTGATCTTGAAATCCATGTGTTTTTAGATGTTCAACAATCCTATCCTTTAACATGGTTTCCATCACTTTCCCCACTACTGAAGTTAGGCTTACTGGCCTATAGTTGCCCGACTCCTCCCTATTACCTTTCTTGTGAATGGGCACAACATTCGCTAACTTCCAATCTTCTGGGACTACTCCTGTTATCAATGATTGGTTAAATAAATCTGTTAATGGTTTTGCTAGTACACCACTAAGCTCTTTTAATAGCTTTGGGTGTATTCCATCAGGTCCCATTGACTTATTTGTCTTTACTTTTGACAGTTGAAATAGAACCTCTTCCTCTGTAAACTCACGTGTAATAAATGACTCATTTATCCTTTTTCTTAACTGAGGTCCCTTTCCTTCATTTTCATCTGTAAATACAGAACAAAAATATTCATTGAGGCAGTCAGCTAGACCTTTATCCTCTTCTACATACCTTCCTTCTTTTGTTTTTAATCTAACTAATCCTTGTTTTACTTTTCTTTTCTCATTTATTTATATTCCTGTGGTTATATGCATTAAATGCTTGATTTTTAAAAAATTTGTTTGAACTGAAAGAAACTTTTATGGTTTGACAAAGCCCCAAGAGGAGGGGCGAAACGCGTCATTTACCAGGAAGCAGGTAGTACTGTGGACGTTCATCGGCTAAAGCAGCCCAGCACAGCTACGAGCAGAACGGTTTTACAAGCTGTCATCATCCGTTGCCAAAAGCTGGTAAGCTGTTGATGGACTGCACAGATTATATGTTTTTAATTGTGACATTGGAATAAAGTTTGCACATACCTGACATCCTGGTAATCTGTGTATCGTACGGATCCCACGCACACCAGGGGCTGATCCTCCCTGAGTGCTATAGCTGCGAGTGGTGCTTTAACCACTCTGATTTTGTGAGTGAGCTACTAAAGAGCAATATTTTTCTTATATACAATTTTTTTACTGTATTGCACTAGGAATTCTCTCTTTCTATTTTCTTCTTAGATACTTGAATTGATGTCTCACAAGTATAAGCACGTCACTTTAAATAACCATCACAATTGCACTTTTTTATTGGTTTTTAAACACTGAGATTGCACTTTGGTTTGATACACGTGTGCTTATTGATAAAGCCTTCTATATATAATATATTGACAGAAAGTGATTATAACGTTCCTACTATCTCTCTTTTATCCACAAGTGGAAACCAAACAATATCTACGAATAAAAGCAGTATTTGATAAGGGAAAATAAGAGTTATTACCTCCTCATAGGTCCTACGACCCGGTACTATGCCTCCTAGAGGTACTGTTTATTCCCTTTCTGCAAAGGAGAACTCAGTTTTGGAGGAATGCATTAAAGTGAATTTGAGGAAAGGATTTATTAGAAGGTCTTCTTCTCCAGCAGGGGCTGGGTTTTTCTTTGTGTCAGAGAAAGAAGGTGATCTTAGACCCTGCATAAATTATAGAGGCTTGAATAAGATAACTATACGTAATGCTTATCCTATACCCCTAATTACGGAATTTTTTGATAGACTTAAAGAAGCCAAAAATGTACTAAACTGGATCTTAGAGGGGCATATAATCTTGTCAGGATTTGTGAGGATGATGAGTAGAAGACAGCCTTTAACACTCGTCACGGGCATTATGAATACACTGTTATGCCTTTTGGGTTATGCAATACTCCGGCTGTCTTTCAAGACCTCATCAATGCTGTATTAAGGGAATTCCAGCAAGAGTGTGTAACAGTATACCTAGATGATATCCTGATTTATTCAAATAACAAAGAGACGCATCACAGACAAGTTAAAAAGGTATTGACTAAATTGTTACAACACGGATTGTTCTGCAAACTTGAAAAATGCCTTTTTGATCAAAACCAAATCCGCCTTCTTGGGTATGCGATTTAAGGACAAGGGTTTGCTTTGGATCCCAAAAAATTGGACTCCATACTCAAATGGCCGTTAACTAATGGGTTAAAGGCTATTCAAAGATTTATAGGATTTGCAGATTATTACAGATGCTTCATAAAGGGTTTTTCGTCTATAGTTGCTCAAATAACGACTATGACGAAAAAAGGTATGAATCCGAAAATATGGAATTCCAATGCGTTACAGGCTTTTGAGACACTTAAAACATAATTTGCATCTGCCCAGTGCAATTTAGGACTGGGTTTTAGTACATCCCAGTCCTAGTCTACCTTTTCTGTTAGAGGTAGACACTTCGGAGACCGGAGTAGGAGCTGTGCTGTCGCAACATCAAAGTCCTGACCTACTACTACACCCTTGCAGGTTTTATTCTAGGAAATTATCAGATACAGAAAAACGTTATGACATTGGAGACAGAGAACTCCTTGCTATAATCCTGTCTTAAAAGAATGACGACACCTATTAGAAAGTACTTTACTTCCAGTGACTATCCTAACAAATCATAAAAACCTCTCCTATATTGGAGAGGCCAACATATTTCTGCTAGACAAGCCCGGTGGTCCCTTTTTTAAACAAGATTTAACTTCATGTTAAAATATAGACCAGGTTCAAAGAATTCTAAAGCTGATGCGTTGTCTCGTCAATATGAACCACATGTCGGTTCATCATTTGAAGGATCTTCCGTGGTAACTAGAAAACACATCATAGCTAATACTAGTATCAAAATACAGTCACCCCTTGTTATGGAAATTGTTGCTAAACAATCACAGGCACCTGGGGTTCTTCCAGACTGATGCCTATATGTTCCTCTTGAACACCAGAAAGAGATACTCATCCATTTTCATAACAGTAAAATTGCACGTCATCCAGGTATTCGTAAAACATACACCTTAATTGACAAAGAATTCTGGTGGCCTTCATTGCTAAAGGATAGTAAGTAATATTTTAAAGGCTTGTAATGTTTGCGCAAAAACTAAGCTGTCCCATACTCTCCCATTTGGTCTGCTTCAACCCTTAGATAACCTTACAAACCTTAGGTCAGTATAGCCATGGACTTCATCGTTGAATTAGCTACTTTTGTCAAGAAAACAGTTATTTTGACTGTCATTGACAGGTTCACCAAAATGGCACATTTCATACCTCTGGCAAAGTTACAAACTTCACCAGAATTAGCAAAGATCTTTGCCAGGGAAATATTCCGGATCTATGATATTATGGTGAAATTATATCAGACAGAGGCTCGCAGTTCATCTCTACGTTTTGGAGGGCTCTTTGTAAACAATTGGGTATAAATCTCAGTTTTTCATCGGCTTATCATCCCCAATCCAACGGGGCAGCAGAACGCACTAATCAGAAAATTGAGCAATATTTAAGATGTTTTGTATCTGCACATCAAGAAGACTGGGTTGGCTTGCTTTCTTGGACTGAGTTTGCACATAACAGCTTAGTTTACGTTGCTACTCAACATTTTTCTTAAATTATGGTTTTCATCCAGTTGTTCTCCCAACTACGTTTCCATCAGAGGGAATGCCGATGGTTGATGAACACCTTAAAAGCCTAAGAAAGACCTGGAAAAAAGCTCAACATATCATGTCTCACAAATCCAGTCTCGATAAAAAATATGCTGATAAGCATATGTGCTTCTCCTGTATTTCAACCGGGTGATAAGGTCTAGTTAAGCTCGAAACATGTCCGTCTTAAAGTACCCTCTATGAAACTAGCACCTAGGTTTATTGGTCCTTATAAGGTGTAAGCCTGTGTTAATGCTTTTGCTTTTCGTCTTGATTTGTCCCAGGCCTTGCGCATCCCTAATGTGTTTCATGTCTCTTTATTGAAGCCTTTGACGTGTAATAGGTTTACCAGTCATGATGTAGCCCCTTCTTCAGTGCCAGTGGAAGGCCAGGAAGAATACAAGATCCAATCCCTTCTTGATTCTCGTATATCTCGTGGTAAATTGCAATATCTGGTGGATTGGAATGGGTATGGTCATGAAGACAGGTCTTGGGTTGACTGTTCTGATATCCATGCTCCTCGTCTTCTCCGCTTTTTCCATTGCCATATTCTGTCTCGTCCAGAGTCCTTCCACCCGGTGGGTGGTACTCAAACTGGGGTACTGTCAGGGTGCCTTATGTGGTGACCAGGGATGTGCCTCATGTTACTCATCTTTTACAGGAGGAGAGTGACCCTTCCCAATGTTCCTCTTCGTTCACAAGCAGTTTTGACGCCAGCCGCGATAGCCCTGCCCCTTTTTATGATGCAGCGCGGGTGCGTTGACGTCATGACGCTGATTCCGTCACGGCCCGTTGAAACGTTCAAATTCTGACATTTTGGGGGCGTGGCTACAACCCTAATGAGCCACAGTATAAAAAGGGCTCAGGTTCATTGCCCTGGTGTGGTTCGTTTTTGTTCCCAATAGAGCTATATTCTGTATTCTGATTATCTGTTTTCTTTTACTTTAACTCCTGTTTGACTAATCTTCCTTATTTACTCCCTTGACCCAGCTTTTGTATTCTCGTTTACCCTGATCTCTGTAATCCTTGATTCTGACTACTCTCTGTTCTCCTTAAGTTAGTGCGGTCATTCTAAGGTTCGGTATACGTTACTGTTTTGTCTACACTCTGCGTGTTGGACCCCATTCCATTCCTGACAAGGAGGACAGGAGTCACCGAAATGATGTGAAAATAAGGGGGGTTCCTGAAGAGTTGGTTACGGCCGAACTACCTCACTACTTACTTATCTACTACCACCAAAAAGTGGCAGGCTATTATTCTGGATGCAAGCTGGAACAACAGGCCTTGAATGCTCCTTTGGACTGTGAATATACATATTTCTTTTTCTCTGCTCCAAGTGTATATATGCGCATGCTTTTGTTTTCTCCTATTTGAGAGTGAATGTGGCACAGATATACCGATGTGTTCGGTTTGTTGCCTCCTCACCTGTCATTCTATGTATATGCACTTAGTCATATTTATGTTTGAGTAATACTGCACTGGGATTACTGTGTGCACAATCATAAATGCCAATGGTTCCTGGGGTTTTTAAATGGTTTTGGGTAGGTCTCTGCAATCTTACCTTTCAGACTGAAGCTAAAAGAATTTCACTAAATGCACCCTAATCAGGCTTTGTTCACCTCTTTTAATGTATACGTCCTACTAAACTGAAACAACAGGAGTGTGATTATACGTCTAGCCACATATATTGATACAGATATACACCATTTTCTTCTTTTTTTTAATGAGGAATCCCAAACCTAAATTTAAATATTTCTCAACCTTCTTTTATGGTGGAGCAAGAGCTGCGTAGACATCATGCCTACTTTAATCTCCCCCATGAGCATATATTATAATTAAAAGTACTTAGTTCTTTACTGTCATGTACCAGCCCAAGTTTGACAAATGTCCCTGTGTGGGCCAAAATGTTGCAGTTCTTGTTCACTTCCAATAAAGCTGCCTACTGTGATACCTGGACCATCCTATTTTCTTTTGACTAAGTTGCAATAATACTTTCCATTTGTTCAGAGCACCTGGGCTCCATATGTAATAGTGCGGCTTTCTGCTTTTGTGTGTTCTTAAAGTAATGTCATTAATTGCTTGTGGAATTTGGAATGCACTGCAAAAATAAAGAATGTAAAAATAAATAAATGCTAAAATGATGTATTTACTTACATTCAGAAACTGAAATATATGTGGAATTAAACATTTGTATAATATCTTGTATCTTTTCCCTAGATGACGTGTTACATACTTTATAAATACAGAAAATATTTTTAGAAAATGTACACTTCATGTTCAATAAAATAATTCTTTAAAATTATTTTAAAATTTACATTACAATGTGCAATATTCCATGTGCATTGTCAAGTGTACACTTAACAACATGTACTTTTTGCTTATTTATTTACATATACACATAATGGCTTATTCACTATACTCGAATTGCAGCAAATTGAAAACCACATAGCAAATATTAGACTAAAATAGCTGAACTAGAAAAAATCTTTAAATTCACCTAGCCACAGCTTGATTATTTTAGCCTAAATTGTATCCTTCTAATTTCATCTTGCTAGAATTTAAATTTTAGGGAATAGACACCATAGAGGTTTGAATCTAGTGCAATAATAATAACCTTTCAACAATTTCTACATTTATAATATTATTACATGATTTCCCAGTGACAAATATAAATTTGTAAAAGGAATTGGAAGCAAAGTGTTACATAGTTACATAGTTACATAGTTACATAGTTACATAGCTGAAAAGAGACTTGCGTCCATCAAGTTCAGCCTTCCTCAAGTATGGAAATATTCTAATACTAATACTATGTACAAAAGCTAAATTCTGGTCGTATTATGGTTGTCATATTAAAAGGTTCCATTTGATAAGTGAAGTGGTCGATGTTTATGATTACGAGCTTGAAAATAAATCTTTGTTTTGGTGATGATTCTGAGCAACGTGATTAGTAGTTAAGAGATAAATTCACCTGTAACTGGGATTATTTCCAGCTCCCGCTTATTTATTGGTCTTTTATCACTTCTGAATGTATCCATAAATCCACATTATGGGTCATATTGTTTCTAAATTGCTCATTTAATGTCGTCATCATTCTTATGTGTGAGTGATTCATACAGAGTCAAAGAATATCAGTCATAAATATGTGTGTTGGGTTTTAAATACATGAAAATGGCATACAGCAAAAGGTGATATAGAAAAAAAAGGTGATTTATTTGCATAAATACATTTTTTGACCATTTGAGGCTGCCGTACTGGGAAACATACAGTAAATGCCTGTTTGGGCTTCCATATTTTTTTCGATAGCGGAACTTAACCGCATTTATGTAATTTGTCTCTGGGAGGCTTCTATAGTTATGGGATGGCCCGCCTCAGCATTCGTAGATGCAGGACAGCATCTTATGAAGTAATTAAGTAATTATATACAAAAATAGGATTTAATTGTCTCCAATTTTAAAATGACTTTAGTTATAAACTTCAGCGAGTAGTACTGCCTTCTTTATTAATCAAAGACTTCTACTTGGGTAAAATTGGAGAGTGTACTTGTTTGTCGATCTAATAGTTCATTGTTTTGTTTGATATGTGATTTGTAAAACAACTCTGTATAATTATGTATCAATTTATTGTTTAATTGTATATCCTATTTATACAACCTGTATGTTAAACTATGGTGTTAACTTGAGAAAGATCTCTTAGAGATCGAAACGTTGCACTTTTTCCAAATAAATCTGCTGCATAATTGACCCTGGTCCCCAATTTTGTTCAACACATGACACCTCGACATTTTCTGTGCAAACATAATCTTTTTTTAACCTGCACACTAAACTATTTAGTATGTACATGCTTTACTAGTTATCCACCTACTTACAATTCACCATGCCAATGTATGATCATAACGCAAGTGCAAGCTAAACCTGAATTCTGTCAGTGCCATCTATACTTTTAGTGGGGCTCTATGTGAGACACTCACAGAGACACTCACAAATCACAGATGTATACACATAACATACACATTAGAATAGCAGACCATAAATTACAGATACCACAAGCTACAAAAAAATAACCTACTGCTGATAGGTGTACAAGCAGTACTAATAATAAAGAAGAAAGGGGCTAATGGAGAAGCCGACAAAAAACCTGGATATAAAAATTATAAATTAAGATGGGTGGATAATATCGCCTTGACAAAAGTCCACTAGACAAAATGTCATTGGAGACCTACAGGATTCCCAATACAGACTGATTGTGGTATGCACTTGAGTATTTTTGGATGCTACTTGCAAGTGGCAATCCAGCAATAATCTATGAAAGCTCCAATCCATGCCACAAGGATATACTCATTAAAGGGATACTGTAGTGCCATGAATACAAAGCTATATTCCTGGCACTACCACTCCCCCTGTTTCCTCCCTCATGCCCCTGGTAAATAAAGGGTTAAAAACACTTTATTTACTTACTTTTTCCCAGAGCCGATGTCCCTCTGTGGGGGTCGCCGCTCCGCTCACTCCTTTGCGCGCATTAGACCTCCCAATAGAAAAGCATTGTATTTTAAATGCACATTACTGTGAGTATTACTGCTGTGGAGCTCTGTTATATACTCATACACACCAATATGAAGCTCCTAGAAAAGAGGAAAATTGGGATATAAAACATGGACAGAGGAATTTGACCCCAAAATATGGTCCTTTCCTCATAAATAGGGAACCTTGGGAGGTATGGTAACTCTCAGATTGTAAAAGTATGAGCTTCAGTGAAACTGATTTTGTATCTACTGATCTTGGTTCCTCTTGTTTTTCTTCCACTACATCAATGTCTGACACTAAATATAACAGAGCAAATTAAACATTTGGAAGAGCATGTCTGAGAGAGCAGTCAAGATTAAAAAATAAGAGACAACAAAAATATGGATGCAGACATTCTCCCCCAGCCATAGAATAACATGTGGCATTTGAGGTGAAGATATTAATCAACAATATTGGAAAAAAAGCAAGAAGAAATGCTGAACATTATACATTTATCTAATGCAGCATAAAAGTTAAGAATCCTGGTAAAAGAATCCCTAATGAGTAAAAAAAATATTACATTATAATGCAGTACATGTTGTGTATTTAGTGACCTGAACACATCCAGAATTTGAGTATTTTGGATTTCCTTATTCCAGCCCTGTTGATATGTATTACTATTTTTAAGTTGAGTAGCTTATTTGAACATCTATCTAGCTATCTATTTAACTATCTATCTATTTTAGATTTTCACCTCTTTTTGATATGACTTCTCTTGATATTATTTATTCACATTATCTTCTGATCTTTTCGAAGTACTTTTATGTATTTTTTTAGATATAAACTTCTATTTTTTTTAATATAAATTTTGAATTAGTTATCTTTTGATATGATTATGGAAATTATTTAAACACAGTTTTGATGGCCTATATATTATATTGAAAAATATTTTTAAATAGTTGGAAATACTACGTTAAAGGAATGCCTAAAAGCAGTTCTTCATCTGATCTTGTATTGCACTGCAAGCTGTGAAATTAGCTATGCTCATTTAACATCAACATATATCAATATATATAATAAATTTGATTTGATTAAATTCAACTTTATTATCATTGTACATTGTACAAAGACAATGAAACATAGTAAGTCTCTGATCAGAAAAACAGTAGTGATTGATAAAAATACAGTAAAATAGAGAATGTAAGGAAAACCTATAGCCATAATACATCTAATATCTAAAAAATTTCATCTCTCAATCATTACTTTAACAGTCCAGTAATGTATATAAATATGACATTAGACAATAGTGTCCCACCAATATTATGCAAGACAACTATATAGCCTACAGCCTACATCCACCGAAAGAATCTATTCAATATACATACATCACATGCAAATAGGTGTAGAAAACTACAAGCACAATTAATACACTCTAGTACAAATGAAGTGCACAATTCACAACAATACACTTATCTATGTGTGGATAAAATTTAAAATGTTTATATATGTTTGCCATCACTTTCACTCACAGTGTTAAGTTATTCACTAAAGTAAATTAAAAACACATTTGAAATGTAAGGTCAAAGTAACAACCAAACTGGATACACAGGAGGGCTGGAGAACGGGACATGCAATGGGATGTTTTAGCTTTGAATGAGACAGTTGGGTAAATATTCATTCTTATGTCTTCCACAGCCACTCCAGGGATCATTGTCCTATCCCTAGGAATGCTGAAAAGTGCATTGGGCATTGTGGCAGAAATGCCGCTGCCATGTCATCTTGGAGGCCTTTAAAAACGTATATGATTTATGTACTTTTGTACTCCAGAAAGAGAGACCGACTGTTGGCCCTAATTCCCTGGAACTGTTTTGGGCATAGGACCACATTCACAGTCTGTAAAAATTATGACTTACATGGAAATCCCGAACCCCTTATTTTTGGATATGTTGGTCCCTTTTGTGGGGTTTCCGTGTGTTTTGGGGGTACTTTTGGGTTATTGTAAATTAAAACAAAAATTCCTGACTCAATTATCTCTAAGGCACAGGGGAGGGATTATCCTGTTTTGTGTGGGAGTGTCCTGGACCTGAGAGCCAATGTAATTACAGTGTGAACTTTGTCACAGTCCCCTCTCAGGTCCAGTGGGGAATGCCCCTGGAATATGTTATGGAAAACCGCTTGCATGGGGACTTGCATATAAGGCCAGTTGTGGCTGCCATTAAGCAGTTCAACTTCAAACTCAACACAGAGCCTCGTCTCGTGATTGTAGGGAACAGCTATACCAGCTATATCACTAGCTATTGTAAGAGCTATCCTGCTATACTCTCTGGAGTAGGAGAGGTCTACCCACTGGAAGCTGGATGGAGGACAACAAGACCCCAGCCAAGCTGCGGCAGCTAGGGGTCTACAGTGCTGATGGTGTCTGGTGGAATGCTTGGAAATACTCGGAGGTACTAGGAAGCAGTGATTGGTGGAGGCACCCAGTCGGAGTACCAGGCGGCCCGTCACAGGCATGCCTGGCAGAGTTATACATGCAGTTGGAAGATCTCTTCACCTTGCAAACTAACAGGGGGAGGAGAGAGAGAGAGAGAGCCTGGTATGTGTGAATAATGCAGAGCTGGCACCAGTGTCAGATTTCTCTCTCCCCACACACAATGATGTCCTCTTTTTAGTGGACTAGTCTGGACTGGATTAGTGGGTGCGAAAATAAACTCCCTTAGCTGAGAGACATGCCAAATAATGCAATCTGACCAAGTTTATAAATGTTTATTACATACTTTTTCCAAGTTTTTCTTGCTTTACTTCGGTTTGTATATTTGTTTAGAAGTGTTTGCTTGCTGGTTCAAAAAACAAAATGTCAAGTAAAGGATGTCCCTTTAATGGGGATGTAGCGCAGCTCCCTGTACCCCGGCTGGGTACCTCTGCAGAAGGGCTGCTTCCTAGCTGGAACAGGGAAATGGATAGGGGAACTAGCTCTCTTATTCCTTACAAGGACTTTCCCCGCTGCATCCCCTGCAAGCTGGAACAGCAGACACAGGGGTTAAATCTCCCTTCCCTCCAGTAACTAGATGAGACTCAGTTCTGGAGGTACAAACTCTGACAATCTTTATTGAAAACAGGCTTCTTTTATCCACACAGGGGTTCTTCATTCATAGTAACCCAAAACATAAGCCCACCCCAGCGTTGCTGTCTCTGGGAGATAATCAAGTTCCCTTTCATGTCCAGAGGGTAACCCCTCCCATGATCCTCTGTGCCTGAGAGATAATCAAGTTCCCTCTCGGGTGCAGAAAAGTCTACAATAGTTCCAAACCCCACACCCACATTTTAACATTACAAAAGGGGTTAATTGATTGTATACAACCTGAGTTACTCTTTGAAGCTGGGGACTCCAACAGAGCTATTCGGTAAGGCGTGAGAAGTCACACCTAAGTGACCTGGAAGCCTGGTTTGCCTCTTAGATAGGAAGTCCTTTGACATGTTAATGCTCATCAGCTTTCAGGAACAAACAACCTCTTGTGTTTCAATATCATATCCAGAATGGGACAAGCACAATATTTCCAATCCAGCCCAAACACGATTTGCGAACAATGGGACCCCACAACCAATACATTGCCTCTTAGATAGGGAGGTCCCCGACATGAGGATCTGAAACATTGCGGGTAAGCTAGTAGACATAAGTGGGCATGACACTCAGTGACGGTGGGGATTACTTTCCAGAATTTTTCATATTATCATTATCTGTCCTTACATTTAACAAATATGTAATTGTGACATGGGAGAAAAAAAAAATGTAGAAATTCATACCTCTTTTTCCTGCAACTGGGTGCCTCCATCTTGCTGGAGGCTTCCTGTCAATCAATAAACTCTGTCTTGCTATGCCACGAGTAGGGGCATGTCACAGGCTGCTCACTGTTAAAAAACAAAACAAAAGATAGTCTCCCCCCTCGCGAGTCCCCACCCATGCCGCGCAAGTGAGGGCTATTAAACTAAAGGGGGGACCTAGCGTCCCCTCCCCTGGCCCCCACCCCTGAGTGGCGGGTGGTGGCCCTAAATAATAATAAGGGGGGGACCTATTTCTCTCCCCCCGGCCTCCACCCCTGAGTGGCGGGTGGGGGCCCTAAATGAAAATGTGGAGGGGGGGACCTACTGTCCTCCCCCTCGGCCAACACCCCTGAGCGGCAGGTGAGGGCCCTAAATAACAATAAGGGTGTGGGGGGGGAATATATTGTCCTTCCCCCGGCCCCCACCTCTGAGCGGTGGGTGGGGGCCCTAAATGAAATTGTTACCCCCCTCCCAAGGTGACTAGGGGTCCCCAAGCCCCTGGTCACCCCCCCACCTAAAAAAAATGAATAAGCCCCTACCTACCCCCTTCACCCTAAAAATAGTGAGGGGGAATAAAAGAACTAAGTGTAAAAAAAAAAAACTTTCCCACACTGCGTAAAATGACACAGAGCACTCTGATTGGTTGCTTTCCATTTGAGTGCTCTGTCATTTTACACAGCGTGGGAAAGTTCCCACTCACTGTTTAGTAGACATGCCCCTACTCGCGGTATAGTGAGTAGGGGCAGAATTTACTAATACTAAGTAATATTTAAGCTTTTTTAATATTTACTTAGTATTAGTAGATTTGGCTGAAAGACCAATTTAGGTCATTCAGCCTTTTGGTAGATAGCTCCTGTAGGAAATTAGCTTTTCTTGAGATTTTTGTTTGTCCCACACAAGTGTTCTAATAATTGAATCAGAGTGTCTTGCAGCCAAAAATGTATATTTATTCAAACATACACAAAATCCAAAAACAACCTACATCAATGCACACGTCTTGTGAGGTCCAATACAAAGCAACGTTCAAGATGGTATCCATTTTTTTATGTTAAAACTATTGGTAAAAAAATCTTAGCTACAATCGTTTTTATAGGTTTCAAATTTAGCTATATAGGGGTGTATACATAAGGTTGCCTTACTTTAAAATAAGTGGCTCTCATAGAAAATGGGTGGTAGCTTAGTATCATTTGAAATCTATGATTAAAGCCATACAAATAGAAGTTACACAAAATAAGTTATATACGCATGGTTAAAATGCCTTTAGAAATTTGAGCCTTGGTAATACACAGGGAGTCTGGCTTGCAAAGCTAGGTCAAAGGTTACTATCAACAGACCTTCATCAATCTAGCTTAACATGAACCATATGTGGTGACCATCCATATACAATGAACGTCTGTAATACTAGTTACATCCTGTGTCTGAAAGAAGTTTGAATAAAGACTTTATAATATTCATAACACAAAAACAAGATTATACAACACATCAGATAATTTAAAGTTAATTAAATATTTCAGCTCCCTAATAGGAAGTTATCTACTAAGCGTCTGTAAGATGCAGCCGCAGCATGAATAGGATCGGAGTTACATTCATATGAATGAAATTCCGATGCGAACAGAGTCCCGAATTGGTAGTTTTGTCGGCGTTCTGTCTAAATGACAGGATGTTCGGGAAAAGTGAAAGGAGGCTTCGCGGGAACACGGAGGAAAGGTGAGAATTGTGGGTAAATTGCTCTTGACCACCGGAAATGAAGCACACTTTGCTCCTCCGCTGGTCAGAGATGGTCGGCATAGGAAACCTACATAAGGACAAGTACAGGGAGTGCAGAATTATTAGGCAAGTTGTATTTTTGAGGATTAATTTTATTATTGAACAACAACCATGTTCTCAATGAACCCAAAAAACTAATTAATATCAAAGCTGAATATTTTTGGAAGTAGTTTTTAGTTTGTTTTTAGTTATAGCTATTTTAGGGGGATATCTGTGTGTGCAGGTGACTATTACTGTGCATAATTATTAGGCAACTTAACAAAAAACAAATATATACCCATTTCAATTATTTATTTTTACCAGTGAAACCAATATAACATCTCAACATTCACAAATATACATTTCTGACATTCAAAAACATAACAAAAACAAATCAGTGACCAATATAGCCACCTTTCTTTGCAAGGACACTCAAAAGCCTGCCATCCATGGATTCTGTCAGTGTTTTGATCTGTTCACCATCAACATTGCATGCAGCAGCAACCACAGCCTCCCAGACACTGTTCAGAGAGGTGTACTGTTTTCCCTCCTTGTAAATCTCACATTTGATGATGGACCACAGGTTCTCAATGGGGTTCAGATCAGGTGAACAAGGAGGCCATGTCATTAGATTTTCTTCTTTTATACCCTTTCTTGCCAGCCACACTGTGGAGTACTTGGACGCGTGTGATGGAGCGTTGTCCTGCATGAAAATCATGTTTTTCTTGAAGGATGCAGACTTCTTCCTGTACCACTGCTTGAAGAAGGTGTCTTCCAGAAACTGGGAGTTGAGCTTGACTCCATCCTCAACTCGAAAAGGCCCCACAAGCTCATCTTTGATGATACCAGCCCAAACCAGTACTCCACCTCCACCTTGCTGGCGTCTGAGTCGGACTGGAGCTCTCTGCCCTTTACTAATCCATCCATCTGGCCCATCAAGACTCACTCTCATTTCATCAGTCCATAAAACCTTAGAAAAATCAGTCTTGAGATATTTCTTGGCCCAGTCTTGACGTTTCAGCTTGTGTGTCTTGTTCAGTGGTGGTCGTCTTTCAGCCTTTCTTACCTTGGCCATGTCTCTGAGTATGGCACACCTTGTGCTTTCGGGCACTCCAGTGATGTTGCAGCTCTGAAATATGGCCAAACTGGTGGCAAGTGGCATCTTGGCAGCTGCACACTTGACTTTTCTCAGTTCATGGGCAGTTATTTTGCGCCTTGGTTTCTCCACACGCTTCTTGCGACCCTGTTGACTATTTTGAATGAAACGCTTGATTGTTCGATGATCACGCTTCAGAAGCTTTGCAATTTTAAGAGTGCTGCATCCCTCTGCAAGATATCTCACTATTTTTAACTTTTCTGAGCCTGTCAAGTCCTTCTTTTGACCCATTTTGCCAAAGGAAAGGAGGTTGCCTAATAATTATGCACACCTGATATAGGGTGTTGATGTCATTAGACCACACCCCTTCTCATTACAGAGATGCACATCACCTAATATGCTTAATTGGTAGTAGGCTTTCGAGCCTATACAGCTTGGAGTAAGACAACATGCATAAAGAGGATGATGTGGTCAAAATACTAATTTGCCTAATAATTCTGCACGCAGTGTAGTCCCTACTTTGTCTTATGTTTTAAAGAAAACTAGAGCAGACAGGAAGAAATGAAGAACAGATCCTGAGAGAGGGAGAGAAGAAGAATTGATTAAAGAAAGGTAAGTTCGTCATGACTGTGCCGCTTTAAGAAAATCCCTCCTGTTAATGTTGAACTCCCTAATTTTCTATCCTTTTGTAGGATTGCCATAGTTAAGGATGCCAAATACCTGCTACATAGTGATGTCGTGAACATAAAATTTTCCGTTCGCGAACAGCGAACGCAAACTTCCACAAATGTTCGCGAACGGGCGAAACGCCATAGACTTCAATAGGATTTGAAGTCTATGGGGGGGATAATGTATAATAAACACAAGTTACTGGCTATGGGAGGATAATGTATAATAAACACAGGTTACTGGTTGTGGGGGGATAATGTATAATAAACACAGGTTACTGGTTGTGGGGGGGATAATGTATAATAAACACAGGTTACTGGCTATGGGGGAGATAATGTATAATAAGCACAGGTTACTGGCTATGGGGGGATAATGTATAATAAACACAGGTTACTGGCTATAGGGGAAAATGTATAATAAACACAGGTTACTGGCTATGGGGGAGATAATGTATAATAAGCACAGGTTACTGGCTATGGGAGGATAATGTATAATAAACACAGGTTACTGGCTATGGAGGATAATGTATAATAAACACAGGTTACTGGCTATGAAGGATAATGTATAATAAACACAAACACAAAAAATAAAAAATAAAAATGAATGCAGCTTCAGAATTAATCTAAATTGTATGCTGTCTAGGAGGTGGGAGGGTCTGGGAGGGAAGGTCTGCTGCTGATTGGCTGGAATGTGTCTGCTGACTGTGAGGAACAGGGTCAAAGTTTACTCAATGATGACGAATAGGAATCCGAGGCGAACACGAACACGCTATGTTCGCCAGGAACTATTCGCCAGCGATCCGTTCGGGACATCACTACTGCTACACTGTGCCCTAATTTGGTATTCTTAAATATGACAATCCATAATTAGTGCAATCTCACATAAGGATAGCAGATTAGGTACTATTTACTAAACAGATATAAGATCAAAATTGAGAAACACTCTTTTCTTAATCTTGCTTTTCCAATAGTTTCAGTTGATCACTCCCTATTTTGCTATCCTTATCAAAATCAATAGATCTGAAACAAATTGATTTGGTTCATTATGGATCAGTTTTCAAAATGTTTTTGTTTTCCATTGAT
The DNA here is from genome assembly GCF_036172605.1 of Pelobates fuscus. Taxonomy (NCBI): domain Eukaryota; kingdom Metazoa; phylum Chordata; class Amphibia; order Anura; family Pelobatidae; genus Pelobates; species Pelobates fuscus. The sequence goes on along the minus strand of NC_086317.1, from coordinate 179,778,551 downwards.
GTGAAAATTCAGACATTTACAAATACTGAATTGGTTGAATTTGGATAAACTCCGATTCAGAACACATATTTTGTTTTAAAGCTATTTATTATATTCTTTACTACATAAAGAGCATGTTCATTACTTATTGGTTTATATGTTTGCATATTTTTTTTCACAGTATGGTTAGTTTGGGAAGTGGTTTATCAGTTACATGACAGTTTTTTGTGTTTAACCCCTTAAGGACCAAACTTCTGGAATAAAAGGGATTCATGACGTGTCACACACGTCATGTGTCCTTAAGGGGTTAAATAACCTGCTCTTCTCAGTGGCAGTTGTGTTTTGGATTGGAGAATCTACAATACAGCACAAAACACAGGCTAGTTTACTGTGTATTTGTTAACGTTTTGAATGTTTTTGGAGGTGATGCACTTTGAACACAGAAAAACTGTTATCGGTACTGCACTATATTGGCCTTGAAAGAATGGTGTTTATCCAAAAGATAGAGTTACGTTAAATGGAAATTGTCACCACTTACTTGGCCCGCTGCTTTCCTGCCACAATCTTATTAAAGAGGTGAGTGTTACACTTCTGTAACATCTACCTCTTGTCCACCCGTTCTGCGCCTGGACTCTTCCCCCAAGCAAGGCAAACCTTCTCAAAATGCTGACTTCCTTACCAGTGTACCCATGCCCAAGGAGTGAAGTCACATCTCTCTATCCCTATTCTCCCTAGGGAGTTGCGATAAAAATCACAGTGCATGTGCTGTGGTTGCTATGGCAGGGGCGTATTAGCCGCGAGGCAAACAAGGCATTTGCCTTAGGCGGCATTTTCCAGGGGGCGGCAAAAAAAGCCGCCCCCAAAATGCCCAAGGCATATGTCTTGTTAGCCTTGCGGCTAACAGACATGCTGGGCTGCTGCTGGGCGGTCGAGCGGCGCTGCTGGGCGGGCGGCGAGGGAGCACTTCCTTTGAGCTGTCTGCTCAGCTCCCTCGCGCGCCGCACAGTGAGGCTGGGAGCCGGAATATGACGTCATATTCCGCCTCCCAGCCTCACTGTGCGGCGCGCTAGGGAGCTGAGCAGACAGCTCAAAGGAAGTGCTCCCTCGCCGCCCGCCCAGCAGCGCCGCCCGACCGCCCAGCAGCCACTGGACCACCAGGGAAAAAAGAAGGTCCCCCCCACCAGCATTCCCAAAGGTAAGGAGGCTGGGGGGGGGGGGGGGTTAAAGTAAAAAAAAAAAAGCCACTGGACCACCAGGGAAAAAAGAAGGCCCCCCCCCCCCCAGCATTCCCAAAGGTAAGGAGGCTGGGGGGGGTTAAAGTAAAAAAAAAAAGCCACTGGACCACCAGGGAAAAAAGAAAGCCCCCCTCCGCCACCCCCCCCAGCATTCCCAAAGGTAAGGAGGCTGGGAGGGGGCTAAAGTAAAAAAAAAAGCCACTGGACCACCAGGGAAAAAAGAAGGCCCCCCTCCGCCCCCCCAGCATTCCCAAAGTGAAGGAGGCTGGGGGGGGGGGTTAAAGTAAAAAAAAAAAAAGCCACTGGACCACCAGGGAAAAAAGAAGGCCCCCCCCAGCACTCCCAAAGGTAAGGAGGCTGGGGGGGGGTTAAAGTAAAAAAAAAAAGCCACTGGACCACCAGGGAAAAAAGAAAGCCCCCCTCCGCCCCCCCCAGCATTCCCAAAGGTAAGGAGGCTGGGGGGGGGGGTTAAAGTAAAAAAAAAAAAAGCCACTGGACCACCAGGGAAAAAAGAAAGCCCCCCTCCCCCCCCCCCCCCCCCAGCATTCCCAAAGGTAAGGAGGCTGGGGGGGTTAAAGTAAAAAAAAAAAAGCCACTGGACCACCAGGGAAAAAAGAAGCCCCCCCCCAGCATTCCCAAAGGTAAGGAGGCTGGGGGGGGGAGGGGGTTAAAGTAAAAAAAAAAGCCACTGGACCACCAGGGAAAAAAGAAGGCCCCCCCAGCATTCCCAAAGGTAAGGAGGACTGTTAATGTGAGTGTCTGTTAGTGAGTGTGAGTGTGTGTGTGTCTGTTAGTGAGTGTGTGTGTCTGTTAGTGAGTGTGAGTGTGAGTGTGTGTGTCTGTTAGTGAGTGTGAGTGTGTGTGTGTGTGTCTGTTAGTGAGTGTGTGTGTCTGTTAGTGAGTGTGAGTGTGTGTGTGTCTGTTAGTGAGTGTGAGTGTGAGTGTGTGTGTCTGTTAGTGAGTGTGTGTGTCTGTTAGTGAGTGAGTGTGTCTGTTAGTGAGTGAGTGTGTCTTTTAGTGAGTGTGTGTGTGTCTGTTAGTGTGTGTGTGTGTGTGTGTGTGTCTGTTAGTGTGTGTGGGTGTCTGTGTCTGTTAGTGTGTGTGTCTGTTAGTGTGTTTGCCTGTGAGTGTGTAAAAAAAGTGTTAATGTGAGTGTCTGTTAGTGAGTGTGAGTGTGTGTGTGTCTGTTAGTGAGTGTGAGTTTGTGTGTCTGTTAGTGAGTGTGTGTGTCTGTTAGTGAGTGTGAGTTTGTGTGTCTGTTAGTGAGTGTGAGTGTGAGTGTGTGTGTCTGTTAGTGAGTGTGAGTGTGTGTGTCTGTTAGTGAGTGAGTGTGTCTGTTAGTGAGTGAGTGTGTCTGTTAGTGAGTGTGTGTGTGTGTCTGTTAGTGTGTGTGTGTGTCTGTTAGTGTGTGTGGGTGTCTGTGTCTGTTAGTGTGTGTGTCTGTTAGTGTGTTTGCCTGTGAGTGTGTAAAAAAAGTGTTAATGTGAGTGTCTGTTAGTGAGTGTGAGTGTGTGTGTGTCTGTTAGTGAGTGTGAGTTTGTGTGTCTGTTAGTGAGTGTGTGTGTCTGTTAGTGAGTGTGAGTGTGTGTGTGTCTGTTAGTGAGTGTGAGTGTGTGTGTCTGTTAGTGAGTGTGTGTGTCTGTTAGTGAGTGTGTGTGTGTCTGTTAGTGAGTGAGTGTGTCTGTTAGTGAGTGAGTGTGTCTGTTAGTGAGTGTGTGTGTGTCTGTTAGTGTGTGTGTGTGTGTCTCTTAGTGTGTGTGGGTGTCTGTGTCTGTTAGTGTGTGTGTCTGTTAGTGTGTTTGCCTGTGAGTGTGTGTGTGTCTGATTGTGTGTGTCTGTTAGTGTGTGTGTTTGCCTGTGAGTGTGTGTGTATGTTAGTGAGTGTGTGTGTCTGCTAGTTTGTGTCTGCTAGTGAGTGAGTGTGTGTCTGTTAGTGTGTGTCTGTTAGTGAGTGTCTGTTAGTGAGTGAGTTTGTCTGTTACTGAGTGTGAGTTTGTCTATTAGTGTGTGTGTTTCTGTTAGCGAGTGTGTTTATGTTAGCTAGTGTATGCGTATCTGTCAGTGAATGTGTGTGTATTTAGAATGCGGGGCGGGGTAAAGGTTGGGTGGCGGTGGCGCGCAGGGGGGGGGGGGGGGGGGGGCGCCTGAGTTTTGTTCTGCCTAGGGCAGCACAAAACCAGGATACACCACTGTGCTATGGGTGTCTTTCAATTCCTGTGTCTGCCAAGGAAATCAGTCAGATAGGAGGAAAATCTATTTATAAATAGTTGTTTTTTTTTCATGCACATCTAGACTTTTGCTAGCAAAACTTCTAGTGCAATGTAATGATGGAAATGTAAGCTCTTTTAAAAGAGCAAAAGTAGAGAAGGAATCCAAAAATGTAAAAGGCTCTAAATATAAAATGACATCCTTCATCAGAAACATTACAATTATTTTGTTTGTGTAAGGCTCATATAAACACACAGATGTGAAGAAAGTACTACAGGCAACCTTTTCATTAACATTAACTCACATTACTTCCAAAGCAAATTCTCAACTTACAAAATTACAAAATCAAGTTGCTCTATTCTATACCTGAGTCTTTGCTAGTTATCCGATAGTCATATTCATTGCGTAACTAGCGATAAACAGAAAAATAAGGAAAGTATTCAAATTGCTGACATCCAAGTGAAATGGTAACTAAAACCCTTGGGTTGTCAGAGATTAGAATATAAGAAGACGCAAATAAGATATATAATTGGCAAACAATCAAATACAAATTTGAAAGTGCAAATAAAATGAATAATAAATATAAAATAATCAATAAAATGTTAAATAATAATTAATAATGCATAAACCCACTGCAACCAGTAATGAGAAACACCCACCCAAGACTGGAAAATACAAGTATAAATACAAGAGTGAAAACTATTGCAGCGACCAGGAGTGGGTATATATAAAGAAGTAAATGGGACTGGAGGTAAAAATCCAAAGGAGTAAAAAAGGGGGATCAGTCCAATAAATACTATGTCCCAAATAGTTCAATAATGTAGAATATCAGTTCAAGTAAGTATATAAGTACGTTAAGAACTGCATACTGGAATTCAAATAATACAGATTAATAACAAAGTAATACAATTGATTGTGGCAGAGGGAGATTCTTAAAAGATGGAAAGACTAGGTTTTTAAATCTTAATTAAAATAGCTCATACCGAGCTACAGCTGAATATCGAGAAGTTGACGTCTTATTAAGCATATCTATTAAACTAGTGCATATTACGAAAAAAAATAGATTGAAAGTAATAAAAGTTTTAGTGAAATATGATTAAATTATTCTTTACCAGATTAAGGATAGGGTTACTTCTATATATGTATGAAAATATTCTTAAAACCTTAAACGCTGAAGTTATCATCATATCCAGAGGTTTAGAACTGAGCGGCATACACTGATTGACTAGTGGGGGAGATAAATCGTTATCGGGGATTTCATACGTTATGAATTAAATATTCTGTGTTATATCTGAAGGTGTTGATTCTTTGTGGAGAATTCAGATGTTGGTGGGTGCTATACGGCAAATACAAGTTGAGGAGCTACCTCAGGAAAGGGAAATTAAACGTCTAAATAACATTTGGTAAAATAAGTTGGTATGAAACTAAATCGGATGTAGTCGGATACACATGGTGATAAATTCAAAATGTGAAAGTAAAAACTAGAGTAAATCTTGGGGTAAGAAATATTAAATTAGAGATAGAAACAGAAAAATTTAGATAGAGGTAAAGTAAAATAAAAACAAGAATAAAAATTAAATAAAAAATAAAAAAATAGAAATAAAGATAAAAGTAAGAATAAAAATAAACATAAATGAGGGCATGTTCACCAAGCAATGAGAGCATCGATGATCCCTGATACAGATATACGGGACATACTGAGCAAATTGCTCTCACAAGAGGAAATAGCACACATGCTAACTGACCTAGGCAAATCCATCCAGGACAAAATCTCCGTACTGAGAGCAGGCCTCAACTCCATAGACACGAGAGTTCAACAATAGGAAACAACTGTAGACACTCAGGTCACTCGCTTGACTACAGGAACCGCACAAATCAAACAGATTAACCCCAAACATCAATGCACAGATACCTGGAGGATCGGGATAACAGGGGGAGACGGAATAACGTCAAAATCCGAGGTCTCTTAGAATCGAACGCGGGAATGACCCAGCATCACCAGTCAAATTAATAATGTATCCCGCTCATAATTGACTTGATGGATCTCCTTCTTGTTCTCTTCTTGGTCTTTTTCTTAGTGTGGGGACCTTGGATGGTCCCTCCTTTCCCTCCATGTTTGTTTTAGGACTGTTCTTGCCTCCTCTCTCTTCTCTAAAAATCACCCAAAAAAGGTTCTCGAAATCTTGGGGCAGTTGGTGTTTCATTGGAATTCTTCCCACTTAGTGGTTTCTTTTTAAGTTTGATAGGGGCTTTGGGTGGAGATATTCTAGGTACTGGAGTCTTAAATGTTCTGGCATGGCTGGGTTGGTTTTTGGCAGATATACCTGACCTATCCCTATATTTTCTTTCAGTTGGCTTTTGATATCCCATAGGATTTTGTCATTTCTCTCTCTCCATCACTGGGTATTGTCTTCTATCCAGTGGTCTTCTGTTTTCTCTAAATGGTTGCTCTTTCGGTATGGGGGAAAGGGAGGTTCCTACTTGTATGGTAAGGATTATACTGTTGATTCAGTTTCTGTTTTGTCCAATTCCTCTGTCTTCCTTGTTCATTGTCCTCTTTGTCTCTTAGGATTGTTTTCTTTTTTCCTTCTCTTATCTTTGATTCTATATCTTTCACTTTCCTCTTCAACGTTTAAGGTTTTAAGAATATTTTCGTACATATGGAGAAGTAACCCTATCTGGTAAATAATAATTTTATCAAATTGTTATTACTTTCCATCTATTTTCTACGTAATATGCACAAGTTTAATAGATATGCTTAATAAGACGTCTCAATATCCAACTCTAGCTCGGTATGAGCTATATTAATTAAAATGTAAAAACCTAGTCTTTCCAACTTTTAAGAATCTCCCTCTGCCACAATATTATTACTTTATTATTAATCTGTATTATTTGAATTTCAGTATGCAGTTCTTAACGTACTTATATACTTCCGTACTTGTGTATTTATGTGTATTTAAACGTATTTGAATGTACATTTTAATTGTATGATATTCCCAGTTTAAGGATTTTTAACTTTCAATTTGATTAATATGTATATATAAATGAATTCATGTTTTTATCTGAGAACATGCTAAGGTTAATAACCCTCTAATGATTTTTAATAAGGACACCTAAGGGTTAAATTCCCGAGTTGTAACAAGATCGGTAGGCTTAAAAACCTGCCAAACAGATTAGATGCATACCTTTAATGAAGTGTTCATGAGATCACCAAACGCGTAAGGCTGCATCTTTCTTACCGTACAGGACAGCACAGTCGAACGAAGGATCAGTAGTGGAATGCACAACAACAAATACAGCAAGCGGAGACCTGTCATCCCCACCGATCTCCCTCAAAGCCGGCTACCAAGAGGGAGTATAGAGTGGACCACGACTGATACAAGTTGGATTCCGAACCTAATTCCACTATGCCCTGCCCCTTTTGTACTTGATATTTAGATTGTATCCTTAATAAAGTAAAACAGAGAGCACTATGGCCCTTTTTTTTGTCATTTTAGATACATTGGATACGGAGGATCTTTTCACATTACAGACCTGCTACATATGTATCAACTTGTATTTACTTTTGAAATCAAAGTGTAATACTATATTATTTCAGCTAAAAATCTAGGTCTCTTGTTCCCACTATAGCATTAGCTCTGATATTCAGGGATCTATTTAGCTGATACATTCTGATCTCATTGTTTTATTTTTTCTGATAACACAAGCCCTTTATTAATCCATTGCTGCATTATTTATATTTGGACTTGAACTGATATTCTACATAATTGAACTATTTTGGACATTGGATTTTTTGGACATAATCCACTGTTTAGTGGACCGATCCCCCCTTTTTACTCCTTTGGATTTTTATACCCACTCCTGGTCGCTTCAAAAGTTTTCACTCTTGTATTAATACTATAAAAATAAAGAAGCCAAAACTGATGACTGAAACACATACATGTGGGATAACCCCTGTTTCAGGGATAGTCTGAGCTCTCGGGCAAATCGGTCATGGACCGAGGGCCTGAGGCTCTTGGGGGCTCGTCTGCCTGCAGTATTGTAATGGCTCAGCTGAGGAGCTCAACAAGATCCCGAGCCAGTCTGAACTCACTGAGGGACCCGCACTGCCTTCTGCGGCCCCTGTTACTAAATAAGCTTGCTCGGCTGCGCTGTAACTGGCAGCAGAGAGCTTTGTAGCACACTGTGAGAATATTACGTGTGCAGGAAAAATTTGCTGGCAGCTGTGACACATACCTGCCACTGCTTGTAAGTGAAAGAGGGACAAAACTGCCAATGGCTACTACTGTGAAAGGAACTCATTGATTGTCTGCCACCATTAAAATCCATATGTGCATAGAAAGTAATGAAATAAATAGGAGCTAGATAAAGTAGATGCAATGGGAGTGTTAAAGTAACAACTTGCTGAAGTGCTTTATGTGTCTGGAGTCTGTCATTTTGTCTCAATGTATAAAGTTGCTGATTTTAATAGATTTCTAATTTCTATTAATTTATAATTGAATTTTAATTCTAATTTAATAGATGTCTGCGCCACAACACCCGTCAAACCTGCCAAATCTGCCAAGCCCTTGACCTTCATCTTATGTTAGTTACACAGAGCTTGAGGTTGCCTGCTTTTACCTCCCCGGCTGTATGTGGGCAGTTTGTTCCTGCTAGAAATGGAAGCTGGGTGCATGCGTGCTTGCATCCCAACCATACACGCTTCTTATTGAGAAACCTCTGAATGATCAATCTGATGGAACAGACCTCAAATTTTTGCCAGGAAAAAAGGGAGGGCTTGCAACATCTGCAGACACCAGATGTGCAGCTATTGCAAGCTATTTTTCATTTTATATATAAACATGCAAAACAAAATACACACATGTTTTCTTTGTTTTTGTTTAATTCCAATTGAGCATTTTTTTTATAATTGCTCTGAATGCTTCTATGTTATATTTAAGTAAAGGGCAAACATACAACATACAAAAAAAAAAAAACATTCGTAGAAGAATTTTGATTCATAGTAAAAAGTGATAAGGTTTACATCATATATCTGGTTGTAGAAGTCATTAACTGGGTTAAATTGCTCAGCATTGGCATCATAATCTGATGGCATCTGAACTGATCAAGAGTAACATGTTCAGTGCTTGTGAATGGAAAGTTGCTGTTTGTTAAACTAAAAAAGCTACATAAAGGTGTTAACCCTGGGGAACTCAGCAACCCTATTAAAGTGTGATAGGCTAATGCCTAGGAAAAAGCGATAGATTGTCTGCATGAGTTATAACCTCCCTTAGTCCAGTGATAAAGTGTTTCTGCTTTCCTGAGAGATTAAAATGCGTGGGAGGGGTGGACAAGCAGAGATAGGGGTGTAAATAACACTTTGCCTGGAATATCAATATCTAATGTCATGCACCTCCTTGAGGGAAAATGCTGTGCTCACATTAAGTCTCGGTCATAAGACAATCTGGGTTTGCTAGAGGGATCTGCTGCTGATTGGGACAGAACAGATAGGGACAGACGCTATAAATGCTTAAAAAAAATAAATGAAATAAAATACAGCAGATAGATCTATACAATTATAAACATTTAGTGAAACACTCTTTAAGCATACATGGACAGAGATCTATATTTAGTTTAGTGAAAGGAGCCATGCACAGAAATAATGATGAATGAGTTGAATGAGTTATATACACCATTAGTGCAGAGAATTTAATTCCCAGTAGGTACTCTGTATTGAATAGATAAATATCTCACCTGATGAGTCATTATTTTCAGTGCTACTGTAAAAATAAATCAGTTTAGCTACAAGCTGTCAAACGAGTCTGGATTGGTAGAAATTGCTGTCCTCATGTTCTTCTTGTGGGGGTTTACATAAACAACATTTTATCCCATTGAAATAACTGTGGAATGTTGTAAGCGGAGACAGTAAAATGTACGTCAGGGTGCTAAAAAAAATAAATCCAATAAGGATTTCTGGCAGTGAGGACAAGAGTCAGACCGATTATAAAGGTTTCCCATGGGTGTCTCTAATTCTGTGTTTCTCTCTCCTCCATTAAGCAGACATCTGCTCTGATTAATTACGATAATTTAATTAAGGCACTGAATGATTGGTTAGAACTCACTATAATAACTTCTCCATATTAACCAATTCCTTTCTGGAAAATTCAGTGCTGTAAACTACAGCATTAACACTTTCTTTGCAACATGCAGGGCACATCTGAAAATATTTAGGTCACAGTGTATGAGTCAATCACTTTAATGAATGGATTTTTAACTTGCTCTTTAATTAAAAAATAATGAGGACCCCTTGCCCAAGTAAACGTATTGATCCATTGCTCAGCGTATGGTTATGTAACTTGCAATGCCCAATGCCCCACTCTCTGTGTTAGTGTCACCTACATCAGTGTGTCTTTATCTGTCAGTCATAGTTTTTTCTCTCAGCATCACTTTGTCACTGTCTATTGCAGCTACTTTATCTCTCTCCTTGTCACGGTTTTGCTATATTTCACTCAGTCAGCGTCGCACATGTCCTTTCAGGCTTTCCTGTAATCTTTGCGCGATTGTCACAATTTGTCATGTTGGGTTTTATCTACACAAGTCTCTTATTCTCTCCCATACATTTTTCTATTTTTTATGTTTAGCTTGCTTTGGTAACTCACTGTGAGATTCATTTTATTATTACTGTTAGTGTACTGTATCTAAATAGAGGTCCCGTAAAAAAAAAAGGAAACACCACAATAAAATGGAGTTTAAATACTGAAATACCTAAAGAAACTAAATAACATTTGCAAATGCAGCTACAGTTGTGAGTCATGTTAGGTTGAGGTCTGACCATTAGCACTTTGATATGTATATTTTCAAAATGGAAAACACCTCGCAGCTTTCCAAAGTGCCCAATGAGTCGATGCTAACATTACGGTACAAACTGATAACATTTATAAATAGATTGTATCCAAGGCCAGAGGAAAAAAAGCTTATCTGGAGCCTTTAGCAGTGGAAGTGATATATGATCTGAAATATCATCTTACACAGTATTTTTTACACCTGAATGGAGAAAAAAAACAATGACGCCTTTTGGGATCTTGACATTTATTAAACATAATGGGGGATTTGTAATGGTATGGATATCCATCATGAGTGAGTCATTAGGTCTTTCTTTGCATTGCTATATTATCGTCATTGAATATGAGGATGAATAAAAAACAGGTGCACCTTGCTTATGCCTACAAGAGCAGGTGCACTTTATGACGTAACAAATGTTTCCCCATGATGTTACACTACTTCGATATGATAATGTCCCCATACATACTGTTAGATAGATTACAAGATTATTAAGTGGGCTCATAAACACAAATCAGAAGCTCTAAATGATTTAAAGGAAATTCTGGAAGACAGAGAAACAGTGCACATTGTGAAATAAAGATGAAAGTCTAAAGTCAAAATTCAGCCTTGAAATGATTTTCACTTGTTTCTTAGAAAGGTAGGATCTTCAAATTGAAAGTGGATTTAACCCAGTATTAACATACTGTTATATGTATTATTGTCAGGAATTGACTTCCCCCTTAATGCATTATATCAATGATGCATTTAAAATATATTTGTGTGAGGGGCAAATAAGGCCGTATAGGAAGAGTAGCATAGTATAGGGAGAGATAAGTCGGTTGAGGTGTGCCGGAACCGATGTCGCGGTAGACCTGTAATAAAAGAGGGCCCATCCATGAGGTGTAATAAGAAGTATAGATAGAGGGATTGGAGGTGCCGGAACCAACGTCGCGGTAGGCCTGTAATAAAAGAGGGCAAAATAGATACATGCCAGAAACGTAGAACAATCAACAACCTGTAAGAAAGAACTTAATTACATAGTCATATGGTAAATGCCTGTCAAAGATCTTGTACGGAACGTGATACATATGGGGAATATGCTGAGAACTTCCATTGACCTAGAGATTAAATATGCAGGGCAGTAGGAACTAGATTGAGGCCGTAGATGCCACCCTATCCTAGAGGGGTGACCAGAATAGTTGGACGGATTGAAACCTAGCCTCAAGAATAGCATGAATTTCGTAGTTGTCCCTGTAGTGATATCTGTGGTTGTGAGGCTTTGTTACAAAGAGAGAGTAAATAGATGCCCAGCACTTTAACCGGCACTCCTAATTATGCAAGGTGAAGTAAGTAGTCTCCTTGTTGGAAAAGTGAGACTCCCTGAGACAATTCTGCAAGATGGACGGGTAGATGTGGTAAATATGCAGGCCTAAGGAACTGAAAAACTAGGTATATGGCGGCTTGACTACTAGGTTGGTGCCTGGTTCGTAAGGACAGACATCTAATAGGTCTGGTAGTGATTGAAATAATTGGATGCTGATGGGAAATCGGTAAGATTTTAATTTGTACGGGAACCTGAACACCTTGAGTATGATAATGATTTGGTATGAGGACATGAAGCTGCGTATGAATGGTAAACCTGTGCCACATATGAAATTGTAAACCGAATAGATATAGTTGAGTGCATTATGGGATAATGCAAGTAAGAAGTGGCAAAAGAAGCGAAAGCCAATCACAGACAACATAGCAAAAAGGAGACAGCAACATCATACACAAAAATGAGCATCCAAAGGAGAAGAAGGCCCTAGCACATGTACCGCAAGCGCTAGTAGAAAGAGCCAGACGTGAAAGATGATGACCAGGAGTTAACAAGGCAGGTAGTCAACGGGCAGACTCCGAAACGCTGGGATTGGCAGTGGCTACGGGAGAGGCTGCAGGCAGAGCCATGTGGAATGCCCAGTGAAGCTACAGAAGAGACCGTATAAAAAAAAGGTGCAGGAAGTCCGGCTGGGACTTAGCCAGAGCGGCTGACCCCAATTACCCAAACTGCCAACCGAACCGCCCCATAGACAGTAGCGGAGACAACAGGGGGTGAAACAACGAAGAAGTAAGAACGACTCTGGCCCCCTCCAGCAACTGCGTTATGCGTGGAGGCAGACAGAGACACTGAGAGTCCAGATGTCCGAAAGGCCACCGGGGAGGGAAAAAATACGACTGAGATCCGCAGTGAAGTGAGGAAGAGACCAGGATACAAAAAGGAGGTAGGGGTAGCCGAATTTGTACAGTGTGACGGGGTACCAGACCTAGCCGGCGAGCCGGGTAGGAGAAGTATTACGGCACCGCCTGGTAGTGGAGACATGTTAGAAAAGAAAACGAATAAATAGCGCATATATGACCCATTGTGTGCTTGCAAAATAGAGAATGCAGAAAAGGCGAAACAATTAAAACTAGGTTCTGGTGACAGGTGAGGCCCTGCTAGATGCCAAGCGGTGTGAGAGGCTCTATTTATGAGTTGGCGCGAGGGGATAACGTGACCACTGAAATGTTGTGGCGGGGTGTTGGCCTCTCGGTGGCAGGTAAACACAAGATAGAATGGGAGTGACAGGTGAGGCCCTCTCTATGCCATAATGCGAGGTGACTAACTATGATTTGGCCAGAGGGGTGTTGTACCTCAGTATGAGGATGGGTGTTGGCCTCGCAGGACCACTAACCTAAGGCGAAGAAGCCAGGGGGAATTACAACTAGTGGACACCTAGGACCCTGACAGCCAGCCACAGCTAACTAAGAGGGGGAGATTAGTGAGTGAGAGAGAGGAGTACGCATGGAAATAGGAAATAGAATGCGTGCATAGCCCACGTGGGTCAGAAGGGCTAACATAATGGCACATATATACACATTTTGAAAAATAACATTTAATATACACAGATATATATTTTAAAGAGGCGTTTCTGGGACACAGAAAGACGCCTAACTGGGGATCACATCACTAACTATAATCCGATCTCCTAGTGATCTCTCAATGGAGGAACACTTATACCAGTGTAGCTGACGGTGAGTGACATCATGTTACTGGGAAGTGATAAAGTAAAAAGTCACAATATGCTACTGCGGAGGTAAGCCATGGTGACATAACAATGCGCAACCCTGGAGTTGCGCTGTAGTCATATCACCTGTGATACTGTAGAGGTAAACTGCAGTAACGACACATTGTGTTATACTGAGGTACACTGGAGTAAACGGCCCATAAAGTTAAAGAGCCGTCCCAGCATCAACAAGAGAATGCAGTGCAACAAACACAATTTACGAAAAGTACAAATAAAACAGCGTAACATGTCTGCCCAGAGTTAATAATTTAGTGAATAATGCCCTAACTATTTAATTGCCTGTTAAGAGAACGCAGTTTCGGTTCCCCCATCTCCTTATCTGGTCAGGTGCTGTGCAGATTCCCAGGATAAACCTAACTGTAGACTGAGGTTATGACTGAGCGTAAAACACCTGAGCACAATTAGCAATATATTAAAAAATTCATGCCAGTTTCCGCCCCATGCCTAAATCCACTAACTCTAAAATATACCAACTATCACCTAAAGGACAGAGGTGAGAAATAAATAACAGTTAGAGAAAGCCATGAGAAATGCCAGATTTAAACAGAATAGGAGCAAAATGTTTTTTTTTTTTTTTTTTAAATCTGACAAAGACACATGCACTATAAGATGAAAATAAAAACTGACAACCAAGTAGCCTCACAACAAGGTTATGTGGACCCAGCACCTCACCGTATCGAAACTCTGCAAGATGTAGTCACAGATAAGCCCCGGTGAGGCAGCTGACAGTCCTGGGAAAGTAACAGTCGTGGCATGGGCACCCCTGATGTTCTACGAGTAAGGCATACACTGCTTTCCAGGGTGTAATAACCACGTGCCATAGAGGAGTAAAAACTGCCCTAATTAAAACAAAACCTCCCTAAATAAAACAAAAACTGCCCTAATTAAAAAACTGGCCATAGGGCTTTCGTGCAGAAAAACAAGCAAAGCCTGCGAAACAGCAGGCCGTTCGCGGGAAAAACAGGCGAACGCCAGACAGCCATGAATCTCCGGAACCATGCGAGCAACAGGAACAAGGGAAGGGAAAAACTCCTGAACGGATGTAAGTAAACTCACAAAACCAGAAGAGCAACCTGGACGGACAGCTGACCAGAGCAGAGCCCAGAAAGGACCGTGGACACAATGAAAACAGCGGGGGAACAGCAGGCCAGACAAGGAGAACCGCGAGGGACCAGGCAAGGAGGAGATGGCGACCGGAAATAGTGACATGCCAATTGCTAAAAGCACGTTCGGGACGGAGGAAGGTGAGTAGGGGGTTTAAATAGGGTAACATGCCCCTACCACAACTGCAGGCCAAGCCTTTGCATATATGCAAAAAAATGCTATATAAAAGAGATGAAAACAAAACAAGTGTCAACATCAGACAGGCTCCACAAAACTTACTATTAACCACCGTTCCCACTGCAGTATGTGAAATCTAATTTTCCTCATTTCTAAGTGATCACTTTGTGATATTTGTACGGTCTTTGCATATATTTGCAATTGAACAGGTAAATGGATAGCTGTTCAGTAGACATTTTAGATGGGATATTATGTTCTTCAATAAATTGTTATTGCACTGAGGTGCATTTTCATTCTAGTTGCACTTGTTTCATTTTCTTTTTGTTGGATTTGCATATGCTTCTGTTTGAGCAACTGTGGTCTGGGTTTTAGAGCAGTATGGGACTAATCCTGTAACGGACCGTTTCAGCATAAAAGGGGAAAAATCCGTTTAGGCGATAATCCCCTTTCCTAGAGACAGGCACAGCTACTGCAGAACACCAAACTCCCGATCTGGATACGAAATAACACTCCGAACTGGAACAGCTGAACAAGAAAAGCATACAATCCGCTTACACTCCTGGCAGTCAGCTTACAATCCAATTCCCCCCAAGAACGAGACGACACTTCATTTTGAGGGTTAAACAGGAACTCTGGACTGGGACACCCAGTCTGGCTTTTATTACAATAATCCACATACAGGCCACACCCAGGGGGAGGCATAAAATAACCAATCCGAGATATGGTACAACCCACACATCCCCTCCCCTTAGCCTGAGAGATAATCCACTTATTATACAGTTTAAAACATAACTTTTACACAATATCTGTAACTTCAAAACCATACATCCTATTCGCATAAAAATACATATTCACAATCAATCCATTCGGGAGAACAACATACTCAAAAATTGCATGAATCAGACCAGGGGTTCAAGAGTTAGTAAAAGTATCTTTTGGGCCCTGGCTTGCAGCATGGCACAATCTGGCTCAAACAGAAGTAAAACATCCCCCACAATGCATCCCGGCTTCCTCCCTTCTGCCCTGGAGATAATTGGAGAAGTAATCCAATTATCTAGGACTAGAGTCAGACTCCATTAACCACATGGTTACAAAAAGACAGTAAAAGACATAAAATTACATACTGATACATTTAACACATAAAACACACATTTCTACATATCCCCAGTTTAACTGAACACATAAATACCTACATAATATTTAAGACAGTATTACTGTGATATGTTACAAAGTCTTAAAGGGACATTAGTCCCAAAAGTCCCAATATGTCCATCGCTGATTTTAAAGGGCCAGTAGCAGCAATATAAATTATTACATGCCCAAATATAGTGTTTATAGAGCAATATGTCCAGGGGCCGTAGTCGCAGGGCAGGAGGCTAGCAACCAGGCTTCTCCAGTTCACAGTGGCGAAGTTGGTTTCGCCACAATTCTCCCCTTTACCAATTAGACTAACAGGGTATCTGACCTCCTGCCGGTCAGTGCCCTGGTTAGTCCAGCAACCCACCCACAAAACAGAAACAGCAGGGCAGCCCACCCACAATAAACAGTTAATACACCTGGGTGAGGGAGAATTTTGTCCAGGTTCCGGTGCCTCACCACGGCTGTGTGGGGGACTGATAGGCTGCCTTGGTGGGTTGCTGAGGGGGCAGAGACCAGCGGTACTCTGTCCTGTTGCCAGCACTACCACAGGGTTAGTCTGGTTGGAGCCTGGTTGCTGGAGACCGATTGTCTCCCCTTTGGATATATGGCTCTGTGGCTGGGGAACAGGACCGACCGTCCCTACCCCTGGTGCTGCAAGTGCAGAGACTACGGTCCCATCTGCACAGATGTGGGGCTTAACATCTCCCCTTGGTGGGTTAGGCTGCCGCTGGAGAGAGGGTGTCACAAGCTCCTCTCTCTGGATGGTAAACTGCCGCTGGGGAGAGGGGTTAGCAGGCTCCTCTCCCTGCCACTCTCTCTGCTGGTGGAAAGGGGGACCAGCTGTCTCCCCTTTCATTCTCTTGTCCGGCTGCTGGGGTGCGAGACTGACTGTCTCTGCTCCCTGCAGGACACACTGCCGCTGGGGAGGATGGACGACACCATCAGCTCCCTGGGGTACACACTGCCGCTGGGGAGGAAGGACGATACCTTCTGCTCCCTGGGTTACACACTGCCGCTGGGGAGGATGGACGACACCATCAGCTCCCTGGGGTACACACTGCCGCTGGGGAGGGAGGACGCTGCTCTCCTCTCCCTTCACTTCACACTGCCTTCTTGGCATATCACTTTGCTGCTGGGGGGCAGGAACAACTACCTCTGCCCCCTGTAACTCAGCCTGCCGCTGGGGAGGAAGGACGGCACCTTCGGCTCCCTGGGGTACACACTGCCGCTGGGGAGGAAGGACTGCACCTTCTGCTCCCTGGGACACACACTGCCGCTGGGGAGGATGGACGACACCATCAGCTCCCTGGGGTACACACTGCCGCTGGGGAGGGAGGACGCTGCTCTCCTCTCCCTTCACTTCACACTGCCTTCTTGGCATATCACTTTGCTGCTGGGGGGCAGGAACAACTACCTCTGCCCCCTGTAACTCAGCCTGCCGCTGGGGAGGAAGGACTGCACCTTCGGCTCCCTGGGACACACACGGCCGCTGGGGAGGGAGGACGCTGCTCTCCTCTCCCTTCACTTCACACTGCCTTCTTGGCATATCACTTTGCTGCTGGGGGGCTGGAACAACTACCTCTGCCCCCTGTAACACAGCCTGCCGCTGGGGAGGAAGGACGGCACCTTCTGCTCCCTGGGACACACACTGCCGCTGGGGAGGATGGACGACACCATCAGCTCCCTGGGGTACACACTGCCGCTGGGGAGGATGGATGACACCATCAGCTCCCTGGGGTACACACTGCCGCTGGGGAGGAAGGACTGCACCTTCTGCTCCCTGGGGCACACACTGCCGTTGGGGATCTGGGCCGGAATTTAATAGTTCTACATAGTCCATCTCCAGCCCTTGTTCCATGGTAGCGAAACGGCGGAGGTCTTGTCCCAGTCCAATAGATCTCGGGCCCTGTAACATCTCACTCCGGTAATGCATGATAGCCCAGTACCGTGACTCTGCTGGACTGCCGAAGTCGACGTCTTCTGTTAGGGCCTTCCACAACAGGCCAGGGCTAGTGTAGTGATCCCCCTCCGGCTGGATGCCCTCTGCCCTCCACATCTCTGGCTGGACAGTGTACCACCACAGTGCCCGGTATGAGACGTCCAGGCTCAGTTCCCTTTCCACGAGGTACTCAAGTTGTCTTACCCGCTCCCCTCCGGGTTGGTCCCCCAGAAGCGGCATCCGCCAGGCCATTTGTTCCTCCAACAGGTATGCGGTACCAGGAAAGCGCTGCTGCCGTTGATACTGGACTTCTTCCCGGGCATCATACCATAATCTTATCCGGGCATTATCTCTCCATTCTAATTTACTCTCTTCCTCAGGTGTGTGTGTTGCCCAGGTGTGCGTGTTGCCCATTTTCCCAAAATCCTTCGTAGATAGGGGCGCTGTACGGGTACTGGCGTTGCCCTCACTTTGTAATCCAGGAATGGATGTTGTCTGTAGCTGTCCCTCTGGTTGTAGGAACGATCCCGCCGCTGCCACCAATTGTAACGGACCGTTTCAGCATAAAAGGGGAAAAATCCGTTTAGGCGATAATCCCCTTTCCTAGAGACAGGCACAGCTACTGCAGAACACCAAACTCCCGATCTGGATACGAAATAACACTCCGAACTGGAACAGCTGAACAAGAAAAGCATACAATCCGCTTACACTCCTGGCAGTCAGCTTACAATCCAATTCCCCCCAAGAACGAGACGACACTTCATTTTGAGGGTTAAACAGGAACTCTGGACTGGGACACCCAGTCTGGCTTTTATTACAATAATCCACATACAGGCCACACCCAGGGGGAGGCATAAAATAACCAATCCGAGATATGGTACAACCCACACATCCCCTCCCCTTAGCCTGAGAGATAATCCACTTATTATACAGTTTAAAACATAACTTTTACACAATATCTGTAACTTCAAAACCATACATCCTATTCGCATAAAAATACATATTCACAATCAATCCATTCGGGGGAACAACATACTCAAAAATTGCATGAATCAGACCAGGGGTTCAAGAGTTAGTAAAAGTATCTTTTGGGCCCTGGCTTGCAGCATGGCACAATCTGGCTCAAACAGAAGTAAAACATCCCCCACAATGCATCCCGGCTTCCTCCCTTCTGCCCTGGAGATAATTGGAGAAGTAATCCAATTATCTAGGACTAGAGTCAGACTCCATTAACCACATGGTTACAAAAAGACAGTAAAAGACATAAAATTACATACTGATACATTTAACACATAAAACACACATTTCTACATATCCCCAGTTTAACTGAACACATAAATACCTACATAATATTTAAGACAGTATTACTGTGATATGTTACAAAGTCTTAAAGGGACATTAGTCCCAAAAGTCCCAATATGTCCATCGCTGATTTTAAAGGGCCAGTAGCAGCAATATAAATTATTACATGCCCAAATATAGTGTTTATAGAGCAATATGTCCAGGGGCCGTAGTCGCAGGGCAGGAGGCTAGCAACCAGGCTTCTCCAGTTCACAGTGGCGAAGTTGGTTTCGCCACAAATCCTTTCTCATATTCTTAGGTACTGCAATATCCTAGCTTATACCTCTTTTTTTCCTTGGATATTATACAGTATAGATAATATTCAGAACAGGGAAGGGACTAGATAAGTAAGTACTCTGTTCTTGAGGGTCATTTTCCACAGTGATGGTATGAGCATGCAGGTTGCAGTCTTCAGGGCATTGGGATCAACATGCGGTTGATAACATTGATTGCTTTTTGGGAGGGACTGGAAATGACCCAGCTGTTACAGTCCTTATTGGTACCAATGACAGAATCAGTGGATGACAGAAGGTTCTAAAAATAATTTCAGTAAATAAAGAAAGAAGCAAAGCTAAGAATAGGACCTTGTATTTCCTGAGATTACTATCCCTGCCATTCACTACAGTAGAAAGGTAGCATAAGAGTAGGAAAGTCAATACATAATTGAAGTATTGGTCCAGTAAGGAGGGTTTGGGATTTTATAGCACTGGGCGGATTTTGCAGTTAGGTATATATTTTTTTATGACTAACTGAAAAGTAAAATATCTTCCATGCTTTTAACTAGGAAATATGGGTCAGGGACATAACAGGTTAAATTATATACACTACGTAGACAAAAGTATTGGGACAGCCTGTTAATTACTGAGTTCAGGTGTTCCACCTAGACCCATTGCCACAGATGCATAGAATCAAGAATCTAGCCAAGCAGTCTGCATTTACATACATTTGTAAAAAAAATACATATGGGTCACTGAAATGGTACCTTGTTCATGAAATTTAGTCCCTGTTAGATATTCCACGTCACCTGTAAGTGAAATTACAGAAAGTGGAAGGTGTTTAGGAACAGCAGCAACTCAGCCACGAAGCAGAAGACAACGTTAAGACACAGTGTGGGGTCACTGAGTGCCGAGGCGAATAATGCGTAAAAGTTGACAATGCTCTGCTGATTCCATAGCTCAAAAGTTCCAAAACTGGCATTCATTTCAGCAGAAAAAATATGCAGTGGGCGCTTCATGGATTTAGATTCACGCAAGCCTCACATCAACAAGTACAATGCAAAGCATAAGATTGAGTGGTATAAAGTATGGCGCCACTGGTCTCTGGAGCAGTGAAAACATGTTATGTGGAGTGATGAATCCCACTCTTCTATTTGGCAGTCTGATGGACAAGTCTGAGTTTGCTGGAGACCAGGAGAACATCTAACTGTAAAGTTTGGTCAAATAGGGATAAAATGGCTATTTTTCATTGGTTGAGCTAGGCCCCTTACTTCCAGTGAAAGAAAATCTCAATGATTCAGCATACCAAGACATTTTGGACAATGCTATGCTTCCAACTTTGTGGGAACAGTTTGGGGAAGTTCCTTTTCTATTTCAGCATAACTGTGCCCCAGTGCACAAAGCAAGGTCCATAAAGAGTAGACATAGTAGGATGAGTTTGGTGAGGAAGAACTTTAATGGAGATTGTGAGCCATGCCTTCTCTTCCAACATCAGTACCTGACCAAATGCTTTACTGGATGAATGGGCAAAGATTCCCTCAGAAATACTCCAAAATCTTGTGGAAAACCTTCCCCAAAGAGTGAAAGCTGTTATAGTTTCAAAAGGGGAACCAACTCCATATTTAGAATGCAATGTCATAAAAGTCCTTGTTGGGGGGGCGTGGCTAGATGTGCATAGAGTGAGTCGCACATCGCCGGAGCTCCGCAACCTCGGACCACAAAGCCCCTTATCAATGCCACATTACACCTCCAAAATGGGGAAAACTAAGCGCCAGGGCACCCCAGGACCCTCAGGCTCTAGCCCACTAAGGAAAAACGCCGGACCACTGGACGATTTTCTGGCATACCCGGACGGCCCCCGAGCCGCGAGACACGTGGACAAGATGGCGGCCGTATCCCCAGAGGTGGAAAGCAACGCAGGCCCAGAACCGGGCCCGACGGGGAGTGACCAGCTAACACACATCACCGCCGAACTGGCAACTATATCTGCCAATATGCTCTCAAAAAGCGACAAAACCGCGCTTGTGACGGAACTGAGGGCGGCGATCAGAGAAGAGATTCAAGAGGTGCGCAGAGACCTCACTGCCCTGGAAAAAAGAGTCACGGAGCTGGAGGGGGAGAACATCAGGGCCATCCAACACTCCCAAACCGCTGACCATGCCACTGCTAGGCAAGGCTCAGTCCTGCTCGAGCTCCGCAGACAAGTAGAGGACCTGGACAACAGGGGGCGACGTAACAACATAAGAATCAGGGGCCTGCCAGAGGCTGAGCAGGAAAACCTAAGCGCAGTTCTCATACAGCTTTTTACCCACATCCTGGGCGAGGAAGCCCCAGAAGATTACCAGATAGAACGAGCCCACAGGGCCCTTCGTCCCCCCAGAAGAGATGGCCTCCCACGTGATGTCATTTGCTGCCTCTTGTCCTTCCAACTCAAAGACACCATCATGAGAGCTGCGCACGCTCAGACTATCACCTTCCATGATGCCGCAGTCTCGCTCTACCAGGACTTGTCCGCCCTCACCCTAGACGCAAGGAGGGCACTGCGACCACTCACGCACATCCTCCAGGAGAAGCGCATACCCTATAAATGGGGCTTCCCCTTCAGCCTCCAGGCCAAGCGGGGGAACATGTGGTGCTCACTGAGATGGCCCAACGACGTACCCAGCTTCCTGAGAACGATGGATCTGCCACCTGTCACCATCCGCAATTGGATACTAGATCAACCTCTGCCACGCCCGGACCACCCCGAGGTGCCCGAACCACTCCGCAACCAAGCACGTAGAGACACGCAGCCTACCCGCTGGGGAGGCCCTAACGGGCCCGAAGAGTAGCTGAACCCGTGCTGACTCCGGCCCCGGTGCCACCCGGCCCTCCAGAATTGTCCTCGCCTGCTGAAGTACCTCCTTGGTTTCCACGTTGACAGCTAAGTACACACACTAAAATCCATAAGGGGTACATTACCATTACCTTTACCACACGGGCTATGGGGGCCCCAGGGCCTACAGTTGGGGGACACTCCGGGCAGTCGGGGGGGGACTGTGCTTTCCACGTTTCGTATGGCTTTTGGGTGGGTTATGGGAGTGGGACCTTACAGTAATGCCATGGGCCAGCCTTGCAGCGGATCTTTTCATGCCCAGGAAGCCGGGGCGCATCATTCCCTTTGTGCCCCATACACCGACAATGCCGGGGTTCGGGACACTATCCAAGGCCCAGCCCATAATCGTCCGACCATCCCTAATAACCGGCAGGACCACCACAAGTAAACAATGCTCCCAGGAGCCACCTGCTAACTTTCTTGCTAGAGCTGAGGGACTCAGCATCAGGCGGGGGTTGGGTGTTGGGAAGAATAAGGGACTTATAGATACTCGATTCGGGTGGAATATTGCATGTCAAATGTATTGTTGCTTGTTATGTAAGGTACCAGCAAACTCGTTCTCCTCAAACTTATTGCATGCATTTCTTAGCCGATACAGCAGCCATGTTTGCCATGCTACCGCCATTTCCCTGCCCCCGGACTCCAGCTGGCCCCCTTTCTAGAGACGGGGCGGGCCGCTCCATTCCTTGGTTGGGGGGGGGAGGGATGGGGGACCAGTGGAATGCTTAATTTACCGCTCGTTACATGAAGTGATGCCTGAAGGATAATGTACACACTAATTCGCCCACGCCCGACCAGGCTACATGCAGTCCCTGGCCTATCCAGCCGCCACGCCTGCCATGCTGCCTCCGCAATTTTTAATGCCCCTGGGATCATGCGGTCCCCCCGACGGAGGCAACGCAGCTCGCTTCACCCCATAGCTAGGTCGTGGGGAATTGTGGGGCCTAGGGGAGGCTAGTCGTGGTTAAACTGTTGCATGATTTGTGAAATGCTGTCTGAAATGTAAGGTATTTGCAAACTTGTTCTCCCTTCACCATAATGTATGCATATTCTCTGCTTCACCAGCTGCCACGTCCGCCAGACGACCGCAGTCTTTCCCCCTCCCCCCCCCCCGTATCTTCCCCGGCCGGCTGGAGACAGCCCTAGGTCCTGACGACGAGGCCGCTATTAACGCCTCACCCTCCCCACCATACTTGAGACGCCCCAGGAGACGCCTCTCCTGTGGAGATGCGCTAGACGCGACTGAGACCCTCTCCGACTCCCGCTGCCCCACAACCCCAGCAATTGGCCCGCCACACGCTAGTCCACACGGAAAGCCCTCCGTTCGACATTCCAGAGGTCCCTTCATAAGACTGCTAAATCCACATATCCTATCCACCCTCATCGCTCTAAGACACATGACCCCTAATTGACGTTCCAGCCCACCTAGACGTGGTCCGAGGGAGTGCGATCCCCGGCCTCACCGGACAGACCACACACGCTTGACTCAAAAGTCCCCCAGCAACTGACCCACCTGTAAATTAGGTCACCCTCACACGACCTAGGGCCACGGTTGCCTACACTTATTGATCCCCCATCAGGAGTCCACCTTAACTTTCCCACCCCCCTTCCTATCCCCCCCCCTCCAACCTCTCCATCCCCAACCCCCCCCACCCCTCCCTTCGGAGCCCAACGGAACATCCCCTCTCCGCGTCTTGTACCAGTACTCAGCCATGGCATCAGGCTTCCTGCCCTCGCCTCTACTATTAAGGACACACAAAGTCCGAGGCCTTAACTCCCCCGAAAAGAGGCGACACCTGCTACGCTCCCTCTGGGCACAAAGGACCTCTGTAGCATTCATTCAGTAAACGCACCTTAAGGGAGGAGATGCCCCCCTAATCAGAGACAGACGATTCCCCCTAGTTATTACGCCAATCACCCCGAAGCCAAACGAGCGGGGGTAGCCATCATTTTCTCCCACAGCACCCCTTTCCGTTGCTCTGCCTCACAGGCAGACCCCCTGGGCAGATACCTATTTGTTAAAGGCGAGATCGCCGACCACAAGTACACTTTCGCCACGGTATACTGCCCCAATAAGGGACAGCACCGATTCTTAGCAAAAACCCTTACACTGTTGGAGAGATTCCGCGAAGGAACCTTGATCCTGGCCGGTGATCTCAATATCCCTCTGGACCCCCGGATGGACTCATCCGCGGGCACCAGCACCATTCCCCCACACTGTATACGGCAGGCCAAACAATCTCTGGCTAGATCAGGCCTGATTGACTGCTGGAGGGCGGCGCACCCCGAGGACAGAGATTACACATGTTACTCCGCTGCCCACGCTAGGTATAGCAGGATAGATTCTATCTTCCTTGCGCAGGAATACCTTCCATTCCTGATAGCTTCCTCCATTGGTATTCAGCACGACTCAGATCACGCCCCGGTCCAAGTTACAATTAAATCGCCGCTCTTCAAACCCAGTGAACGCCACTGGAGACTCAATGAAAACATACTGACGGACAACGACATTACCGCACAGATAGCCCAAACACTGACCCAATACTTTGAAGAAAATGTCACGCCGGACGTCGCCCCCCTCACAGTATGGGAGGCACATAAATGCGTAATACGGGGACACCTGATCAAACTTTGCACCCAACGGAAAAGGGAACACACCGCCAAGATTCAGGAGCTGACGCACGAGATAGCTAACCTTGAGACACGACACAAAATAGACCAAACAGATGATACCTACCGCCACCTCACAGACACACGTAGACAGCTCAGGGACCTACTATCCCAGAACTTACTACACACCATCCGCAAGTCCAAGACACTTCTATGAGTTCTCCGACAAATGCGGTAGGACACTAGCACACACCCTGAAACAGAGACAGAGACAACACCACATACATCAGATCAAGGGGCGGGATGGGACAATGAAAAGGACCCCGACGGATATCCTACAGGCCTTCAGGCTCTTCTATGAGGAGCTATATAACTTGGATACTGACACACGGCGTTCAGACGCGCCCCGACACCTACGCAAAATAGACGATTTCCTCACGGAACACATAGGCCGAACACTCCCAGAAGGCCTGGCTGAGGAACTGGAACAACCACTCACGGAGGAAGAACTAGCCACTGCACTCAAAAGATCTAAGTCCCACAGGGCCCCGGGCCCTGACGGATTGCCGGTCTCGTACCTGCGCAGGTTCAGGGACGTATTGCTCCCACACCTGGTACAGGGCTTCAATTCCTTACTGGAAGTAGGTCGGTTCTCAACAGATTCCCTACGTGCAACTGTAACGGTCATACCGAAGGAGGGGAAGGACCCCACTGACTGCGGGAGCTATAGGCCGATCTCTCTCCTTAACGCTGACCTCAAGCTCTTCGCCAAAGCCATAGCCATGAGACTCTCTCGTGTGCTCCCTACCCTTGTCCACCCAGATCAGGTAGGATTCATTCCGGGGCGTGAGGCTCGAGACAACACCATCCGAGCCCTACACATGATCCACTCTGCCCGGTCGACAAACAGAAACCTAGTCCTGGTCTCCACAGACGCGGATTAGGCCTTTGACCGGGTAGACTGGCAGTACCTCGAAGCCACCCTTCGCCACATGCAATTTGGCCCCCATATCCGTTCCTGAATCCTCTCCCTATATACAAACCCTACGGCCCGCATTCGGATCTACGGCGCACTCTCTGCTCCCTTTTCCATCCGAAACTGAACCAGACAGGGCTGCCCCCTGTCCCCCCTCCTGTTTGCCCTCACTCTAGAACCCTTCCTAGAGGTGGTCAGACGGGACGGGGGAATCACCGGGTATGGGCTCCACCACACAGTTCATAAAGTAGCCGCTTACGCGGATGACATGTTATTTTTTTTGGACAATCCCGCAGTCTCTTTCCCCAACCTCCTCCGAGCCTTCAGGAACTTCGGCGAAATATCCAACCTTAAACTCAACATGAGCAAGTCAGAAGCCTTGCCGATCTCACTCACAGCAAAGAGAGTCGCACACCTAAAATCACAGTTCCACTTCTCATGGTGCGACTCCAAACTCAAATATCTTGGCGTATGGCTGCCCAACGACCTAACACTTCTATTTCAACTAAATTCCCTCACCATACTCGCGGTCTTACAGACGGACCTACAACGCTGGAGGAACCTCTATGTCTCCTGGTTCGGTCGAATCAATGCAGTAAAGATGAATGTGCTCCCGCGCCTTTTGTATCTGTTCCAAGCTATCCCCATAACTATCCCCAGAACATACTTCCAATCTCTGAACACAGCCATACGACAGTTCGTTTGGAACGGGAAGGCGAGCAGGGTCAGCAGGTCGCTACTAGAATGCCCCAAAAGAATGGGGGGCGCAGGTCTACCATCCCCTCAGGGATACTACCACGCAGCACACCTGCTCAGGGTGATAGACTGGCACGCCCACCCCACGGCCAAACTGTGGGTCCCGATGGAACATGTGCAAGCAAGGGGCACGCTCCCCCCCGTCTATGGCTCAGCTCCCTTACACTAACATCGCTGCGAACAGGCAACCCTTTGATCGATGCTACGCTGCGGGTATGGTGCACATTGCTGTATTCATGTCAACTCACCACCACTGACGGCCCCCTTACACCCATTACACACAACCTGAGGGTAGGAGGAGGACTCACGCCAGCAGACCTACACTCATTTTCCGACTCCGATTGGCTTAGCTTCCGACAGCTACTGCAGGGACACCAGCTCAGACCCCTCACGGACATCATGGGTGACAAGACACCTACTGGACTAGATCACTTCCACTATACTCAAATACGGGCTTACTATGCGTCCTTCTACACAGACCCCCCACGCAGTTTGAATCCCTATGCATCTCCCGAACCCACCCGGACAAAGGAGTTTCATTGCTATACGCAACACTCCTAAACAGCGAACATCAGACACACCCCAGATACAAGGTGGGAAGAAGAGACAGGGACCACGCTCACAGATCAGGAATGGGACAAGATTTATATACTGACACACAAATGCTCCATCAGCTCCAAAATTCAGGAAACAGGCTTTAAAATCCTCACGCGCTGGTATAGGACCCCTGATGTCCTACATCGTATAGATCCTGGGATTCCTGGTGGAGCTGTCCCGACATCGTACCCTTCTGGACGTAGATCAGGGAGGCCATCCGTCTCATAACGGATACTACCCTTCCCCTCCATCCCCTCACCATGCTCCTACATCACACAGACATGTCCATCTCAGCCTACAAAAAATCCCTACTTAAACACCTACTGACCGCAGCCATAGCGATAATCCCAACTATGTGGAAACAAAAGGGTGCGCCGACCTTCCAGCGGTGGTTAGACAAAGTGGGAGAGATACACCACATGGAATCACTCACGGCAGCTTTGCAGGGCAGACTGGAGAAATGTGACCACACCTGGATGCCATGGCTGTGGTACCTCATGATGGACGGGGCGGGGAACCGAGGGTCTCTCTCCCCCCCCTCCCCCTCCTCCCCCTCCTCCCCTACCTTCCCCGCTCACCCGATCTGAAGTGCAGAATATCTGTCACCCAAGCTCTGACCCTCCCTAACCCTCTGACACCCGCACCCCTGACCATACTGATCCCACCACTGATGACCATTCGCCCCTACGGGCCCTGCACGACCCAGGTCCCTCGACTGCAGACCCCGACAATACCTACCCAAACTTACCGGCTTACCCTGCAGCCACCTTCTCGACCATGTGTTGCTGAATGGATGAGCACTCTCTCCTACATCCCGTAACCCCTATCCCGTTTGCTGCTTGCCACAATCTGCAGCTGGGAGAATACCTTCGTTCGCCCCATTGGTTCGAGGTATCCCGTCTTTCCCCTACATAGCAAGGCCTAGGCCACTCACTGGTGTCAATTGTTTTTTACAGTCACGCAAACTTAAATGTCTACTAGTTACCTATTACGTTTAGACTGAGGCACCCCAAATATGACACTTACTTGATATTAATGCACCGTGAGATAAATCCTTATACCGTTTATTAACGCTAACCTTTTTTGTTACTGAGGTTTTGTATAACTTGCATTTCATTACTGTTACCTACCATTTGTAAATCGTAAATAAAGATTGTCAAAAAAAAAAAAGTCCTTGTTGGTTTAAAGGAACACTATATTCACCTAAATAACTTTAAAACTATTTAATATTATGAAATAGTGTATATATTTTAATTTTAATGTTTTTGAAATATTTTAATATGTATGTTATACTTTGATATTTGAATATTGTAAAAGATCATTTTAAAAGTTTATCCAAAAATATTGAATTGTTTGAAAAGTTTATCCAACAATATTAAATTGTGTCCATAGAGAGTACAGAGAGGAAATGGATCTTAACTGAATTATATGGGATAAAGATGGGGAGTGATGAGATTAGAATATTTGATAAACATGTTTTAAACGACATACACAAGACTGATGGTAACCTTAAATGTATAATTACTAATGCATGAAGCATGAGTAACAAACTGGGGAAGTTACAGTTCTTGGCA
Source organism: Pelobates fuscus (assembly GCF_036172605.1). NCBI lineage: Eukaryota > Metazoa > Chordata > Amphibia > Anura > Pelobatidae > Pelobates > Pelobates fuscus. The sequence goes on along the minus strand of NC_086317.1, from coordinate 179,749,920 downwards.
TATGATGAACAGTATGACATAATTGAAATTACTGAAATGTGGTAAAATGAAACACGCGAGTGACTTGTTAATTTAAATTAATTTATTCTGTTAAGAAAGGAGAGAAAAAATGAGGAACAAAATAAACAAGAGTGCCATTTGTTCTTCTTGCACTATGTTTTAATCTTTTAACCCATGCATGTTTTGTATTTATAACTCTTTTATACTAATTTATTTGTCAACTCTCATAATTAATCCCTGCTAATCCAATGATGCATAATAACATGTACCCTTTCTTTTTAATTGCATTATAACTGTGTCTAGCATGCTTTATCATTTAGTCCTATATTAGTATCTAGCTGCAGCATAATATTGAAATCACTATGCTCTTCGGTATACACTGATCATCCACAAGATTAAAACCACTGACAGGTGAAGTGAATAAAATTAATTATAATGTTACAATGGCACCTGTCAAGGGGTGGAATATATTAGGCAGCAAGTGAACAGTCAATTCTTGAATTTAACATGTTGGAAGCAGGAAGAATGGGCAAACAAAAAGATCTGAGTGACTTTGACAAGGGTGAAACAGAGCCGGTGCAAGGATTTTTTGGTACAAAATAAAAACATCTTCACCTGTGTGCCAATTAACCTCCCTTTTGTGTTTCTTATACAACCTCTTAAATGTCTTACCCCCTTTAGTGTATCTTATCTCCTAATTTCCCCCATTGTGTCTAACACCTCCCTTGTGTATATCTTACAACCCCCCTTGTGTGTCTATTTTCTCCCCTCTTTGTATGACTATTGTCATCCTCCCACATTTTGTGTGTCTTTCTCATCCCAGCCTCTTTTTGTGATTCCTTCTCTCCCAGCCTCTTTGTGTCTTTTACTCTTCCCAGCTCTTTTGTCTGTGTCTCTTTCACCCACAGAGCATCTGTCTCCCCCCAGCCCTTCTGTGTGTCTTTTGTTTCCCTTCTCAAGCCCCGCTGTGTGTTTATTTCACATTCAGCCCCTCCCCCTATCCATCCCTTAGTGGTCCCCTCCCTTCCCTGTCCCTTAGTGTTCCTCTCCCCTCCTCCCTCCTTTCCCTGTCTCTTAGTGTTTCTCTCCCCTTCCCTCCCTGTCTATTGGTGCACCGCCCACCCCCTTAGTGGTCCCCTCCTCTTCCTGGTGTGCCTCCTACATGTTTTGTAGTGTGGCCGAGTGGAGCGGATCCCGGTACAGAAACTTCAGTTTCCTGTACCTGGCCAGACTGAGAGGAAGTGCTCTCTCAGTGAGCCCCTTTTGTCAGTCCAGCCGGGTACAGGAAACAGAAGCTCCTCTACCGCGGTCCGCTCCATTCACCATACTACAATCAGTGGTGTACACACTGACAGTAACACACACTCAATGACAAACACACATACGTCACTGACAGACACAGACTCACTAATTTCACACACACATTCTCCAACAGACACACACTGGCAGATACGCACTGACAGTCACACACACCCACTCGATGACAAACACACAGACGTCACTGACAGACACAGACTCACTGATCTGACACACAGTCATTCATTGACAGACACGTATTTACAGACACACACTAAGAGTCACACACAGACTCAATGACATACATACTCTAACTGTTTTGACAGACACTCAAAAACACACACTGACACACACACAGACACAGACACACACAGACACACACACTCACTCACTAATTATTAATAATATTATAAATAAAAATATTCCTACCAGCCTCCCTACGTGGAGAGCTGGCGCGGGTCTGTCGTTCGAGGTCCAGTGGGGCTGCTGTGAGGAGTGTGGCTGTATTGGCATCTGAGGGAGCTCTGATCTCCCTACTCTGCTCCCTCAGGCCTCGCAGGCTGTCTACTGATGCCTGCAAGCCAAAATGACATCATATTCCAGCTCCCACGGCATCAGCAAACGACACACGAGGGAGAAGAGCAGGGAGATCAGAGCTCCCTCGCCGCCTCGGATGCCAATACAGTTTTCCTCCTGCTGGTGAATGGAATATTGTACCCTAGAGCCGGTGCGCCCTAAGGTGGCCGTCTGTGTCAGAGCATCTCCAAAACACCCAATCTTGTGGGGTGTTCCTGTTTTGGGGTGTTCCTATTTTGCGGTGGTTAGTACCTACCAGAAGTAGTGCAAGGAAGGACAACTGGTGAACCAGCAGCAGAGTCATGGGAGCCCAAGGCCAAAAGACACACATGTGGGGCAAGGGCTAGCTCGTATAGGTAGATCAAACAGAAGAGCTACTGTAGCTCAAATTCCTGAAAAGCCTAATGCTGGCCACGATAGAAAGGTGTCAGAACTCACAGTACATTGCAGTTTGCTGCATATAAGGCTGCCTAGTCGCAGACCAGTTAGAGTGTCTATGATGATCCTTGTCCACCACTCAAACTACCTTCAATGGGGAAGTGAGGGTCAGAACAAGACCATGGAGCAATGGAGGAAGGTTGCCTGGTCTGATAAATCACAATTTCTTTTAGATCAGGTGGATGGTCATATGGCAACAGGAAGCACTATGGGAAGAAGGATGGCAGAGACAGTGTTCTTCTGGGAAACCTAGAGATTGTTGCAGACCATGTACACCTTTTCATGGCAACGGTGTTCCCTGATGGCAGTGGTTTCTTTCAGCAGGATAATGCACATTGCCAAACTGCAAATTTTTTTTTATAAATGGCCTCCAAATCCCCAAGATCTTAATCTGATAAAGCATCTTTGGGATGTGCTGGGACAACAAATCCAACCCATGGAGGCCCCACCATTCAACTTGCAAGACTTAAAGGATCTTCTGCTAATGTATTGGTGCCAGATTCTTCAGGACACAGTCAGGTGTCTTGTGGAGGCCATGCCTCGATGCATCAGAGCTGTTTTGGGAGCACAAGGAGGACCTATACAATGTTATGCAGGTGGTTTACTCTCAGCTGACGATCAATGGAGTGGTAACTGTATCACGTGTCTTTGCCTGTTTTACTATGTTAATTTAGCCTACTTTCCATTCAGTCAATGACTAGTTTTAGTAGCAACATATACTAGCCTATTTCAAATGTATATGTATTGTTTATTTGTTTAATTAGCCTCTATTAATAAATATTATTAAATTGCCGAAAGCAAGGAGTGTGGACTCTGACTTTACACTCGGTTTTTAAGTTATAATGTTGTTATTATTTTTAGTTATTAATGTTATTATTAATTCCAAGTTTATTCCAACTTGCGAGTTAAACGTTTATTACAGTGATGCATACAATGCAAAAAGAGACAGAGTAAACCGCACCCAAGATATATGTACAAATGGTTATACGTACATCGGTATATAGATATCCAGATGTTAAAAACAATGGACCTCAAAAAAAAAAAAAAACAAAGATAACAAAATAATAGCGTCCTGTTTATGTAGGGTAGTTTAAAATGAAAACTTCCTGGTGATACTCATTTCCGGTTTGTGTTAATTTCAGGTTTCCTGTGACCATCTTGGAACGCACGCGTCACAACAGAAGTGACGTGGCTCTGCATCCTCTGCTAAATATTATAGTGAGCACCTATTACTTTCTCTGTTTTATATTTATTGGTACATCCAACAATTGCATAATTACACACATATAGTACATACACACAGACTGCTGAATACACACACAAAGACTGCTAAATGCACACACAAAGACTGCTAAATGCACACACAAACACTGCTGAATGCATACACAGACTGTGAATACACACAAAGATGGCTAAATACACACAGACTGTTGAATACATACACACAGACTTATAAATACACACTCAAAGACTTCTGAATACACGCACAGATAGACTGCTGAATACAGACAGACTGCTAAATACACACAGACAGCTGAATACACACACAGACTTGAGCGAAGGGTGCAGTGTGTGTGTGTAGGGGTGCAGTGTGTGAGGGGTGCAGTGTGTGTGTGTATGTATGTATGTGTATGGGGTGCAGTGTATGTGTGACCGGTGCAGTGTTTGAAGGGTGCAGTGTGTGTGTTTGTGTTACGGGTGCAATGTGTGTGTTACGGGTGCAGCGTGCGTGAACGCTGCCGTGTGTGTATGAGGGGTGCAGTGTGTGTATGTCTGTGCGGGATGCATTGTGTGTGTGTGTGTGGGGGGGGGGGATACTGTGTGTGGTGGGGGATAAGGGAGAAAATGTATATTATATTATAATTTTATTTAAAAACAAAAAATAAATGCTATATTTCCCCCTTACCCCTTCCTCTTACCTTTTAACAGTTGGGGATAGGAGGACAAGGCACACAATAAGTAAATGGGTACAGCATGGGATCTGCTCTGTCAGCCTCTGCCCATGGGCATCGCAGTGGGGCCCCTATGCTCATGGGGCCCGCAGGCAGGGCTGGCCTTAGCCATTTGGGCGCCCTGTGCGAAAAATCTTCACAGCGCCCCCCGCTTCCCGTCCCCCCTCCCCCACTCCTTCCCCCTTCCCGTCCCCCCCCTCCCCCACTCCTTCCCCCTTCCCACACACCCTGTAACACACACACACAGAGGCAGACAGCCATACACACACACACACAAACACACTCAGGCAGTCATAGACAACACACATACACACAGACATAGAATGTGACGGCAGATAAGAACCATTCGGCCCATCTAGCCTGCCCAGACAGTCACACATAGGCAGTCACACACACAAACACACACACACACAGGCAGACAGCCACACACACACACAAACACACACAGGCAGACAGCCACACACACACACAAACACACACAGGCAGACAGCCACACACACAGGCTGGCAGTCACACACAGACAGCCACACACAAACACACGGAGGCAAACAGCCAAACACACAGAGGCAAACAGCCACACACACAGTCAAACACACAGACAAACAGTCAAACACACACTGGCATACAGCCACACACACACAGGCAGACAGACACACACAGCAATTCACACACACACAGACACACTGGCAGACAGTCACACACACACACAGGCAGACAGCCACACACACACTCACAGAAACACACTCACAGAAACACACACACTAACAGACACACTAACAGACACACACACTAACAGACACACACTAACAGACACACACTAACAGACACAGACACACACTAACAGAAACACACTAACAGAAACACACTAACAGACACACACTAACAGACACACTAACAGAAACACACTAACAGAAACACACTAACAGACACACACACACACACACACACACTAACAGACACAGACACACTAACAGAAACACACTAACAGACACACACTAACAAACACAGACTAACAGACACACACACACTCACCCACATTAACACATTTTTGAAAAATTATTCAAACACCCTTCCCCCCAGCCTCCTTACCTTTGGGAATGCTGGGGGGGGGGGGTCTCTTCCTCCCTGGTGATCCAGTGGCTGCTGGGCAGGCGGCTGGCGAGGGAGCACTTCCTCTGAGCTGTCTGCTCAGCTCCCTCGCGCGCCTCAGAGTGAGGCTGGGAGACGGAATATGACGTCATATTCCGGCTCCCAGCCTCACTGTGTGGCGCGCGAGGGAGCTGAGCAGACAGCTCAGAGGAAGTGCTCCCTCGCCAGCCGCCCACCAGCGCCGCCCGACCGCCCAGCATATCTGTTAGCCGCGAGGCTAACAAGACATTTGCCTTGGGCATTTGGGGGCGGCTTTTTTTGCCGGCCCCTGGAAAATGCCACCCAAGGCAAATGCCTTGTTTGCCTCACGGCTAATACACCCCTGCCGTGTGAGCTATGCGGCCGCAGGGCGCCCCCTGCTCCATGGCGCCCTGTGCGGCTGCACAGCTCGCACACCCCTAAGGCCGGCCCTGCCCACAGGCAACTGCCCAGCATACCAATGTGGTAAGAAGGCCCTGTCTCAATTCTCTGCATTGAGACACTGAACTTTCCTCATAGAGATGCACCGGTTTAATGCATCTCTATGAGGAGATGCTGAATGGCTAGGGAGGCATTTGGCTTTGCCCCTGACCCGCCTTTTTGGCTGAGATCATCACAATTGACAATCTCAGCCAATCCAATGCTCTCCTATAGGAAATGATTGTGATTGACGGAGATCTTCACTTCTGATGATGTCATCCAAGGAGGCAGATCAGAAGCAGAGCCAGCACCAGCAGACTGGAATGAAGGTAAGATTTAATTACATTTAGGGTTTAGCTAGATAGTGTTTTTAATACTATAGGGTCAGGAATACATGTGTTTCCTTAAGTGACCAGGTACAACAGCTTCTTTGTATAACTGTTTCTGATTTGTTATGCTTGTCTTGCGTACCTTTTGCTTGTTGGTTTTTGATAATGTGACTAATGGCTATTTGTTATGTCCCTCAATAAAATATTGACAAAAAAACAAAACAAGAAAAACTCAGAAATAGGTGATCAGCCCCTTAATCAGCTTTTAGTCATACTCATCTGGCATGGCTCAATTATCGTTCCTCTTACATTCTGTAATCTTAAATGACACTCCTGCATACAGCATGTAGGGATGACATCATCATCTATGTAAGAAAAAACAACAGGATGATTTCTCAGGGGTTGAAAATGGATTGTGCGTGTGGTTGGATCCTAATCTCTCAATTTAGCTTTCATGTTGAAAAACTGACTAAAGGTTTTTTAGCGTAAGAACAATAAGGATGTGGAATTCTCTGCCTGAGGAGGTGGTTTTATCAAAGTCTATTTAGATGTTTTAACAGCAATTGGAAAAATACTTGCAAAAACATAATATTCATGTATATAATTTTTAATTAGTAGGGTAATAGCTTCTTTAAAAAAGAAAGATCTGACTGTCCTTCTGGGGTCATGAAGGAATTTATTCCTAGTTTGTCGCAAAATTGGAAGTGCTTTAAACTGAGTTTTTTTTGCCTTCTTTAGGATCAACAACAAAAACATATGTAAGAAAAGCTGAACTGGATGGGCGCATGTTTTTTTTTAGAGAAGTGTTGGTACAGAAATAAAGCCTGCGTAGATCTGTTCATAAACATAATCGATTGAGTAGTATATGTTACTGCCAGTAATAGACTATTGAGACTAATATATGTAGAAGTATAGTAACTACTAGAGATGTCCCGAACAGTTCAATGGGAACTGTTCGCCGGCGAACATAGCTTGTTTGCGGTCGCCGCGGCAGGCGAACATATGCGATGTTCGGTCCGCCCTCTATTCGTCATGGAGGTGGGAGCGTCTGGGAGGGAGAGTCTGCTGCTGATTGGCTGGAATGTGTCCGCTGACTGTGAGGTACATGGTCAAAGTTTACTCAATGATGACGAATAGGGGGCGGACTGGGTAATCGCATATGTTCACCCGCCACGGCGACCGCGAACAAGCTATGTTCGCCGGCGAACAGTTCCTGGCGAACTGTTCGGGACATCTCTAGTAACTACACCTGACAAAACTCAATACGCTGTATAATTCATGATGTCACTTTGTTTTCCAATGCAACTATACTTATTGTAATAAGGCTCATTTACAATATTAAAATTAATAGACTAAGTCACCCCTATACTGAGAATATCAAGGACGGGGTTGGTCAGTGGGGGTGGTGCCAATGCCACCCAGGGCGTAACCCTTATAGTAAAAATATAAATCAGGGAAACCTCATGTGAGAATCCCTGGTTTGGTATTTCAGAAAACTAAGTAATTGATTGAATGAAATGTCTTCAACAGTAAACAATGTGTGAGAAGATTGCTGCAATACAGCAAAAGATAACAATTTAACCGTCTATTCAATAATATAACAAGCTTTATTTATCCATTGCCAAAAATAAACATAAAACTGACAGTTGTATCTATATGCTAATTAGATATAGTGATCCTAAAAAACAAGCCAACGGTTGATATATTGTGTCTCTATATATTCAATATTAGTATAATAAACATCCCTTCAGAATCATTTCATAATTACAATGTCCAAATAATCTGGAACAATCGTTGAAAAAGGAGAGGGGATTTTAATTGGAAGAAAAACACAGTATTTATAATAGGGAGATATCACCTAAATTGGCAATTGGCTGTATTGTTAGTTCAGGGGGTTATTGAAGTAGAAAAGTAGGGTCATAATAATAAGATAAGTATACAAAGCGAGATGATATTGGAAGATCTGGAGAGATAGGAGGGAGAAGGTAAGTAAGTTTAGACACAGCTTAGGTAAGTATGATGGTAATCAAAGGTAGCTATTATCTGGAGGCTTAAAAGTGCCTATTTCTATACATATATGCTGCTCCTTATCCTGCAAATGTCCACTTATCTATAGTCTGGACTATTAAAATACAATCGGCGGCTAATATGGGGGGCGGAGCCTGACCGTCAATGGAATCAGACGTGTAATCCCTGAGCTCTCTCTCCCTTGGGAATTAAATCCATATCCATCTGCAATTTTGCCTCAAAATGTTCCTACCCTGTCACGCCCAAACGCACAATTAACCCCCGGACACTACACCTGATGGGAGGCAACCGAAAAAAACGAGATTCGACCCCCTCGATGGCCACGATATTCAGGCCGTCTCAGGACCAACAACCGCCATCTTTGATCCACGGCCACGAGGAACCAGGTCATAAAGACCAGGAAATATCCTGCTCGGTTTCCGAAGACAATGAGGTGTATACCAACCCAGACGCTCCACTAACCAAACGGGATCTCCGCCAACTCCTACATGAAGCCACAAACGACATCAAGGCCTACACGGCCGCGGAGTTAGAAAAACACCTTACAGGCCTACGCGCCGACATAGATGCCCTCGCTACCCGAACGGGGCAGACTGAAACCCATCTCACAGACATCACTAAAAGAGCACAACTACACGATGACGAACTTACTAAACTCCATGACAAAATCCAGCAATTGGAGGACGGGATGGAAGACCTCAATAACCGTTCCCGTCAAAACAACATCCAGCTCAGAGGCCTACCAGAATCCATTACCGCAGAATCCCTACACACCACCCTACAAGATCTATTCAGATCAATGCTGCCAGAAGCCTCGGACCACGAGCTAACTATTGAATGGGCCCATAGAGCGCTTCGTCCCTCACTAATGTACCCAGCAGCCCCGAGAGACGTGATCCTGAAAATGATGAACTTTGCTACCAAAGAGTACCTCGTAGGCCTGGCCAGAGCAAAAACTCCCCAAATACAAGGGCAACCAATACAATTCTTTCAGGACCTGGCACCATCAACGCTAAGGAAGCGCAGGGAACTAAAACTGCTCACTATGGCCCTGGTACAGCACGGATGGAAATACATGTGGGGACACCCCTTCAAATTGATCGCAAAAAAAGAAAACCAGACCCACACGCTTTTGCAGACAACCGATATGGTGGATTTTGCAAACTCTCTGGGAATAACGCTGCCATCCGAAACGGTCGCCATAGGCCCTGCTCAGCAAGCTCCATCCACCTAGGCTGATCGACCAAGCGACCAGGAACAAGAAACTACCTGAGGGACTGAAAAACAGTATCTGGACTCAACCATGGAACGTCTGTTCCTACATGTTGGTAATTACGGGTCTTATACCCACTGAATGAACCCCCACAAAACCCACCCACCACCCTAGGGCCTGATCATTTCATCAGTGAAGGCCCGCAACCCAATTCATCCAGACCGCATAAATGGTCCACCCCACACCCGCTGTTGAGCGGCCGGGTCCCCACAGTCAACACTGGTGTCCCACCCCAAAAATACACCAGGGCCTCCAACTGTCAACCAGAAGCAGAACCAGAACCCCTTCCCAACCACCGGACGACTACAAAGGGCTCCCAAGCCCACCCAAGCCCACACCACTTTGCTAGTAGCCCATACCCCAAGGCAAAGGCCCCCACCAAAACCGCCACAATCCAAAAGCGGACTACCCCATGGGCAGCTCTAGGCCTCCAACATTTAAAGGCTTCCCCCCGTGCACAGTCATACCCCAACTAGAATCAGGCCGGGGCGGGCTCATCGATTGGGGGGTGCCGTTGGACTTCGCCCACCGGCCTGGGGCCCTCTAATAGGCCCACTGTGCTCTGAACTGGGCTGTGCTGGACCCTGGGTTGAGCGACCCCAGGCCCCAGAACATACGGGACCCACCTGGAGCCCCGGCACTCCCCCCAGGTCACAACTTAGGCCTCAACTTTCAACTCCCCCCTAAAAAAAATAAGACCAAGAGGAGCTAATAGCTAAAATAAAGGGTGGGAAAACAAAAACGGACCCCCCTGGGCACAAATGTTCTGTTAAAACAGTTAATTATCCAGTTACTATGTTATTTGACTATGTTATTTTAATATTGCTATTAGGTTCCACTGCCCACAGGGGACAAACTAATGCAAATGGAAGCACAAAAAGAAGGGGGGTCTGGGGGGAGGGGGGACTGGGAGGGGAAGGGGGGTGGGAAGGGAGGTGACAGGAGGAGGACACAAGCATCGACGACTTGTTAACGGCCCACCCCCAACGTCCAGACACGCCTGCGATGTACAGAACTCACGCCCCACAACTTGACCATCCCCATCAGGGACCCACGCAGGATGTACAGGATCCGGAAGGGAGATCCCTGATAGCACTTAAAACCCGACCCGAGGATCTCCCTCCTACGAATCATACAGCACAAGGTGAAACTCCTCCCAATAAGCACCCCGACAACGGACACACAGAGGAGACAGCCGCGGGCTAAAACTGCAAACATGGGCAGTAGGAGGGGGGGAGGAGATGAAAGAGTTCCATGTGTAAAGTAACCATGTGTTCCTATTCCTGCTGACACCCAAGGCACTCGCAGAAAGCCGACTCCGAGAGATGGGAGGAAGCGGCCTCTCGCCACTCGGGGCAGCACACATCTCCACCAAGGAACCACAACTACCACAGAAGTGACCCATGTACCTGAACCGACCACCTCGGGACATCAGATACACCCACCTCATAAAGGTAACACAGCGCATCACTCTTCCCGCCCACCCCAGCGACATGCGCCTCTCCACATAAGGCTACCCCCACAGACAACCTACGACCACCGACCCCACACACTACCTCGATAAAAATTAATCCAAAGACACCTACACAACCAGGGGCCGGACCACACCCCAGACCCCGACACCCCCCTCCATCCCAGCTCACAACCCACACCCAAAGTAACGCACGGGCCGACGGAAAACACCAGCAACACACCCATCAACACACTGGCCCACGAGACCAAGGCCCGACACCACACACAGAACCAACGGGGCCAATATGGCCAGCCACGCCCAAAACATAACCCTCCTTGATCAACACTTACGCACACCCTATACCAAGGAACCCCCGAAACCCCCCCCCCCAGGCAAAATCACAACACACCCAAACCACGAACTCAATCTACAACACCTTCCCAGGGGAGTGGGCTTGACACCGACTGGTCCACTTCCCCCACCCACCGGCTCAGACCACAACCTATAAACCCAGACTCACTCCACCCCGAAGGACACCTGGCAACCACCAAGTAAGACCAGGCACAACTCAACAACCTCTCCACCCCCAGCTCCTCTACTTTCCCTCCCCCCCTCTTCCACCAGCCCAGCCTGGAATCCCCCACCCCACCTCGCCCTCCATACTCCCAAACACCCCCCCCCCCACCAAATGGCAACTACACCCACGGACTCGATAGCACAACAACCCACCCAAACAACAAGATGGGACCACGCAACCCACAACACAATGAACCCAGTAAAAACACCACACTGACGTGCGTTTCCATAAACTGCAAAGGCCTGAATAACCCATCTAAACGGCACCAATTCCTACGCTGGGTCAACAGAACGAAGGCCGACATACTCCTACTTCAGGAAACCCACTTTGCCCACAAAAAAACACTTCCTCTCCTAAGCCGACACTACAACAAGTACTTCACAGCAAACTCTCCAACAGGAAAACAGAACGGGGTAGCAATCATGCTCCGTAAATCATGCCCGCTCCACGTTACACAAACACACCCGGACCCGCAAGGGAGGTAAATAAGAATCACAGGACGCATAGGCCCCCAGCGATACGCATTCACTTCCGTATACGCCCCCAACCAACCGAACAAACTGTTTTGGAATACTATGCAAGCCCACTTGAAACTATTCCCGTCACACCATCTAACGGTAGGCGGCGACTTTAACGCTACACTACACCCGATCCAAGACAGACACCGTGCGGGACCACCCACACGCACTCAACCGCCCACAGCGAAAGCCAACCTGCTAGACGTATGGAGAATTAAACACCCGACAACTAAGGACTATACCTTCTATTCACACCCCCATCACTCCCACTCCAGAATAGATATGTTCCTTACATCCCCATCCCTCGCAGAACACATCAAGACCTCTACAATAGGTTCAATCACATGGTCTGACCACGCGGACATCACCCTAACGGTCGACTTACCTAACATCGCACGTCCCTAAATCTGGCGATTAAACCCTCGGTCCAATCCGAAGGAATACTATGGGCAGCACACAAAACCGTAAACAGAGGCACGCTCATAAACCTAGCCTCAGCTCAGAAGAAGCAACGCCTCCAAAAACTAGAACACACCCTCCAATGCCTTAGAACACTAGAGACCCAATTTAAGAACGACCCAACCCCAAAGTATTAAAACCAATCACGACCTGCCAGGCAGACCTGAAGGAATTCATGGCGACAGATGCCACTAAAGTCCTCCACTGGACCAAACAATTATTTTATGAAAAATCCAACAAAGCCGACACACTGCTAGCCCGTAGACTGCGGCAATGCGTTGCACACAAACACATCGACAAGATCAAATCCCCAGACGGTCAAATCAAAGACCTTCCCAACCAAATAGCGGGAGTTTTCCAAACGTATTTCGCAGACTTATACGACCACAGCACACAAACGCGCCTTAACCCGAATATTCTTCGCGAATTGACGGACCAATTCTTGACCGCAACCACGCTACCAGCACTCAACCACACAGCAGCAGACCAACTAGCTGCTCCAATCACCGAAGAAGAGGTAGCAAAAGCCATAAAAAATCACAAACCGAATAAATGCCCAGGCCCGGACACACAGGAATATACTACAAAACATTCACAAATATGCTCACCCCACACTTATGCAAACTATTCAACACAATCATGTCCGGAGACCCACTGCCTAAAGACATGCTACAAGCAAGTATTTGCCTCATTCCAAAACCAAACAAATCACTCCTCGAACCTGGCCACTATCGCCCCATCTCCCTCTTAAACGTGGATATCAAACTATTCACCAAAATTCTAGCCAATCGCCTAAACCCATACCTACACAAACTAATTCACCCAGACCAAGTGGGCTTCATCCCCAACAGACAAGCCTGCGACAACATCAGACGCACCTACGACCTTATATGGGTCGCCACGCGCAAAAAAATCCCGACCCTAATACTATCGCTCGACGCAGAAAAAGTGTTCGACCGCCTGCTCTGGCAATTCCTATTCTCAACCCTACACAAATATAACTTCCCACAGCCTTTCCTAAATGCACTCGGATCACTCTACACCTCCCCACGGCCAGTCTTCTCCTCCCACTAACCCACCCACCCTCATTAACTATTTATAACGGCACAAGGCAAGGCTGCCCACTATCCCCTATTCTTTTCGCCCTCTAACTGGAACCCCTCCTACAAACTATTAGACAAAACAAAGCTATTGCTGGGCTCAACATCCAAACAGAAGAATACAAAGTCGCAGCCTATGCACACGATGTCTTATTAACTATCACAGACCCAATTTTACTCATTGCCCCCATTACTCCAAACCATACAGGATTATGCAACCATTTCAGGCTACAAATTGAACATAGAAAAAACAGAAACCCTTGCAATCCATATAGCCTGGGGAACACATACCCATTCGATCTCACTAACACGGAAATAAATTATCTAGGGACACACATTCCAAAAGACCTCACACATACATACAAATGCAACTACACCCCGCTACTACAACAAGCAGCTCAGCACCTACCATCATGGGCCGGTCTATCAATATCATGGCTGGGCAGATTAGCGTCGGTTAAGATGAATCTACTTCCCAGATTCATCTACCTCTTTCAGGCTCTACCCATACCACTCACGGTTATCGATTTCAAAACCCTACAATCCCAAACCGACCGCTTCATATGGGCCAACAAAAAAGCCAGGATCAAAAGAATGACACTTTACGTTCCGAATAGGGCAGGAGGGCTAGGCCTCCCCCATTATATAAAGTATATATAAACAAATTAGGTGAGAGCAAGAACAGTGGTACATACACCAGATATGAATAATAAAAACATGCAATATTACCATATATCTGGATGACCTAAAATAATAAAATACAAGACATAGTATAGCCTGTGTACAAAGATAAAATTGGTGAAGAATAAAATATCCCACTCACGTATTCCTGAGCCTTTATAAGTGGCTCAGACTAAAGGCGTATAGACAGGAGACCAAATCGCTGAGATAGTGATGGAAGATTCACTGCACACTTTAACTTTTCCTCCTGGACGTATTTTTCATAAAACACCAAGCAGGAATGTAGATGCAAGAATACAAACTTTAATTCACACAATACAGCTTAAAATCTGGATCTCTAGTAAAAGATATTGCACAACGCGTTTCGACCGAAGTCTTTTTCAAAGTGCTAAATTCCATAACGATTTGCAGAGTTTAAATATCATAAAAAAAAGGCGCCTTTTTCGACTTGATTACACTTCTTCCGGTTTCCGGTCGCGCCATCTCACCTCAGGGTACTTCCGGGTCAGCTGTCATTTCTCTGTCCCTTTCGGATGACGGATTTCCGGTTTGGCGGAATACTTTTTCTTACTTGCTGAAAGGTTCTGAGTGCGCATGTGCGCTTACGAAAATGCCGAAAACATAGTCCATAAAATTAATAACGAGTGGCAAACTGTTTTACAATCATTTAAATACACAACATTTAAAAATATACTCCATATAGACACATAGACCCTAATTGAACAACTCAATCATTATTGTAGCGAAAAAAGGAAAAAAAAGAAAGAAAGGAGGTGTTATTACATAAACACTAAAGGACATAAAACCATGTAAAAATATATTTAAAAAATAATAATAACAAGATACCCCAAACATCTTCTTGATAGGATAAAAATATATATATAATATATAAAATACATATAAAATATATAAAATATATAAAATATGTATATTATCATTCCCAGAACGTTAAAGAGAGATACAGAACATTGTAAGAAAGGGGTGATTTCAAAGTCAACGTTTAAACCTTCTGGGGTTACAGTGTTAAGGTTAAACATCCACCTCATTTCTGCCCTACTCAAAATATTATCCCTACATCCTCCTCTCCAATGTACTTTGATCTTTTCAATACCTAAAAATAAAAGGCCTTCAGGACTTCCCCCATGGTGTTCCAAAAAGTGTTTGGAAACACTGTGGTTCAAAAATTTCTTCTTTATATTATTAATGGGTTCTCCTATTCTAATCTTTAGTTTTCTAGTAGTTTTTCCCACATACTGATACCCACATGGACAGGTTAAGAGGTATATAACATTAGTAGTATTGCACGTTATTAATGTTTGGATTCTGTGTTCTTCCTCCAGATTCTCTCTGGACGTAAACTTTTTTACACTTCTCCTTGGATCTTTTTTTAGCCTACATCCTGTGCAATCATTACAGTAATAAAAACCTTTTTGATCCTCTAAAAAATTGGTTTCACTTTTATTTTTATCTAAAAAACTTGTAGTTAATATTTGTCTAAAATTCTTGGCTCCCCTAAAAATAAATTTGGGCTGCTCTTTTATAAAAGGTAAAATTTCTGAATCTTGTTTTAAAACATGCCAATGTTTTTTAAAAATCTTACAGACTGCCTTATTATTAGTGCTAAAATTCAAAATAAGGGGAACTAGTTCATTCTTTTTCTCTTCTTGGTTTTTGTTCTTATATTGCAAAAGTTGATTTCTATCCTTTATACTTATTTCATCTATAGTCTTTTTAATTGAAGTTGGGTCATATCCCTTGTCTATAAACTGTTGTGACAATTCTATTGATTGGCTCTGATAATCCTCTAGATTGGTGCAATTTCTCCTTAATCTGAGAAATTGTCCTTTAGGCACATTTATGAGCCAGGGTTTAAAATGACAACTATGTAATTCAATAAAACTATTTACATCAACTTTTTAATATTAGTTTTGCTTTTAATTTCATCTGATTCTATAAAAACATCCAAATCCAGAAACGTGATATTCAAAGTCATTGGAGTTTAGATTTTCTAAAAAATTAACCAAAGAATTAGAATCGCCCTTCCATATGATGAAATTATCATCTATATAGCGTTTATAGAGGACCAGGTTTGCTCCCAGTTCCATGTCAGGTTGAATCAAAAATTCTTCCCAATGAGACATAAACAAATTGGCATAACTAGGAGCAAACCTGGTCCCCATCGCTGTTCCCTGAATCTGCAAATAATATTGATTCTCATACCAGAAAAAATTGTTAGTTAAAATGATTTCAATTCCCCTTAAAATGAATTCTACGCGTTGTGCAATATCTTTTACTGGAGATCCAGATTTTAAGCTGTATTGTGTGAATTAAAGTTTGTATTCTTGCATCTACATTCCTGCTTGGTGTTTTATGAAAAATACGTCCAGGAGGAAAAGTTAAAGTGTGCAGTGAATCTTCCATCACTATCTCAGCGATATAGTCTCCTGTCTATACGCCTTTAGTCTGAGCCACTTATAAAGGCTCAGGAATACGTGAGTGGGATATTTTATTCTTCACCTATTTTTATCTTTGTTTACAGGCTATACTATGTCTTGTATTTTATTATTTTAGGTCATCCAGATATATGGTAATATCGCATGTTTTTATTATTCATATCTGGTGTATGTACCACTGTTCTTGCTCTCACCTAATTTGTTTATATATACTTTGTCTATTTTAACAGTGTGGATTGGAGTGAGACACACTTGGTGATTTTTGAGCATCCTTATATTTATTTCTTCTCCCCCTTATCTCTATTTTTCTATTTACTCCCCCATTATATACACTACTACCACGCCACGCAAATAGCTCAAGCACAGCACTTACATGCCCCATATGGCATCAAGAGATGGGTAGACCTGGAACATACTATATTTGGAAGGGACTTCCCATCCCTCTATATTTGGCTACCCAAACAAGCCAGACCACAAACGCCCGTCACCACACCTGCATTAACAAACACCATCAGAATATGGGATAAGATGGCACACAAAAGCGCATTAACCTCGAATTCCTCGCCCCTCACACCGATCTTACGCAACACGCAATTCACCCCAGGCATGACACCCCAACACTTCTCTAGGTTCGAGGACAACGACCTCCTCCGCTTCTACCACTTCTTCCGAAATGGCAAACTCCTGCCCTTCCTCGACCTACCCCAACAGACGTCGCTCACGACCTTTGACCACTTTCGCTATATCCAAATCCGGAGCTTTCTTGCTACCTCAACGAACAAAAAAGCAAGTACCACAGCCCTTACCACGTTCAAAAAAACCTGCATGACACTCCCGATCCACAAAGGCCAGATATCCACTCTCTACACACAGATAATAACAACCTTCACAGAGGGCTCTCTCACGTATGTGTCGGCTTGGGAGAGGGACTTAGGGCCAGAAGAGGGACCAGAACACCCCTCCAATTGGAGGGAAATATGTGAAGCCATAGCCTCAGTCTCCATGTGCGTAAATCGTAAGGAGCAAGCTTACAAGACGCTAATGCGCTGGTATCTCACCCCCCTCCGACTGAAACAAATGGGAGTCTCGACCACTGACTGATGCTGGAAACAGTGCGGGGAAAAAGGCACATACCTCCATGTATGGTGGGAGTGCGCCCGAATCACCCCACTGTGGCAGCAAATCACACAACTAACATCCAAAATACTGCACACCAATATCCCATTAAACCACTGGACATGGCTCCTCTCCAAACCCCTAGAAAACACACCCAGATGCCACAACAAGCTGATACCTAAAATTGCTCTAGCAACAAGGAGGGCCATAGCGGAAACATGGAGTAGACCTGAAATACCTACACAGCAAACAGTCAGGGCCGGCGCTACCATAAGGCGGCCCAGGCGGCCGCCTTAGGGCGCACCGGCCCTGGGGGCGCAAAATCAGGCTGACCGGAAGGAGGGAAGCGCACTGCGCTCCCCTCCAACCGACGACCTTTTGTAGCGTGGCCGAGCGCCCGGTTCTGCAGGCGCGCGAGGGAGCACTCTACCATGTGTGCTTCCTCTTCAGCTCCCTCGCGCACCGCGTAGGGATGCCGGCGCCGGAAGATGACGTCATCTTCCGGCTCCGGTATCAGTATGCGGCGCGCGAGGGAGCTGAAGAGGAAGCACACATGGGAGAGTGCTCCCTCGCGCCCGCCCGCCAGCCCGGGAGACAGCCAGCCCGGGAGACAGACAGCCAGCCAGCCACCAAGGGAGACAGCCACCAAGGGAGACAGCCACCAAGGGAGAAAGCCAGCCAGGGAGACAGCCAGCCAAGGAGCCCAGGAGCCCAGCAGCACCACTGGACCCCAGGGAATCCCTTCAGCACTCCAAAAAGGTAAGGAGGCTGGGGGATTAAATTAAAAAAAAAAACATGTGTTAGTGTTAGTGTGTGTGTGTGTGTGTGTCTGCTAGTGAGTGTCAGTGTGTGTGTCTGCTAGTGAGTGTCAGTGAGTGTGTCTGCTAGTGAGTGTCAGTGTGTGTGTCTGCTAGTGAGTGTCAGTGAGTGTCAATGAGTGTCTGCTAGTGAGTGTCAGTGTGTGTGTCTGCTAGTGTCAGTGAGTGTGTCTGCTAGTGTCAGTGAGTGTGTCTGCTAGTGAGTGTCAGTGTGTGTGTCTGCTAGTGAGTGTCAGTAAGTGTGTTACTGTGTGTCTCTTACTGAGTGTGTTTGTGTGTGTATTAGTGAGTCTGTTTGATGTCTGTTAGTGAGTGTGTGTTTGTCAGTGAGAGTGTATGTATGTCTGTCGCTGAGTGTGTCTGTTAGCTGGTGTGTATGCATCTGTTCGTGAGAGTGTGTGTGTGTCTTCAGCACTTACCTTTCTCTAGCGCCGGACTCCCTTGGCGCTGGGGATCCCTCCGCCTCTCAGCTCCGAATGCTCTTGCCGCGCATGCATTCAAACCGCCCATAGGAAAGCATTACTCAATGCTTTCCTATGGACGTTCAGTGTTTTAGAATAGCGGAAGCTCCTCTAGCGGCTGTCAGTGAGACATCCACTAGAGGCTGGATTAACCCTCGGTGAAACATAGCAGTTTCTCTGAAACTGCTATGTTTTCAGCTGCAGGGTTAAAACTAGAGGGACCTGACACCCAGACCACTTCATTGAGCTGATGTGATCTGGGTGTCTGTAGTGGTCCTTTAATTGTGTGTGCATCTGCATGCACTGGCGTACATACCGCGGTCGCAGGGGTCACATCCCTGCGACCAGGTGCCCGCCGCCATGATGTCTATATGCCTGCATGTATGTCTGTGTCTGTATGTCTGTATGATTATTTCTGTGTTTGTATGAACCTTATTTTGAACGAGGGTGGGGGGCACCAAAATGCATCTTCGCCTGTGTAACTAAAAATCCTAGCACCGGTCCTGCAAACAGTAATACGCAAAATAGAGGAAGCTAGGAAAATTTACAAACTATCTGCATTAATACACGACTCCACCGCAGCCTACGACAAAATATGGGAACTGTGGCTCTACGAATTCCCACTACTGTCACCCAGATCTAGTAACGACGAGGAGGAGGAAACAACCCTGACTCACCCAGTACCAGCCAATCCATACCCCGACAATAAAAACCCTAGACACAAGAAAAGACACAAATCAACTTGACCTTCCCTACCCCCCACACTCTATCCCACCAGAACACCCCCACCACACCCCCACACAGCTAACACACCATAGTACCCCATATCCCCACAAGACCACGAAACTAGATATACACCCATTATCTACTCAGACGCAGCCCAAAACTGGAATAAACCCTACAACACCAATAGAAATCAGCACTCACCCAGACAATAACTACTGACATTCGACACAGAACAACGTACGCCCAACATACACTTAATATACTGCAGATGCTAGAACCACTACTCGCACTCCACACATTCCCCCCACACCCAACAAAAGAACAACGCTACACTAAGAGCACCCCAACACCCCCCCCCCACCCCCATCCCTCCCCCACAACTTGAACCTACAAACATACGGAACACCGAAGATAGGAACCGCACAAAACCAAAAACGCACACTCCCGACGGCACCGCAGACACTCCCATCTCCCGGAGTCGCCAGCAGTGCCACACTCACGACGCTATAGATACAACAATAAACAGAAAGCCTATCGAAGCAATGAACGACCCTCTTAGCACCCGAAACCTGGAAATGGCAAGAGGGACATAACTTGAGACCCCACTCTCTCAACCACCACGACAGAAGCTACATATTAAGGGGGCACTCCAGTCTCCCCAGAAGTTAATCGAGTTCGAAAAAATTCTGTAATGTTCTCACCCTCCCTTACCCTGCACCCTGCTGCCCCACAAGCAGCCACCATAATCAGAAAATACCTCCACAAGGCACACAACACATAAAGGTCTGAGAGCTACTATTGGGAACAATACGCAGAGACCTAAATGTTTCAATTTGTGAAAGTAAATGCAATTCTGTATCCCCTTCCCCCTTTTCCATTCTGTACCCCAAATGTTGTTTATTTCTCTTTCAATTCCTATCAAAAAAACTGTGAAACTGATAAATAAAGAATTTATAAAAAAAAAAAATACAATCGGCAAAACCCCTCAATTACTGCACCTTCAAGAGTGCAAAAGACTGAAAAAAGTATAAACTTCTGCAGCTACACGGGTTCTATGTCAGGGTACCTGAGGTCTCTACCTCTAAGGGAGGTAGAGACTTGGTGGTTTGTCCGTCCAGGCGAGCTGTTTCCTTCGTTCCTCGCGGTTCATCCAGTCACTTAAACACCGTCCGCGAGGAATCCACGTCCTTTTCTAGCGGGACGCTCAATACGTGACGTCATGACGCTATCACGAGCGACCTGTCACTCAAGTGTCCGATATCCAATCGGTACTTGTCAGAGGCGTGATTACCATCCAGAGCCAGGGTATTTAAGCTTACTTCTCACTTCAGCTCATTGCCCTGTCGTGGTTCTAGCTTGTCTAGTCACTCAGTGCTCTGGTATTCTAGTTTGCTCTATTGGTTTTGACTCGGCTCGTTGTACTACCCTGCTTATCTCTGTTATCCCTTGACCCGGCTTGTCTCTCGCTTATCTGTCTTCTCGTTCCCTCGACCTCGGCTTGTCTCTGACTATTCTCTATTACTCTCGGTACGTTAGTCCGGCCATTCTAAGGCCCGGTATACGTACCTTTCCACTCTTTGTACTCTGCGTGTTGGATCCCTGTCCCGATCCTGACATTACGACAGGGCCAATGGATCCTGCAGGTACAAACAGTCAGCTTGGTTCTTCTGATCCCAGGTTTGACGCCATGGAGCATAGGATGGATCAGATGGCTCTAGCACTACAGGCACTTTTGTCTCGTGCTAGTAACCCACCTGAGGAGACACGTACTCCTTCTATTTCTCCTGCAGTCTCAGGTCTAGAGGTAGCCACTGTAGGTGCTTCTTCCCGTATTACCCCACCAGTACGTTATGGCGGGTCACCGGAGAAGTGTCGTGGCTTTCTGAACCAGATTAGCATTCATTTCGAATTACAACCTCGCTCTTATCCTACAGATAGAGCGAAGGTTGGATTTGTTATTACTTTACTCATTGAGAAAGCTCTGAGATGGGCCAATCCTTTATGGGAGAATGATAATCCACTAGTCTATAATTATAATGCCTTTGTAGCTGCGTTTAGAAGAACTTTTGACCCTCCTGGTAGAAAGGTCAATGCAGCTAGATTACTGTTGCGCCTTAGACAGGACAATCGAACACTTGTGGATTATGCACTAGAGTTCAGGTCCTTGGCGGCAGAGGTTAAGTGGAACGAACAGGCTTATATAGATGTGTTTCTGAATGGGCTATCAGATGTAATTCTTGACGAGGTCGCTACTAGAGAACTCCCTGAGAATTTGGAGGATTTAATTTCTTTTATATCTCGTATTGATGAACGCTTAAGAGAGAGGCAGAACACTCGAGATAGGACCCGTAGACCCTCCTTTAAACTAGCACCTACCTTTCAAAATTCTGAGTTCGAGGACTTACGTATTCCTGAACCTATGCAGATAGGCAGTACTCATCTCACAGAGAGGGAGAGACAGTACAGGAGAAGGGAGGGTTTATGTATGTATTGTGGAGTCAGAGGTCATTTACGCCTAAATTGTCCCAATCGTTCGGGAAACGCTCGCACCTAAGTTTCTCTAGAGGACAGGCCTTGGGTGTTTCTACTTTGTCCTCTATTCACAACTACAAAGAGCTCAGGCTCCTGTTACCCGTTTCTTTAAAGTGGGAGAAGGGAGTAGTTAAGACTATGGCACTAATCGATTCTGGAGCTGCTGAGAGCTTTATAGATCAGGGTTTTGCTGCCAAGCATGCTATTCCATCCCAGTTAAAAGAGACACCACTGGCTGTTGAGGCCATCGATGGTAGACCGTTACTTGAGCCTGTTATTTTCCATGAGACCATACCGATTAACTTAACTGTTGGCATCCTACATAGAGAGGACATATCCTTACTGCTCATTTCTTCTCCGTCTATTCCCATAGTCCTGGGGTACTCCTGGTTGAGGAGACATAACCCTATTATTAATTGGGAGTCAGGGGAGATAGTTTCGTGGGGACAGAATTGTCAAGAAAAATGCTTGCGGAAGGTCTCACCTCTCGGATTAACCAACACATCGGCTAACTCTGACAATCCTACAGAGACACAAATTCCGTCTCAGTATCTAGATTTAAAGGCAGTATTTGACAAAAAGAAAGCCGATACCTTACCCCCACACAGGTCCTTTGATTGCAAAATTAACCTACTCCCTGGTACCATGCCCCCCAGAGGTCATGTATACCCATTATCTACGAAAGAGAACTCAGTTCTAGAGGAGTATATTCACGAAAATTTAGACAAGGGATTCATTAGGAGGTCCTCCTCTCCTGCCGGGGCTGGATTTTTTTTTGTTAAAAAGAAGGATGGTTCTTTGAGACCTTGTATTGATTATCGAGGCCTAAATAAGATAACCATTAAAAATGCCTACCCGATTCCCTTGATCACCGAACTCTTCGATCGTTTGAAGGGCTCTACAATTTTCACCAAGTTAGACCTCAGAGGGGCATATAACTTGGTGAGAATCCAGCAGGGACATGAGTGGATGACGGCATTCAATACTCGCTATGGCCACTATGAATATACGGTTATGCCTTTTGGGTTATGCAATGCACCAGCTGTATTCCAAGATCTGATAAATGAGGTTCTTAGGGAATTTCAGCAAGATTGCGTCATTGTATACCTAGATGATATACTTATACATTCTAGTGAGATTGAGACTCATCACAAGCAAGTCAGGAGGGTTTTGCACAAGCTTCTCCAGCATGGCTTGTACTGCAAGTTGGAGAAATGTAGCTTTGATCAAACCCAGGTAACCTTTCTCGGCTATGTGATCTCTGGGGAGGGATTTAAGATGGATCCGGATAAACTCCAGTCCATTCTAGAGTGGCCTTTACCCAAAGGTCTTAAAGCCGTACAGAGATTTATTGGTTTTTCTAATTATTATAGGCGCTTTATTAAGGGCTATTCTTCCATTATCGCACCTATCACTAATATGACCAAACAGGGGGCTGATACTAAGAATTGGACTACTGAAGCTCTTCTTGCGTTCAAAACTCTCAAGGAGCTTTTCGCTTCCGCTCCAATTTTAGTTCACCCCGACACTTCCCTGCCTTTTCTACTTGAGGTAGACGCATCAGAGACTGGTTTAGGTGCTGTCCTATCTCAAAGGTTGGGTGTTGATAAACCATTACATCCATGTGGATTTTTCTCTAAAAAATTGTCCGGTACTGAGAGCAGATATGACATTGGTGACAGAGAATTACTAGCGGTTATCAAGGCTTTGAAAGAGTGGAGACATTTATTGGAAGGTACTTTACATCCTGTTACCATTCTAACAAACCACAAAAATTTGTCTTATATCGGAGAGGCCAAGCGTTTGTCCTCCAGGCAGGCTCGTTGGTCGTTGTTTCTTACCCATTTCAATTACGTTCTGACTTACAGACCTGGTTCAAAGAATTCTAAAGCCGATGCGCTATCTCGCCAATTTGAGCCTTCTGCTTCAGTTGAACCACTTTTGTCCTCTATTGCAGTGCTCCCCAACCTTTTTATCGCCGCGGACCGGTAAACGTTTGATAATTTTTCCGTGGCCCGCTTGTTTTGATTTAATAAGACAAAAAAAACCCAAACAGTCACATATATTAAAAAAAAACACGCAGACACATCCATAGTCAGAAAATCACAAACACAGTCACATAAAGACATAGACTCAAAATTGTGTGTATGTGTGTGTGAGCGGTGCAGTGTGTATGTGAGGGTGGCAGTGTGTGTGAGAGTTGCAGTGTGTGTGTGGGGGGCAGTGTTTGTGGGGCAGTGTGTGTTGTGTGTGTATGGGGGAAATGTTTGTGGGGCAGTGTGTGCAGTGTGTGTATGGGGGCAATGTTTGTGGGGCAGTGTGTGTATGGGGGCAGTGTTTGTGGGGCAGTGTGTGTAGTGTGTGTATGGGGCAGTGTGTGTAGTGTGTGTATGGGGTAGTGTGTGTATGGGGTAGTGTGTGTATGGGGCAGTGTGTGTATGGGGTAGTGTGTGTATGGGGCAGTGTGTGTATGGGGCAGTGTGTGTATGGGGCAGTGTGTGTATGGGGCAATGTGTGTAGTGTGTTTATGGGGCAGTGTTTGTGGGGCAGTGTGTGCAGTCTGTGTATGGGGCAGTGTTTGTAGTGTGTGTATGGGGCAATGTGTGTAGTGTGTGTGTGGGGCAGTGTGTGTATGGGGACAGTGTTTGTGGGGCAGTGTGTGTAGTGTGTGTATGGGGCAGTGTTTGTGGGGCAGTGTGTGCATGGGGGCAGTGTTTGTGGGGCAGTGTGTGCATGGGGGCAGTGTTTGTGGGGCAGTGTGTGCATGGGGGCAGTGTTTGTGGGGCAATGTGTGTAGTGTGTGTATGGGGCAGTGTGTAGTGTGTGCATGGGGCAGTGTTTGTAGTGTGTATGGGGCAGTGTTTGTGGGGCAGTGTGTGTAGTGTGTTTATGGGGCAATGTGTGTAGTGTGTGTGTGGGGGCAGTGTGTGTAGTGTGTTTATGGGGCAGTGTGTGTATGGGGGGTAAGGAGGCTTTTTAAAAATTTATTTAATTAAAATTAAGATATTCATGTCCCCCCTCCCTTCTTACCTTTACTGGGAGGAGGGGGGACATTTCTTAGTCCCTGGTGGTCCGGTGGGGATTCCCTGGTGGTCCGGTGGTGGTGAGGTGAACTCTAGCCCAGTTACAGGGCTAGAGTTCACTCTCGCGAGATTTGGAGCGTTGCCGTGGTTACCGCGGCAACGCTCCAAATCTCGCGAGAGGAGGACCCGGAGGAGCTGCAGGTAAGAGCTCCCGGGTCCTCTCTCACTCCCCTGCCGGCTGTCAGCACAGTGCCTGCAGACCGGGGAGGGAGATCTCTGATCTCCCCTCCGGTCCGCAGGCACATTGCAGGGCTGGCACTTGGGCAATGCCAGCCCTGCATTAGCCGGCAGGCTCGCACACCCCACACCCCTGGGCGGCCCGGTACCGTTTGATCCACGGACCGGTACCGGTCCGCGGC
Organism: Pelobates fuscus; assembly: GCF_036172605.1. Classification (NCBI taxonomy): domain Eukaryota; kingdom Metazoa; phylum Chordata; class Amphibia; order Anura; family Pelobatidae; genus Pelobates; species Pelobates fuscus. The sequence goes on along the minus strand of NC_086317.1, from coordinate 179,724,144 downwards.
CCGGGGGTTGGGGAACACTGCTCTATTGTACCCAAATGCAATATTATTGCTAATACCAGTCTTAAAATTCATTCTCCGCTACTTGACCAGATCTTGAACTCACAACATCTAGCTCCCGGAGACACCCCTGAGGGAAGAAACTTTGTTCCTCCTGAACTTCAACTGGAGCTCTTACAATGTTTTCACGAAAGTAAAATAGCTGGTCATCCTGGTATTCGCAAGACATACTCACTGATATCCAAGGATTTCTGGTGGCCTTCACTTCGAAAAGATATTGAGGAGTTTGTCGCAGCTTGTGAGACTTGTGCCAAGACTAAACTACCTCATGCATCTCCATGTGGCCTGTTACACCCCTTGGACATTCCTGAGAAACCTTGGTCCTGTTTGTCCATAGACTTTATCGTTGATTTACCTGCTTCCAAGAGACAGACTGTTATTCTCACGGTGGTGGATAGATTTACTAAGATGGCCCATTTCGTGCCATTACCTAAACTTCCGACTTCTCCTGAATTGGCGGAGATTTTTGCGAGAGAGGTTTTTCGCCTACATGGGATTCCTTCAGAGATTGTTTCTGGTAGAGGTTCTCAATTTGTCTCACGTTTCTGGAGATCCTTTTGTTCTCAAATGGGTATCAAATTGAACTTCTCCTCTGCCTATCACCCTCAGTCTAACGGAGCTGCTGAACGTACCAATCAAAAGATCGAACAGTATCTGCGTTGCTTTGTTTCCGAACACCAGGACGATTGGGTCGGTCTGATTCCTTGGGCGGAGTTCGCACACAATAACCTTGTTTGTGATTCAACTCGCTCTAGCCCTTTCTTCATGAACTATGGCTTTCATCCTTCGATTTTTCCTTCGGTTTCCTCTTCTCAGGGGATACCGTCGGTTGATGATCATGTCGCCAACCTGAAGAAATTATGGGACCAGACTCGGCAAATTCTGTTACATAGTTCTTCGTTGTTCAAGAAACACGCTGACAAGCATAGAAGAGCGGCTCCTGTTTTTGTTCCTGGGGATAGGGTATGGTTGAGTACTAAGAATATTCGCCTAAAAGTTCCATCTATGAAATTTGCTCCTCGCTACATAGGTCCTTACAGGGTTCTCACTCGTATCAATCCGGTTGCGTATCGCCTTGCTCTGCCACCTGCCTTACGCATTCCTAATTCTTTTCATGTCTCCTTGTTGAAACCTCTTATTTGCAACAAATTCTCCTCTAAGGTCTCCTCGCCTCGTCCTGTTCAGGTGGAGGGTCGGGAGGAGTACGAGGTCAGCTCCATCATTGATTCCAGAATTTCAAGGGGAAAATTGCAATATCTGGTCAACTGGAGGGGATATGGTCCTGAGGAGAGGAGTTGGGTACCTCAGGAGGACGTTCATGCTTCTCGCCTTCGCAGAGCATTTCACCTCCGCTTCCCATCTCGCCCCGGTTCCTTCCGCCCGGTGTGCGTATCTGAGAGGGGGGGTACTGTCAGGGTACCTGAGGTCTCTACCTCTAAGGGAGGTAGAGACTTGGTGGTTTGTCCGTCCAGGCGAGCTGTTTCCTTCGTTCCTCGCGGTTCATCCAGTCACTTAAACACCGGCCGCGAGGAATCCACGTCCTTTTCTAGCGGGACGCTCAATACGTGACGTCATGACGCTATCACGAGCGACCTGTCACTCAAGTGTCCGATATCCAATCGGTACTTGTCAGAGGCGTGATTACCATCCAGAGCCAGGGTATTTAAGCTTACTTCTCACTTCAGCTCATTGCCCTGTCGTGGTTCTAGCTTGTCTAGTCACTCAGTGCTCTGGTATTCTAGTTTGCTCTATTGGTTTTGACTCGGCTCGTTGTACTACCCTGCTTATCTCTGTTATCCCTTGACCCGGCTTGTCTCTCGCTTATCTGTCTTCTCGTTCCCTCGACCTCAGCTTGTCTCTGACTATTCTCTATTACTCTCGGTACGTTAGTCCGGCCATTCTAAGGCCCGGTATACGTACCTTTCCACTCTTTGTACTCTGCGTGTTGGATCCCTGTCCCGATCCTGACATTCTATTAGTGCCTGATACTGATATCTTTTATCACCTTCATGGATGCTAATGGTATAAGTCCCTGTATAAACGGCTGCAATTGAGTCTCCTATATCCTAGTATACATAGGTAAACCCATCCCCGCCGTCCTACGCACTTACATGCAAGAAATTAAGAAATGTTATTTTTGTTAGTTCTGCATGACATTTGAACTGTGAATGTCATAATATTGTTAGCTTTTACTGCAATAAAATACACATATTTGTATTCAGCGATGTCTCACGTGTAAAACATTACCCCCTATGTACAGGTTTGTATGGTGTCTTGGGAAGTTACAGGGTCAAATATAGCATGTTATATTTTTCAGTTTTTTCACATTGAAATTCGCTAGATTGGTTAAGTTGCCTTTAAGACCGTATAGTACCCAAGGAATGAGAATTACCCCCATGATGGCATTCCATTTGTAATAGTAGACAACCCAAGGTATTGCAAATGGGTTATGTCCAATTTTTTTTTTTGGTAGCCACTGGATATACCCTATTTGCAATACCTTGGGTTGTCTACTTTTGCAAATGGTATGCCATTATGGGGGTATTTCTCATTCCTTGCCTACCATACGGTCTCAAAGGCAACGTAACCAATCTGGCGAATTTCAATGTGAAAAAACTGAAACACAAGCCTTATATTTGACTCTGTAACTATTGAAAACACTATAAAGCCTGTACATGAGGGGTACTGTTATACTCAGGAGACTTTGCTGAACTCAAATATTAGTGTTTAAAAACCGTAAAATGTATCACAACTATTATATTATTATTATTATTATTATTATTGCCATTTATATAGCGCCAACAGATTCCGTAGCGCTTTACAATATTTTGAGAGGGGAGATGTGACAATAAATAGGACAATTACAAGAAAACCTACAGGAACAATAGGTTGAAGAGGACCCTGCTCAAATGAGCTTACAGACTATAGGAGGTGGTGTATTAGAAACATTAGGACAGGAAATATCAAGTAGGAGTGAAGCAGAGCTGGAGGAGAGAGCAAAGCACTGTCCTATAGGAGAGAGCAAGAGACAGGTATGTAAGGTAGAGATTACTCTGGGGGGCCATAAGCTTTCCTGAAGAGATTGGTTTTAAGGCCCTTCTTGATTGAGACTAGGGGAGAGTCTGATGGCAGTAGGCAAGCTATTCCATAGGAGAGGAGCCGCCCGTGAGAGGTCCTGCAAGCGCGATTTGGCCGTACGGGTGCGAGCAGCAGTCAGGAGGTGGTCATGTGCAGAGCGGAGGGTACGAGGAGGGGCATACCTATGGATCAGTGAAGAGATATAAGAGGGGCTGGAATTGTTCAGTGCTTTAAATGTATGGGTTAGCACTTTGAATTGACTCCTATAGGATACAGGGAGCCAATGTAAGGACTGGCAGAGGGGCGAGGTGTGAGAGGACCGACTAGAGAGGAAAATCAGTCTAGCTGCAGCATTCATTACAGACTGTAGCGGGGCAATACGACTTTTGGGGAGACCAATCAGGAGAGGGTTACAGTAATCCATGTGGTAAATTACTAGAGCATGGACAAGCTCCTTGGTAGCATCTTGCGTAAGAAAGGGGCAGATGCGGGCTATGTTTTTGAGTTGGAACCTATATCATCAGTGTAAGTGCTGTTTGTGTGTGCAAAATGCAAAAATGCATTTTTACTGATGATATCATTGTTGTAATACAGGTTTTATGGTGTCTTGGAAAGTTAAGGGTTAAATATAGTGCTAGCAAATTAAATTCTCTGGGTTATTAAATGGTAATTAATAAAATGACTTAATTATGTAAAAAATTACATAAATATGTAGAATTAAAATTATATATATATATATATATATAATTAAAAAAAATATTTGTATTTATATATATATATAGGTATAGATGATATATACATATATATTTATGTATATAGATATATATTAATATTAATTATTATTATTAATATCGAAATACAGTTAGAATGAAATTACATATATTTTTAATTATTTATTTTTTATTTTTGTATTTTTCATTTTGAATTTTTTTTTATATTATATGTACATAATTATATACATAATTATAATTATATATATTTAATATTCTACGTGTATTTTGATATTAATAAATAAATTATATATATATATATATATATATAGTAATATTAAAATACACTTAGACACAGTGTATGTATAAATAAATATATATACTTAGATCATATACATAATATATATGATTTAAGTATATATTATTTTATTTTACAGTGTGTTTGAACTTTATTTCACTTTATTTCAGGAGCAGGGGGACTACCTGTCATTCCAGGCACTCCCCCTGCTGGCACTGCTATGGACGGCTATTACGTCCCTGCAAGGACCAGGGCCGTCTTTAACGCGGGGCAAACGGGGCAGCTGCCCCGGGCCCTGTCCCTGCTGGGGGGCCCAAGACAGCTGCTCCGTTTGCCCTCTGCCCGCAAACTATGGGGGCCCATCGGGTGGCCCATGCACTTAGGGCCACCCGGTGGGCCTGTGTCAGCAGGGGCCCTAGTCGGGCACTGTGGCACTTTAACAGTGCGGCCGGGCCCTTGCTTTTCGGCAGCACTGGGAGGAAGTGACAGCCGCGCGTCACTTCCTCCCCCCAAAAAGAGGAGCCGCGCGGGAGGTAGGAGCTGTTCCGGAGGGGGCCTGGCCGGGAGAGCCTAACTCCCAGCCACCCCTGCCAGCCCACTGGACCCCAGGAAAGCCACCCACCAGGAAAAGGTAAGAAACTGGAGGGTGGTTATCAAATTTTGCATGAGTGTCTGAGTGTGTCAGTATATATGTATGTGTGTATGTCTGTTAGTGTGCCAGTATGTCTGTGTGTGTGTGAGTCTGTCAGTGTCTGTGTGGTTCAGTATGGCTGTCTGTGAGTGTCAAAATGTCTGTATTTGTGTATGTCTGTAAGTGTCTGTGTGTATGTGTGCCAGTATGTCTGTCAGTGTGTCAGTATGTCTGTGTGTGTGTGAGTCTGTCAGTATCTGTGTGGTTCAGTATGTATGTGTGTATGTGTGTTTCAGTATGGCTGTCTGTGTGTATGTGTGACAGAATGTCTATGTGTGATTCTGTCAGTGTCCGTGTGGTTCTGTATGTCTGTGTTTGTCAATATGTCTGTCAGTGTATGTGTGTTTCAGTATGTACATCTGTCTGTGTGTATATGTGCCAGTATGTCTGTCAGTGTATCTGTATGTCTGTGTGTGTGAGTCCGTCAGTGTCTGTGTGGTTCAGTATGTCTTTGTGTATGTGTGTCTCAGTATGGCTGTCTGTGTCAGTACGTCTGTCAGAATGTGTCTCTGTATCTGTATGTTGTCCATTTGTGTTTGTGTGTGTGTGTATCTGTATGTGTCAGTGTTTGTATCTGTATATCTGCATGTGTGTCAGGTTGTGTATCTGTGTGTCTGTATGTGTGTCGGTGTATCTATATGTAGTCAGTGTGTGTACCTTTGTATCTGCATGTATGTCAGTGTTTGTGTCTGTGTGTGTGTGTGTGTCTATGTGTGTGTCAGTGTCTGTGTGTATCTGTATGTTCTTCTGTGTATCTTTATGCGGTCAGTGTGTATCTGCATGTGTGTCAGGTAGTGTATATCTATAGTTTTTTCAGGGGGGCCCAAGTAAATGCTTGCCCAGGGTCCAATCAAAATTAAAGACGGCCCTGGCAAGGACCTTGCGATCACATGGCCCAGGAGGGCCAGATCAGGCACAGATAGACTGCCTGGGATGCCAGGCAAGTCCCCGCATCGTGATCACCGGTGAGCAGGTAAGTGCATAGGACGGCGGGGACGTACTATGCTGCCCGCCGGGATTTAGAGCTGGGTCCCCAAGGACGGCATAGCATGCCCACCATCCTTAAGGGGTTAATTTACTTTTGTTTCTGTTTATACAGCCTAGCCACACCTCCCCTGACCCTTCCTGCATGAAAACAAACATTTCAGAGTTAACTTTTTTTGTGCAGCTCTATAAATATATCTTGATTTAAACAGGGTCAATGTGCCTGGAAGTTCCACATTAAACAAGTGTGCAATACAGGAGCCTAAAATATCTAGGTTATTTTTCAGGAAATGTTTAGGGAGGCTGTGCAAGTCACATATAGGGAGGAATAAACACAGTTATTTAATTACTAAATGGCAGAGAATAGAGAACTAAGACTGAATGGGCATGACCAAAACTGCTTCATTAAGCTAAAGTTGGTTTGGTGCCTATCGTGTCTCTATCAAGGACAACTGTGATCAAATTTTCACTTCTTTTCTAAACATTTATTAAATTTGATGAAACTTGATTTAATTTAACTGTTTTCATCTGACTGAGCAGCCATGTTGTGCTCTGCTGTTATCTGTCCAATGGATGCTCACCCTTACTGGCCCTTTGGCGCAATGGATTTGTGTTCTCTGTGTGAACCAGGTGAGGTTAGAGAGATTCTATAGTGTTAGGAATACAAATCTGTATTCTTATCACCATAGTGCCCTCTGGTCCCACCCTCCCTCGCATCCCCCCGTGACATGTAAAGGGTTAAACAAACGTTACTCACCCGATTCCAGCGCCGATGTCACTCTCTCTGGGTCGGCACTCCTCCTCCTTCAACATCATCCAACAGGGATGGGGGGGGGGGCTAATGCACATGCGCCACAAGCATTGCAAGCGCATTAGGCCCTCCCCAAGGGAGAACACTGCCTTAATGCTTTTCTATGAGGATTTCAAAGATGCTGGATGTCCTCATGCAGAGTGTTAGGACGTCCAGCATCATTTTTGGCCAGCCTGGAATCCATTAATATCCAGAAAGTCCAACTAGAGGCTGTCTTAGTCCTGCCAGATAATTATTGCAGTTTCTCTAAACTGCGATGATTTATATTGCAGGACTAAGTGGGACAGTGACACTGCACCCAGACAACTTCAATGAGCTGATGTGGTCTGTTTGACTATAGTGTCCCTTTATGTAGCAGTTGGTGAGATAACAGTAGAGTCTGAAACAACATGGCTGTTCAGACAGATGAAAAAGTAACATTTTCTTAATCATTTAAAAAAAGATATAATTATTTTATTACATGTAATAAATGTCTAAAAAACAAGAAGTCAGTAAAAATGTGATTACATTTGTCTTCATCTCATAGCACCTGTTAACTGATAACAAAATTTTACCAGTAGTGGCATGGTGTTACTGGTTACTATTGCTTAAAGCCAGTGACTAATTATTAATTATGGGAGACACAAACCGTTAGCCTTTGGTTTTTAAACCTGTCATTGTTTTTTTTTGTTTTTTTCAATATATAGATTTTTATTCGTTTTACATGAAGAGAACAAGAGACATAAACAGGTGTACATATGTAATGCGACATGATACAAAAAGATGCGGCATAGATGATACACATATACGTAATACAGGTTCTGAAGATATTTGACACAATAAAATAAAAGCTTCCCCCGTGTGAGTTTGGGGCCGTCACCTCGTAAATGGTTTGTCATATAGGAAGACTAGAGCATATACTGGGTTGTCTATACATATGATACACAAGGAGGATAAGTACATAATGCTGATGTACAGACATACTTTGTACATAGGGACCTGTCGCTGATCAAGGCAGCGGGAGCGGCCCGGCACGGCATGCCATAGTATAGTGGTTGTGGTACTAGTATGAGCAAAGGACTATAAAACAATTTAGCATGTTATCAATTTGTCGCATACTCCATTTAGTGCCCACTCATCAACATTTTGTAGGAGCATATTTCATGATAAGATACCACTAAGAAGCAGAAGGTTAGATGTTGCTCAGTAAAAATCTTAAAGTAATGATAATGCCGTACCGATAGACACTCCGAATGCCCTGCATCGAGCGGCTACATGCCACACCAAATGCGCGAAAACCACATAAACCAAGTAGCATATATATATTCAAGAACGAAAATATATTAATAAGGGAGAAGGGTTATTGGGTGGGGGATTGAGGGGTTTACTAAACTAGTAGAGGGTTGACATTCTACATGCTACATGGGACCTCTTGAATGTTCCGAATTTCGGAGTTTCAGCTTTACCAATTTTGATAGAATGGATGTGAAAGTGAGACGTTAAAAAACCATAAAGGTTATAGAGAACATATGTCCTATCACACGGTGGTGTTAGATTCCATAAGCAAGGCCCAATTCCGCCATTTACTCAAAAAAGCCTGGATATTGCCTCCCTTAGCCCATTCAAGTTCATGGTGGTAAGTCATATCTACTCTGCGCATAACCTCTGGTATAGATGGGGTAGTGGTGCTTTTCCAATGGGATGCTATACACATTTTTGCTCCTACTAAAATGTTTAACACCGCATCTCTGGACGGTATATCACGTAAGTTCGGGATGAGGTGAAGCAAGTAAATTTCCGGGCGTAATGGTAAAGTGACTTTACATAATGCATGGATGGTTTTTTGTATGAGCTGCCAGAAGCTCTTCAATTCAGAGCATTGCCAAAATATATGTTCTATGGAACCTAATTCCGACTTACAGCGCCAACATGTTGGGGAGGAAGTCGAGTATATTTAATGGAGTCTACTAGGGACTAGATACCATCTCATAAGGATTTTAAAGTAGGCCTCCCAGATTGTGGCACATTTCGAAGAGTTTTTCGTATATATGATAGATTGCTCCCAGTCGTCGAGTGACGGAATGATCCCTAAAGTGGTTTCCCACTTCAACATATAAGGTAGCTTAGCGGGTTCGTGATGACGCATCAGTTGCAGATAGCATAGGGACAGAAATTTACAGGAAACTCGAGGTAGTTTGGCCGAATACCATTGTGTTCCTAGATAACTGAGTGATAATGGGTCCAGGTATTTAATCGATTGAGAGAGTAGGATATGTTTGATACGCAAATATAAAAAAACATCTCTGGGAGGTAGGTTATATTGGCCTTGCAATATTGGAAAAGGGAGTATGCCCTCTTTATTGAATAATTTATATACATGAGTCACTCCAAGGAGTGCCCACCTAGACAGCTGCAAGTTAGGAGATATAGAGGAAAGGGCCGAAACAGGGGCGAGGTATAATGCTTCCTCCTTAGACCATAGTGCGGTGCTCCATGAGGACCAGTATTTCGTAAAGAAATTAGATGCTGGGAGTGTGGAGGGTGTATTTAATGTTAAGGATGCCCAAAGAGCATCCGAGAGAGTTCGTGATCCACCGCAAGCGGCCTCCAGATCTACCCATACTGGTTTGTGTACGCCTATCATAATATTCAGGCCTTGAGAAAGGAGGGTAGCCTTATAATACAGACGAATATTGGGAACGCTGAGACCACCTTTTTTAAACGGGTGTCATAAAGAGTTAAATGAAACTCGTGGAGGTTTTTTCCTCCAAATATGAGCGTTGATGGCTCTCTGGAATCTAGTAATGAGAGAGTTCGGTAGTGCAATAGGAAGCGTCCTAAACAAATAAAGTATATGTGGCAAAACCATCATTTTAACTGTGCTAATTCTGCCAAACCAGGATGTATAGAGGTTGTTCCAAGATTCCATTTGCTTAGAGATTTTAGATAAGACTGCTATGTGATTAGCTTTTATTGTTTGTGATTTAGATTGCGTCAATTGTATTCCCAAATACGAAATTGATTTAGTTTGCCATGCAAAGGGGTATTTTGTTTCTAGTTCTTTAACTAAGTGTGTACTGAGTCTTATGGGAAGGACTTGGGTCTTGCTAACGTTATTTTTGTAGTAGGAAACATTTCCATACGTGGTTAATGTACGTAATAGATGAGGGATGGAGTTAGATGGATCGGCTAGGAATAAGATCACATCGTCGGCGAAAAGTGCTATCTTTTTTTCACCAGACGGAGTGTGTAGGCCAGGTAATGCTGCGTCAAGTTTTATCGTTCTTACTAGAGGTTCCAGGCATAAAATGAAGATCAAGGGTGATAACGGGCATCCTTGCCTGGTACCATTAGAGATATTAAAACTCCTGGAGGTAAAGCCTGAGCTGAATACCTTAGCAGAGGGAGCGGAATAAAGGGCTAAAATACTGGTAATAAAGTGTTTGGAAAAACCAAAGGCCGATAAAGTGTTAGACATGTAATACCAATTTAGGCGGTCGAATGCCTTTTCCGCGTCCAATGCCAGTAGTGCACCGGATTTGTTAGTAATTTTGGCCCAGTCGATTAGGTCCATTCAATATCTGGTGTTGTCCCCAACTTGTTTGCCGGGGACAAAGCCAGCCTGTTCTTCCGAGACCAATTCAGTCAGCAAAGGACGGAGCCTGTTAGCAAGTAATTTGGCGTATAGCTTAACGTCAGCATTAAGTAACGAAATCGGCCTGAGGTTTCCACAAAGTGTCGGAGGTTTATTTGGTTTGGGCAATGTTATGATGTAGGCTTCCAACATTTCACGTGGAAATTGTCCAGTCAATCTAATTTTGTTGAATAGTACAGTGAGATGTGGGATTAAGCATGGGGCCAATTTTGTGTAATAGCAGTTCGTGAGACCGTCAGGCCCAGGTGCTTTACGCTTAGGCAAGGATTTGATAGTGGCAGCCACTTCTGCTTCCGTAAAGGGAGCATCTAATAGGCTATTATGGTGTGCCGAAACTTGAGGGAGCGAAATGTGAGATAGGTAACGTGTAATGTCTGAAGGGTTTGGAGTAGTCGTGGACACGTCCTTATGGAGATTGTATAGACCCTCATAAAAGTGGGCCAGTTCATCTACAATGTTAATCGGGTTAAATATTCTAACATTGTCCTTGGAGTAAATAAACGGAATTTTAGTTTGCAGATATTTCACTTTCAGCTGGGCTGCCAGTAACTTGCCCGCTTTGTTCCCTGATACGTAATAGGACTGTTGGGCTTTGCGTGCTTGGTTGACATATTTTTGTGTTTGAAAAACATGGATTTCGTCCTGCAATTTAGTAATTTGTCGGGATAATAATTTTGTCTGAGATTTTTTGTTGGAATCCTCTAATATACGGAGAGTGTGAATGAGTGTAGATTCTTTTGAAATATAACGTTTTTTAGCTAAGGAGCCTAATTTAATGAAATGTCCCCTGATGACTGCCTTATGTGCCAACCATTGAGTTTCTACCGTAGTGTCTTCTGTAGAGTTGATAGTAAAGTAGTTATCAAGTATTGTAGATATGTGTTGGACGTCGGAAGGGCTATCTAGAAGGGCCTCATTCAGACGCCATTTGCCCCTCCCTGATGTAGGGTAAGGTACGTTTAATGTGATAATGATAGGAGCATGATCAGACCAAGTCCTAAGTCCGATAGATTGGTCTGTAAGGTGAGGAAGAGTGTTTTTATCCACCAGGCAGAGATCAATGCGTGTATAAGTCAGATGGACTTGTGAAAAATAGGTATAATCTCGGGCAGTTGGGAATAGATTCCTCCAGGTATCATAAAGATCCTGCTCATGAAGAAGCTTAGAGAACAATTTACTGTTCCGGATGGAGAGCTTACTAGGAGGTTTGTTGTTTACTCTTTTTACATCTAGGGATGGTGCAAGGGTGCAGTTACAGTCGCCACAGATAATTACGTGGCCTCGTTTGAGGGTATTTATTTTTTTAATGGACTTGTTAAGAAATGACAGTTGAGCCTCATTGGGGGCGTAAAGCGACACAATTGTCATTTGGATACCGTTTAGATCTCCCACAAGAATTAACAACCGGCCATTTGGATCAGCAAATTGGTTATAAACTGTAAAGACCCAGTCTTTGTGGAAAAGAATAGCCACACCTTTAGATTTGTTTGGTGAGTAGGCGTGGTACGCAACTGGGTATTTTAGAGAGCGAAGTTGAGGAGGGTTGCGTGTCGCGAAATGCGTCTCTTGAACACAAACAATGGCGGCCTCTACTTTGTGCATGTCTTTTAGTAGTTGTTTCCGTTTATATGGACTATTGAGGCCTTTGGCATTAAGAGAAAGGATTTGCAATGTATGGGGCATCATTAGTTCAGATTAGTAAATAAGCAGCATATCATTTGTGTTAGTTTGTTGCGGTGTTCTATATGACCTCTCATCATATACTGCCTGGGCCAATTGAGGGGTGTACACAACACAAGTACATAGGGATGTGTCAGCGTCGCCCGTACGGTGAACATTGCAAACCATATGGAGTTCCGTAAAACAGTTAAAGCTATGAGGCCCATAAATAGCATGGTAGGGAGAGGGGTGGAATTGGTAGGGGGAGGGATACAAAAACCTATGAAAAAAAGAAAGAACAATAACACAAGTATATACAAAAGGAACCCTTAATGGGTATCACACAAACTATCACCTGAGGAGCATGAAAGTTCATACTCCTAGATGACTGAGGGAGGGTGCATGGTGCTCCTCCCGACCAATGTCTCATAAAATGTTCTGTGTATTAGGATACATAGTAAAAAGAAACAAAAAAAAAACATCTTGATGCGCGCCATAGAGTTACCCTGAGGAAAAGTGGGCAGAGTGTGGATTATCAAGTTGTTTATAAGCATCTGGACATATAACAAAAATGTTGGCAAAATGTTGCACAGCTGAGTAGGTTCGGCTAGCTGCATAATAGCGGGGAACGGGAAGGCTGTGCCAAAGCCAAAGGCTAGCAGTAGTGTTAATGTAGAGCCCCTCTGTGTGCGCTCATAGCAGTAGCATTAACCCCTTAAGGACACATGACATGTCTGACACGTCATAATTCCCTTTTATTCCAGAAGTTTGGTCCTTAAGGGGTTAATTAGTTGTGGCTTTCGATTATGGGGTTAAAGACGTGACTTCGAGGGCGCAACCCTAGGTGTTATAACAATAAAAACTTACATATATTATAGGTGCAAAGAGAAAACAACATAAATAAAATAAATAATGCACTCCTTGTGGGAAAACTTATAAAGGACTCAGTTAACTATATCGAGTATCAACAGCTATGCGGCGTATGCGCCGAATGGACGTCGACACACAGCCGCCCTTCATTGATAACCTAATTCGGCCATAACAGATTCAACCTATAGCATATTCAACCCATGGGAAAAAACATCGTAATATATCAAGCAATGTACATGGTCCATGGAAAAAAAAAGTAGTGTTAGAGATTCTTAACGAGCAACGCAAGTTGCGTGTCATTGTGTGCGGACTTATAAGAAAAATTAAACGAAAGTAAATTAAAATAAATTAGAGAGTAGTCTCTCAGAATTCGGGGCTGGGAAATGCGCATCCTAATGGTAGTGCGTCATACACCTGCTGCAATATACTCCAGAGTATAATACTTCCCATAATGAACCCAAGGTCTCAGAGTAATAGTGGTGCGATATATATGGATGTCATGTAGTACAACCACCACGTTGTGGGGGTTACTCAGGGTGAATTAGAGACAACTCTAATTTAAGCCCTATGACATTGTAAGCATAGTGGACCTTAACTGTACCAGAGTTATCAGTTAGTGACTGAAATAATATAAATTTAACATACGGATGAAGCAAACATGAATGGGGCACTGCTATAACCCTCATGAATGCAAGCACGAAAACATCATAAGGAAGCCCCCTGGGTCGAGACTGGCAGGGCCCGTTCAGGCAATAAGGATGCATTTATTATGGTAACATATTATAGCATGCAATTTCAAACCGTAACGATATAAACTAAACAATGTGATCAGTCAAATCTAGGTGGCTTATGAGTAGAGGTCAAAAAACAGCATAGCCATCTCGCCATTCGTTCAAGATACTTATCAAGTAGTCCTTTAGGTAAGTATGAATAGCCAACAGGGGTTTCAAGGAGTGCCGGTTGGTGATTTCGCCATTTGCCAGTCCGCCTGAAGTCTTCTCGGGGAGGCAATATTCGCTGTATCATGTGGCTGTGATGTTCCAGACCATAGGCCCCAGTTGGAAATCAGCTTCATCCCCGCAGTCGGATCCGCTGCTACGTGGTTGCGACCTTGATGCCAGATGATCAGCTTAGTCGGGTAACCCCACTTGTACGTCACATTGTGATTTCGCAGGGTTTTAGTAATTGTTATAAATCCTCTCCTTTTCTCCATCGTGGCTGCTGATAGATCTGCAAAGAGGGCGATTTTTTGATACGGTTCTGGGAGCGACTTAATTTTCCTCGCCGCTGCCATCAGAGTGTCCTTATGCGCAAAATAATGAAAACGAACAATAACATCCTTAGGGACGTCAGCCGACAGGCGAGCAGGCCGCGGAAGCCTGTGCATGCGGTCGTAGGCCCATGCAGAGTCAGGTAGGCCTGGGACCAGGGTGTTGCAAATAGACAGGATATGAGCTGGCAGTGCTTCTGGGGTAATATCATCCGGTACTCCCCTGAATCTCACATTTTGTCTTCTCGACCTATCTTCTAGGTCAGCCAACTTGTCTTTCAACAATAAGTTTTCCTCAGATAGCTTCTGTACTCTATCCACCATTTCGTTGTGTGCCACGCAAAGTTCGTCGGTTTTGTTTTCTAGGTGGTTTGTTCTGTCCCCAATATTAGATATTTCCTTCCTCAAGTCACCGTCAATCCGGTGAAAGTCGGCGGTGATAGTGGCTCTAAGCTCCTGCAGCATTTTGTGAAGGCTGCGCTCTGTAACAGGGGTTTCAGAATAATTTGCAGAACCGGAGTCGCAGTCTGATTGCCCGTCAGAGAGAGTAGACCTCTCGTCGCCATCTTGGTTGCCTTTTCGGCGTTGCGATCTCTTCGATTTAGGCATGTCAGATAACTTCAGCTGCTTAGACTGAGGCATGGTATACTCCAGTGGCACTCCAGAGAAACCAGGGTAAACTATCCATGCAATCAAATTGTCAAATGCTGTATGTTTAGTTGCTCGTGGTCGGGTCGACGGCGGAGCTCCTATTCCATGCAACTGCTCTCTCCGGAAGTCGGCACGCCCCCAAACCTGTCATTGTTTAACTAATGGGGCTAACACTCAAAACTTAACAACAGGTTTTTGCCTGGTGAAAAGAAGTTAACAGCTAACTTCCTTTACATCCTATATTAAAAGTACACGTTAGCTATATGGCATTCAATTGAAACCCTAAAGCA
The DNA here is from genome assembly GCF_036172605.1 of Pelobates fuscus. Taxonomy (NCBI): domain Eukaryota; kingdom Metazoa; phylum Chordata; class Amphibia; order Anura; family Pelobatidae; genus Pelobates; species Pelobates fuscus. The sequence continues at coordinate 179,709,141 of NC_086317.1, read as the reverse complement.
TGTATCCAAGCATATTAAATCATATCAAAAAGCAATACAATTAAAGAAAAGGCCAGATACATGTTATAAAATATAAATGTATTCTTTATTTAAGTAAGTGCATGCATCATTTAAATGGGCAGACTAGATGGGCCAAATGGTTCTTATCTGCCGTCACATTCTATGTTTCTATGTTAAAGGGACACTATAGTCACCAGAACAACTACAGCTTATTGAATTTGTTCTGGTGAGTAGAATCATTACCTTCAGGCTTTTTGCTGTAAGCAATGTCTTTTCAGAGAAAATGCAGTGTTTACATTACATCCTAGTGATAACTTTACTGGCCACTCCTCAGATGGCTGTTAGAGATCCTTCCTGGGTCATGGCTGCCTAAAATGCATCCAAGCATTTAGTGTATCCATCCTCTGCATGCAAACACTGAACTTTCCTCAATGAGATTCATTGATTCAATTCATCTCTTTGAGGAGATGCTCATCTGCCAGGGCTTTTTTTGCATTGTGCTCGCTCTGCCCCTGATCTGCCTATTTGTCAGTCTCAGCCAATCCTATGGGGAACCACTGTGTTTGGATAAGGCCACCACTTCTAATGATGTCAGCAGACTGCTTGTTTATCTGAGTCTAACAGCATGCAGAGTTACAGCTTCAGGCATGAATACAGTAAGATTTTGCTATATTTATGGAGTAGAGATGTCGCGAACATAACATTTTCCGTTCGCGAAAGGCGAACGCAAATTTCTGCAAATGCTAGCGAACGGGCGAACCGGGCGAACCGCCATAGACTTCAATAGGCAGGGGAATTTTAAAACCCACAGGGACTCTTTCTGGCCACAATAGTGATGGAAAAGTTGTTTCAAGGGGACTAACACCTGGACTGTGGCATGCCGGAGGGGGATACATGACAAAACTCCCATGGAAAATTACATAGGTGATGCAGAGTCTGGTTTTAATCCATAAAGGGCATAAATCACCTAACATTCCTAAATTGTTTGGAATAACGTGCTTTAAAACATCAGGTATGATGTTGTATCGATCAGGTAGTGTAAGGGTTACGCCCGCTTCACAGTGACAGACCAAACTCCCCGTTTAACGCACCGCAAACAACCGCAAACAGTCCATTTGTACAAGGTTGGATACCAAGCTAGCCATGTCCCGTTCCTTGTCCTCACTGATGTCATTGAAGGTCTCTTCCTCCACCCAGCCACGTACAACACCAAGTGTCCCCGAAAGGTGACAACAAGCCCCCTGGGACCAGGGACGTTTTAGCCGCGAGGCAAACAAGGCATTTGCCTTGGGCGGCATTTTCCAGGGGGCAGCAAAAAAATCCGCCCCCAAATGCCCAGGGCAAATGCCTTGTTAGCCTTGCAGCTAACTGACATGCCTGTTGGGCTGGTTGCAGGGAGGGCGGGCGGCTGGCGAGGGAGCACTTTCTCTGTGCTGTCTGCTCAGCTCCCTCGCGCGCCGCACAGTGAGGCTGGGAGCCGGAAGATGACGTCATATTCCGGCTCCCAGCCTCACTCTGCGGCGCGCAAGGGAGCTGAGCAGACAGCTCAGGGGAAGTGCTCCCTCGCCAGCCGCCCGCCCGCCCAGCAACCACTGGACCACCAGGGAGAAAGAGACCCCCCCAGCATTCCCAAAGGTAAGGAGGCTGGGGGGGCGGGTTAAAAAATGTGTTAAAGTGTGTGTGTGTGTGTGTCTGTTAGTGAGTGAGCGTGTGTGTCTGTGTGTGTGTATATGTCTGTTAGTGAGTGTGTGTGTGTGTCTGTTAGTGTGTGTCAGTCTGTTAGTGTGTGTGTCTGTGTGTGTGTGTCTGTTAGTGTGTGTGTGTGTGTCTGTCTGTTAGTGAGTGTTAGTGTGTGTGTGTGTGTCAGTCTGTTAGTGTGTGAGTGTGTGTGTCAGTCTGTTAGTGTGTGAGTGTGTGTGTCTGTGTGTGCCAGTCTGTTAGTGTGTGTGTGTCTGTGTCAGTCTGTGAGTGTGTGTGTATGTCTGTTAGTGAGTGTGAGTGTGTCTGTTAGTGTGTGAGTGTGAGTGTGTCTGTTAGTGAGTGTGTATGTCTGTTAGTGAGTGTATGTGTCTGTTAGTGTGTGAGTGTGTGTGTATGCCAGTGTGTGAGTGTGTGTGTGTCAGTGAGTGTGAGTGTGTCTGTTAGTGTGTGTATGTCTGTTAGTGTGTGTATGTCTGTTAGTGTGTGTATGTCTGTTAGTGAGTGTGTGTGTTTCTGTTAGCTAATGTATGCGTATCTGTCAGTGAATATGTGTGTGTGTATTTAGAAGGCGGGGCGGGAGGAAGGGTTGTGTGGGGGTGGCGGGGGGGGTGAGGGGAGCACCTGAGTTTTGTCCTGCCTACTTGAAGAAGCCCTTGCGGCGAAACGCGTTTAGATATTAATTTTATTACTTTACAATAAAGAAAATACTTTGGCATAAAACATTTTATAGCCATTTTGATTTCTTTTTCACCGGACTATACATATACTATCTACCTGACGAGAAGCCTAAAGAATCCTTAGGTGGGGATGATACCACCCAAGCGCCTACATTGAGCAGTTCAAGCCTGCTCTATATACTGTGAGTAGTATATTTATTCTCTTTTTATACCTTTTAATTACTATACAGAGAGCACTATATACTTTATTTTATCTCCCTGGGTCGAATAATACCAACTTGGACGTTGAATCTGAGCCAGATACTCGCCAATCAATATTACTCCGCATATCCTTGAGTGGGGATTATTCCACTTCACGTGCGTTATATCAGAGCTAGGTTCTAGCTCTGAAAAGTATGAGTAAGACTACTTTTGTTTTATTTACCATTTTATTCATCTATATACTGTGCCATTGGAGTTCCTCTTGTTTTTTTCTTCACATATTACTTCACTGGATTTCAAGGACACCTTTGTGAAAACACACCCCATTTTACGCCTCAGGATCCCTGTTCTTATACACGGCATCTACCATTATGGACTTATGATAAGTGCTTTGGACTATTGCCAATTATCCATTTATATTTCATTTAATATTTAATATTAAATTGTATTATTTTATATTATTTATTATATACACTCTTATATGTTTTACTGTATATTTTAGGCGCAACCTTTTTTTGTTCTATTTTGCATCATTTCTTATCATTAGGGGATTATAGGGGACTCCCCTTTAAGGATTGCAGCCTTACTATTATTTTCTTGTGTGGCAATCTAGCGCTGATTTTTTTCTCTTTCCATTTAGGATACACCACTGCCTGGGACGCCTGCTGTGTTTGGTCTTCCACCTCCTCAAAGCCACCTTCCTCCTCTGACTCCTCTTCTTCAGACTCCTCTCTCTGCTTTGCCTCTCTCTGTGTTATTATAAGGTGTGTTAAGTAGTACTATTCCTATCAATATAATCCCTGTTACATCCCCTATCAGGGGACGTGTATATGGCATCGATTTTAGGAAATGGGAGATGGAAAAAGATGCTTGGTTGGTCCTCCTACTTCAAATTTGGGGCACTGCGCGTGTAATCTAATGTGCCACCAGATAGGAGTGGTGTGTTAAGTAGTACTATTCTTATCAGTTTAATCCCTGTTACGTCCCCCTCATCAGGCCTTTTTTAGTCGAATGTATCGACCACTGTCAGTCCCTTCGGGATCCATCCCTCATTCATCTTAATAAAGGTGAGGTAATCTAGACTTTTTTGACCCAGGCGACTTCTCTCTCAGTGACAATACCTCCTGCTGCACTGAAGGTCCTTTCTGACAGGACACTTGAAGCGGGGCAGGCCAGAAGTTCTATCGCAAATTGGGATAGCTCAGGCCACAGGTCAAGCCTGCATAACAAGTAGTCAAGGGGTTCATCGCTCCTCAGAGTGTCGATATCTGAGGTTAAGGCGAGGTAGTCTGCTACCTGTCGGTCGAGTCGTTCTCTGAGGTTGGACCCCGAAGGGCTGTGGCGATGCATAGGACTTAAAAAGCTCCGCATATCCTCCATCAACAACACGTCTGTAAAGCGTCCTGTCCTTGCCGGCATGGTCGCGGGAGGAGGAGGATTACTTTCACCTCTTCCCCTGTTAGATTCCCGTTGTGCTGTGACATCACCCTTATACGCTGTGTAAAGCATACTTTTTAATTTCTTTTGGAACGGCTGCATCCTTTCCGACTTGCGGTAATTCAGTAACATTTCAGGCACTTTCTGCTTATACCGTGGGGTCTAGTAGCGTGGACACCCAGTACAGGTCGTTCTCCTTCAGCCTTTTTATACGAGGGTCCCTCAACTGGCACGACAGCATGAAAGACCCCATTTGCACAAGGTTGGATGCCGAGCTACTCATGTCCCGTTCCTCGTTCTCAGTGATCTCACTGAAGGTATGTTCTTCCCCCCAGCCATGTACAACACCACGGGTACCAGATAGGTGACAACGAGCACCCTGGGATGCCTGTTGTGGTTGGTCTTCCTCCTCCTCCTCAAAGCCACATTCCTCCTCTGACTCCTCTTCCTCACAATCCTCTTCCAGCGTTGCCGCAGGTCCAGCAAGCGATGCTGATAAGGCTGTTTCTGATGGTGATGGTGACCACAACTCTTCCTCTTCCTCTTCCTCTTCACGCTCATCTACGGCCTGATCCAGCACTCTTCGCAGGGCACGCTCCAGGAAGAAAACAAATGGTATGATGTCGCTGATGGTGCCTTCGGTGCGACTGACTAGGTTTGTCACCTCCTCAAAAGGTCGCATGAGCCTACAGGCATTGCGCATAAGCGTCCAGTAAAGTGGCAAAAAAATTCCCAGCTCCGCAGAGGCAGTCCTAGCACCCCGGTCATACAAATAGTCATTAACGGCTTTTTCTTGTTGGAGCAGGCGGTCGAACATTAGGAGTGTTGAATTCCAACGTGTCGGGCTGTTGCAAATCAAGCGCCTCACTGGCATGTTGTTTTGCCGCTGGATATCTGAAAAGTGCGCCATGGCCGTGTAGGAACGCCTGAAATGGCCACACACCTTCCTGGCCTGCTTCAGGACGTCCTGTAAGCCTGGGTACTTATGCACAAAGCGTTGTAGGATCAGATTACACACATGTGCCATGCACGGCACATGTGTCAACTTGCCCAAATTCAATGCCGCCAACAAATTTCTTCCGTTGTCACAAACCACTTTGCCGATCTCCAGTTGGTGCGGAGTCAGCCACTGATCCACCTGTGCGTTCAGGGCGGACAGGAGTGCTGGTCCGGTGTGACTCTCTGCTTTCAGGCAAGTCAACCCCAAGACGGCGTGACACTGCCGTATCCGGGATGTGGAATAAAACCTGGGGAGCTGGGGGGGTGCCGTTGATGGGGAGCAAGACTCAGCAGAAGAGGACTCTGCCGAGGAGGTTATGGAAGAGGATGGAGTAGGAGGAGTAGAGGAAGTGGCAGCAGGCCTGCCTGCAAGTCGTGGCGGTGTCACCAACTCCTCTGCAGAGCCACGCATTCCATGCTTGGCAGCCGTCAGCAGGTTTACCCAATGCGCAGTGTAGGTGATGCTTTGCAGACCAGGTATCAGTGGTCAGATGGACCCTTGCCCCAACAGTGTGTGCCAGACATGCCATTACTTCCTTTTGCACAATCGAGTGCAGGTCCGGGTACCTTCCACTGCGGTGTCCCAATAGCTACAAATTTTTGGAACGCCTGAGACTCCACCAGCTTGTATGGTAAAAGCTGGCGGGCTAAGAGTTCAGACAAGCCAGCTGTCAGATGCCGGGCAAGGGGGTGACTTTGTGACATTGGCTTCTTATGCTCAAACATGTCCTTGACAGACACCTGTCAGACAAACACCTGACAGACACCTGCAGATGAGCAGGAACTGCTCAAGGCGAGAGAAGGAGTGGCGGATGGTTGAGAGGGGGCAAGGAGGACAGCAGTGGCTGACGTGGCTGAAGATGCTGGACCAGGAGGAGGATGGTGGCTTTGAGTTTGTGTGCTGCTTGTACTCATGTGTTGATCCCATAGGCGTTTGTGATGTGCGATCATGTGCCTTCGCAAAGCACATCACAAACGCCTATGGGTGTTGGACTTCCCACAACTCAGTTTCTTTTGGCATAGGTTTCCCCCTTCTTCTTCTCTTCTAGCGGGCACCCACGTGACATCCACGGACGCATCGTCATCATCAACTGCTTCACTTGTATCTGACAACTCAGCAAAGGAAGCAGCAGTGGGTACAACATCATCATCATCATCACACCGTACGTCCATGTGTGTAATGCTGCCTGACAGAGACATATCCCTGTTATCTACATCCTCTGGCAATAATGGTTGCGCAGCACTCATTTCTTCCAACTGATGTGTAAATAACTCCTCTGACAGATCAAGTGAAGCGGCTGTGGTGCTAGTGTTGGTGGGGGCGGCAGGCGGGCGAGTGGTAACTTGAGAGGTGCCCGAAGCTAAGCTGGAGGAGGATGGTGCATCAAGGTTCCGAGCGGAAGCTGTAGAAGATTGGGTGTCCTGTGTTGGCCAATCAACTATGTCCTCAGAACTTTTCGAGTTCAGTGTACGTGGCCTCTGAACACTGGGCATTATTCTAGGGCCAAAGGGAATCACAGCACCACGACCACTACGGCACCTGCGGGGTGGCCTGCCTCTGCCTGTCATTTTTTTTTTGATTAGTGGTACTATGCATGCAAGCTACTGTGACAACAGATATGAGTGTCACTGTGCACTGGCAGAAGTTGGCAGAGTAGATGCTGTAGGCCTGACACACACGCTTGCAGACAACTAACTGCTATTCAATCTATTACAGTCAAAAACATTTTTTTTTAAATGTTAGACCAGATATGAGTTGCACTGGTGTGACACTGTGCCCTGGCAGGCCCTGAAACGCACACGTGTGAAGGAAACTGACTGCTATTATATTACAGTCAAAAAAGTTTTGTTTTTTTTAAATGCAAGCTATTGTGACACCAGATATGAGTGGTGGCACTGGGCAAGTGGGCACAGTATACGCTGTGAGCCTGACACACACACTGGCAGGCAGGCAACTGCAATTAGATTACACAGGAAAAAAAAAGCAGACTGATGTTCTAGCTCTAAAAAGAGCTTTTTGGGGTGCTGTCCTTACAGCAGAGATCAGATGAGTCCTTCAGGACTGTAGTGGACACTGAATACACTAGCCTAGCTATCGATTTCCCTATTAAATCAGCAGCAGCTACACTGTCCCTCCTCTCACTAAGAATGCAGCTTCCGAATGAATCTAAAATGGATGCTGTCCAGGAGGTGGGAGGGTCTGGGAGGGAGGGTCTGCTGCTGATTGGCTGGAATGTGTCTGCTGACTGTGAGGTACAGGGTCAAAGTTTACTCAATGATGATGAATAGGGGGCGGGACGGACATCGCATATGTTCGTCCGCCGTGGCGAACACGAACAAGCTGTGTTCGCCAGGAACTATTCGCCAGCGAACTATTCGGGACATCTCTATTATGGAGGCATAAGGAGCCCAGGGGGGCTAGATGGTGGTGTTAACACTATAAGGTCAGGAATACATGTTTGTGTTCCTGACCCTATAGTGATCCTTGAAATGAAACTTTGCAAAATAAGTTGTGTAGATATGTCTTTCATAGTACAAAATCACAGTTTAATACATTGAATACACTGTTGCATCTTGTGATAAGCTCAATTATAAAAAAGCATACACATGCTCAGGGGGAGCCTTTTTTAATCACTTTTTTCTGTTTATGCAACCCTAGCCACAACTGTACTGGCTGTAACTTGAAATGCCTTCTTGGAAAAAAAATATATTTTTTCAATTAGATCTTCAAGCACAGTGTATTTACTTCATAATTTCTTATCCACTGCTGTGTTAATGTAATTACACATAAGGTTCCTGTATGTTCAAGCAGGCAATTGACAGAAAAGGAGATATTTTAAATTAAACACAATGTGCAGTAAGGGAAGCTGAAACCTTTAGATGTCTTTTTCAGTAAATGTGTATGGAATCTGCAGTTAGGGGAGGTGTGGCTAGGGCTGCATAAATAAAAAGTTTTTAACTCCTAACAGAGAATTGAACAGTGACACTGTATGGGCATGATCAATACACTAGAAAAACTCCATTAAGGTAAAGTGCTTGGTGCTTAGAGTATTCCTTTGAGAGAGTATCTGTTTTAAAAAATACATTATTTTCAGTTTACTATTCTGACCTTTAGAATCTAAGATTATTGGAACTTATTTGTCAATTCATTTTTTATTTTGCTAATATTTTGGAAACTGCATTGTTCAATGTTGCCGCTTGCTCATCAATTAGCTTTTCTTCAGTACAGTTTATGAGTCTTACACATTGACTAACAGCCTGTGATGTCTTTATAACTATTCACGTAATGCGAAATATAAATATTTTTTTTTACTATATAACTTCCATTTATCTTCATTTATAGTGAGATCTAGAAATTAATTTCTTGTGTACTTCAATAAAAAGATAATAAAATATTGTTGCTAATATAAGAAATAAAACTTTTAATGACTGGGTATCCCCACACCATATAAAGTCAATGTAATTATGAACCTGTAATAAACCACCATGCTCAAATCATACAAGAGTAAAAGTCTCTTGCCAGTATGTCAGGTAGAGGTTGGCAATGCTGGATGCAAACCTGATCCCTATAGTAATACTTGACTATTGCAAATAAAATGTAGTATCAAACCAAAATAATATAATTTCAGAGTATCATATCAATACCCTCTAAGAAAAAGTCCTCCTGACAAAGTTTTAATTTTTTATCTTTTGTATGGAAAAAAATACTGCTTTGCCACCAAAAGAATGTTATTATATATAGAATTATTATATACAGACTAGTTAGATTATTGTTAGCCAGTTTATATTTAACCTAACCATCTACATTTTCTTTTAAATTCAATAGATCAATTGCATCTTTTAAATAAGAATTATTTAATTTAACATTTGTAGATAAATGTCAGTAAATTCTGAAAGTCTAGAGTAGGGGGAAATATAGTCTAGAATAAAGGGAAATACAGCCAATACTACTAGTCTTCCTGGTGGATGTTCTCTGTCCTTATGTTTTTTTTTAATGTATGTATTTTTGATGCTTGGAGCACCATAAGGTAGGCTGTGAAAGTATGATACGACTTTGAGAGAATAGGAAATTGAAAGACAAGTTTTGCTCTGTGAAACAAGACCTTTCATGACTATGTGAAAATTTTAAAAGTTAAATACTTGAGTATTATCATCTGATGCTAATATCAAAAGCAGTAGTAAAAGAATAAATAGGCATGATGCTCATCTAAAATTATTTAACATATGTGTTGAAGACTTACAAACATATTCCCTATAGTGAGAATTCCATATTAATATAAAGTGAATTTTAGATTTAAGCTAATTTCAATGTGTTGTGATGCTTGTGATAGTCTGAGAGCATTATCTAATCCGTGCGGCCATTCCAAGGCGTTCTCATTGAAGCCTTGGACAATTGCCCGAAGCTAAGTGGACAAAGTAGCAAAAATGAAAGTATAGCTGACAGAGAAATTTTCCAGTTAAGCTAGTTTGGCCTTAAATTTGAAATTAATTTTGAATTCTCGCTTTAGTGAATAACCCTGATAGACAATAAGTGAAGAACAAACAGTGTTGGGATCAAGCATCTATATGATTTCACAAACCTTCTAGATCTATCAAAATATTTCATGAGCTTTTCCACAAGAAACTTAATAAACTATTCACAGATTTAGCTGATTTTGAAATAAACTTTTGGCAAATAACATGTGAGGAAATGTAAAAATAAATAATTTTCCCACACTTATCCTGGATGACCTTCAAGCAATATAAGCATGAGGAATTATGATATCAATGAGGCCATTACTTCAAGCTTAAGATCAACAAAGATAAAAAACAAAGATGGAAAACAGAGTAATCTACAATTAAAAATGACTTACCGTATATACTCGAGTATAAGTCGAGTTTTTCAGCACATTTTTTGTGCTGAAAAACCCCAACTCAACTTATACTCGAGTCAATGTCTGTATTATGGCAATTTACATTGCCATAATACAGACTGGGGGCTGTGTAGGAGGGGGCTGGCAGAGCGTTTACTTACCTCTCCTGCAGCTCCTGTCAGCTCCCTTCTCCTCCGCGCCGGTCCGGTCAGCTCCCATGTCAGCTCCCACTGTAAGTCTCGCAAGAGCCGCGGGGTCATAGTGCGGCTCTCGCGAGACTTACACCGGGACTTGCAGAGGGAGCTGACCGGACCGGCACGGAGGAGCTTCCTGCCAGCCCCCCTCCACTGAACTGACAATGCCACTGGACCACCAGGGAGTGAGAGCCCCCCTCCCTGCCATGTATCAAGCAGGGAGGGGGGACGAAAATAAAATAAAATATAGATAATAAAAGAATATTTAAAAAAATAATAATAAAAGAAAAAGAAATATAACCAAAAAAAAAATGATTAAAATAATAATTAAAAAAATGCCCACCCCCCACCAAGGCTCTGCAACACATACACAAACACACACAGCACTCATACACACACTGCATTCATACACATACACTGCATTCATACATACACAAACACTGCACTCATACACACACTGCATTTATACATACACACACTGCATTCATACACACACACACTGCACTCATACACACACACACACACACACACTGCATTCATACACACACTGCATTCATACGCACACACTGCATTCATTTTAGGATCTAATTTTATTTAGAAATTTACCAGTAGTTGCTGCATTTCCCACCCTAGTCTTATACTCGAGTCAATACGTTTTCCCAGTTTTTTTGGGTAAAATTAGGGCCCTCGGCTTATATTCGGGTCGGCTTATACTCGAGTATATATGGTACCTATTTTTTTAGCCTCTAAAATGTGGCCTATTGACATTCCACATTAATTTTCTAAAATGCGGCCTATTGACATTCCCCATTAATTAATCCACTTGGTTCTTTTTTTTTTTTTTAAAGGATAGAAAGAAAAAAGGGAAGAATATGGAAAGAGGAAAAAAATAAAAAGAATCAAGAAAGGATAGATAGGTGGGAGGGAGGGGGGTGAAACGGTAAGTCTGCCTATTTGCTTTTTCCTCCGCTATACATTAATCTCCATAAACAAAAGTCTAATGATTAACTGTCTATTCAGGGTCCTTCCACTGAGTAAGCCAGGGCTCCCATAGCTTAAAGTAATAATCTATTTTTCCCCTGAGCTGCCCAGTGGATTTCTTCAATTTTTCCACTCTCTGTATCCATTGTTCTTTGTTCGTAGCTATGGCTTTACACCAAACGAATCCTAGTGTTGGCTTAATTCAGCCGCTGATGAATAAAAAGTATAATCTCTATCGAACGGATGCATAACACGCCAGCAATCGATCAGTTGATGAAAGAAAATGCAGTGTATTTCAAACTAATGACCTCTGGTGGTGCTGTGATTCTCTGGCCTCTGCAGAACTATCAACTGCATAATCTAGCACCATATTCCAATCACCAACGACTATCAAAACTCCTTCCGTAAACTGTTCTAGTTTCTTCAGACAAGAATTTAAATACGATGCCTGGCTCAAATTAGGTGCATATACAGTTGCAAGAAAAAGTATGTGAACCCTTTGAAATGATATGGATTTCTGTACAAATTGCTCATAAAATATGATCTGATCATCATCTAAGTCACAACAATAGACAATCACAGTCTGCTTAAACTAATAACACACAAAGAATGAAATGTTGCCATGTTTTTATTGAACACACCATGTAAACATTCACAGTGCAGGTGGAAAAAGTATGTGAACCCTTGGATTTAATAACTGGCTGAACCTCCTTTGGCAGCAATAACGTCAACCAAACGTTTCCTGTAGTTGCAGATCAGACATGCACACGGTCAGGAGTAATTCTTGACCATTCCTCTTTACAGAACTGTTTCAGTTCAGCAATATTCTTTGGATGTCTGGTGTGAATCACTTTCTTGAGGTCATGCCACAGCATGTCAATCAGGTTGAAGGCAGGACTAGGCGTATTTTCTTCTGTTTAAGCCATTCTGTTGTTGATTTACTTCTATGATTTGGGTCATTGTCTTGTTGCAACACCCATCTTCTGTTGAGCTTCAGCTGGTAGACAGATGGCCTTAAGTTCTCCTGCAAAATGTCTTGATAAACTTGGGAATTAATTTTCCCTTCGATGATAGCAATCCGTCTAGGCCCTGACACAGCAAAGCAGCCCCAAACCATGATGCCCCCACCACCATACTTCACAGTTGGGATGAGGTTTTGATGTTGGTGTGCTGTGCCTCTTTTTTGCCACACATAGTGTTGTGTGTTTCTTCCAAACAACTCAACTTTGGTTTCATCTGTCCACAGAATATTTTGCCAGTACTGCTGTGGAACATCCAGGTGCTCTTGTGCAAACTGTAAACGTGCAGCAATGTTTTGTTTGGACAGCAGTGGCTTCCTCTGTGGTATCCTCCCATGAAATCCATACTTGTTTAGTGTTTAACATATTGTAGATACGCTAACAGGGATGTTAGCATTTGCCAGTGACTTTTGTAAGTCTTTTGCTGACACTCTAGGATTCTTCTTCACCTCATTGAGCAGTCTGTGTGGTGCTCTTGCAGTCATCTTTACAGGACGGCCACTCCTAGGGACAGTAGCAGTAGAGCTGAACTTTCTCCATTTATAGACAATTTGTCTTACCGTGGACTGATGAACAGCTAGGCTTTTGGAGATACTTTTATAACCCTTTACAGCTTTATGCAAGTCAACAATTCTTAATCGTAGGTCTTCTGAGAGCTCTTTTGTGCGAGGCATCATTCACATCAGGCAATGCTTCTTGTGAAAAGCAAACCCAGAACTGGCGTGTGTTTTTCATAGGGCAGGGCAGCTGTAACCAACACCTCCAATCTCATCTCATTGATTGGACTCCAGTTGGCTGACATCTCACTCCAATTAGCTCTTGGAGATGTCATTAATCTAGGGTAAACATACTTTTTCCACCTGCACTGTGAATGTTTACATGGTGTGTTCAATAAAAACATGGCAAGATTTCATTATTTGTGTGTTATTAGTTTAAGCAGACTGTGATTGTCTATTGTTGTGACTTAGATGATGATCAGATCACATTTTATGACCAATTTGTGCAGAAATCCATATCATTCCAAAGGGTTTGCATACTTTTTCTTGCAACTGTATATTTGCTAACGTAATAATCTGATCATTAACCTTCCCCTTTACAAAAACATATCTTCCTCCCCTATAATATTTACTGTCTAGTACAATAAAATTCAAATTTGAATTCAAAAAGATTGCCACTCCTCTAGACTTTTGTATAGTTACTATAGAAGGTCTGCTTAATTTAGTTTACTTTAAGTCTTGGAAATTACCTTTCTAATGGTAAATTAGATCTATATACAAGTATATGAGTGTAATAACTCATTCCAAAATTGGATCAGATGTCACTTCTGTGGGAGACACCCTCGTGTCCACAAGACATTTCAACATCTTTCTGAGGGGGGAAGGGGTGAAGGGATCATTCATTATAACTATCGGAATGAATACCAAAGTACTGTAGATACTCTACTATTCATCCCTTTAGACTCTAATTCCTCAGGACGTTTTTAAATTAGTAGGCGTTTCATTTCCTGAAGGCATCAGCGTGATTCTTCTATTCTTGGTGCTTCTTTGCCATCTAGTTTTTGGTAACTGTTGTAGAATAGAGGTACCGGAGAATCCTGTCCAGTCCTCCACCTCAATTGGTGGGAGTACCAATGCCTGTAAAAAGTCTGGTGTATCTGCTGGAGTAGTTATCATATAAGTTTTCCCTTGTTGTGGTACCACTAGAGCAAACGGGTAGCTCCAATGATATTTAATTTGTTTCTGCATGAGCATTTTTGTAATAGGCCGCAAGGCCCTACGAGCCATTAGAGTAGTAGGTGAGAGATCTTGGAATATAGCAATTAAATGAGCTTCAAATTGTATTTCCCGAAGTTGTCTTGCTTTATGTGCTCTCTTCTTCTAATTGAAAATTATGAAAGCAGCAAATTAAATCTCGTGTTTTATCTTGTGACAAAGTTCTAGGTCTTCCTACTCTATGAGCTCTTTCAAACTTGATCTTTGTATCTGAGGCCCTTCCTAGTATTTGATTGAAAATGCAGGAGAGTACTTTTATAGGATCTTTCCTTACACCCTCTTGGGTTTCCGGAACTCCTCTTATTCGAAGATTATTACGTCTCTCCTGGTTATCAACATCATCTAGTTTACGTTGTAAACAAAGAATGGCTTCTGTCTGTAATCTTTGTGTTGTGTGGCAATCTGACCACTGATTCTCAAAATCTTCTCCGTCTTGTTCCAGTACCAACACTCTATCACCTAAATGTTGAATTTCTGTAGAGATTGCCTTTAATTTTTCTCCAAAGCTGTCTTCCATCTTTTTGAACATTTTGAAGGTAATTGGGCCAAGTGTGTTCTCAGATCTGACCCTTCCATTGAGCACTCTGAGGTTGTAGGGCTCACTGGCAAGCTTCCAGGTTCAGTTACTGAAGTTGATATTTTCCCCATCTGATCTTGATCTACTTGGTCCGTGAGGAATTTCCGTAATGGTGATTTTAATGGGGCCGTGTTAGAGCCAGCTGAAAGTCCAGCTGCCTAACGATTTTTTTTTTGGCCCCATATCTTCTTGATTAGCTTTAGTTCTAATCCTTGATATTTAATCCTCTCGGGGAAATCACTCTTTAGAATACTGCAAAATAATTCTTGAAGTTGTGCTATGGTAACGTTGATAAATCCCACTAGCACCTGATTATTCTCAGTCCATTTTATACACTAGGAGAGATCCTTCTTTTCCCCTTTCTTCTTCCTTTATTTCTCCTTCTCCTACTCCTTCTCCTTCTCAATATAACCAACAATTGATTCCAAAGTATCAACTCCCCCTTTCAGGGTACTCACACTACTCCAGATCATTTTTTAATGTAATCCACCCAGGTTTAATATATTACTAAATTCCTTAACTGTTCCTCAGAGATTTTTCTGAGCTTTCTCCAAAGCTCCAGTTCAATACCGTAATTCAGGGGTTGTATATATTTTTATTTCCTTTTTTTGTCCCCCCCCCTTTTTTTTTCTACTCTTATATCCCCAGTTTTCCTCCAACAGATTTAATTCTCAAATTTATCACCAAAGTCACTTCCTTTGTCAACTACGTGCCCCCTTTAGAGTGGCTCTAAATCTCCCGTATGTAACTTACAAAGTCAGCAATACCTCATTCCACTGGGTGGTAGGTAAGAAAATATCCAATGACACAGAAAAATAGCCTAAGCTGTGAACAATTGAACTCTCAACTAAAGATGGGCAACTTTAGGCTACTTAAATAAGCCTTTAGACCAGCAATTAGGGGTATCCGCAAATGATCAGAAAGCTTAAAAATAGGCGGCAAATACTTATATAGCGGACGTATATGAAGCTTATTTTAAAGATATCTCATAGGTGATATATATATTTGCAATATATATATATATAAGCTTTCCGACTTTTAGCGTTTTTTTTCTTTTTTATATATATATATATTTTTTTTTTTTTATATTTTTTTTATTTTTTTTAAGCTCCACTTCCCCCCCAATATGATGCCACTAAAAATTTAAGCTTATATTATACTAATGCTTGCTTCTTAGGGATTAGTATTAACTTACAGAAATTAGTAGCCAATTGATAGTCAATTAATAGCACCCAATCACAAGATTAACATAATAATCCATGCAAATAGTATAAATGCCTATAATATCATTATCCCATTGTATTCAATATTTATACTCTGCTTTCGAGCTTAGCTTGAATCCTTGGTTCTTTAACAGAGAAAAGCTTAATAAAACTCAAAAGGAAATTTACCTAATTTTGTCTAAATTAACATGATTTTCAATGCCCCAATCTTCTTTTTTTTTTTTGCAATGAAAAAGACAAAAAAAAAGAGATACTGAGAAAACATATATAAGCAGCTGTTGTACAGATACAAATAATACTGCAGACAGGAAAAGAAGAATGATATATGAAGATGGATTGTAAAACAATAATGCCTTAGTCCGTGAATGGGCAAAAGAGGACAGAGAAGAAATAAAAATGATCTGGAACAACAGATCACTGAAAGAAAATACTAAATCATACTGAGTTTCATGTGAATGTAATGGCAGTCTTGTTTTACTACTTGCTTTATTGCAGAGTTTTTCCATTTCTCTTCCATAGTCTACTTTATAAAAATCCAAAAATAGTAAATTAAAGTGTGAGAAGACTTTCAATAGCTTTCTGAAATAACCTAGTGAAATATTACATCTCTGATTTCTCTGTGGTGTAAATTGACTTAAAATGCTGCTGATAGAGATGTCCCGAATAGTTCGCTGGCGAATAGTTCCTGGCGAACATAGCTTGTTCGCGTTTGCCACAGACGGCGAACATATGCGATGTTCGGTCCGCCCCTATTCGTTATCATTGAGTAAACTTTGACCCTGTACCTCACAGTCAGCAGACACATTCCAGCAGCAGACCCTCCCTCCCAGACCCTCCCACCTCCTGGACAGCATCCATTTTAGATTCATTCGGAAGCTGCATTCTTTTTTTTTTTTTTTTTTTAGACAGAAGTGTGTTATATTTGAGCATGCTAGGCTGAACGTGCGTATATCATGGCTAGTTACACTGAGGGTATGAGTATATAGCAGTACATTGTTGTGAAAGATGGCTGTCATGTTTAGGGTGTAGCTTGCACGTTATCAACTGTGTATTTATATCAGCAGCTCCACCACTAGTTATAAATCAAGTGTGAGTCACCCCATGAGATGAGACTAGTGAATAACATAATACATGAACGGTTAAGGTAAAGGCATGTAAGGAACTACGACAATAAACTCTTTAGGAGGTGAAATAATGACATGTTTAAACTCTTGCAACTTTACGATTAGTTAATGTGCAGAGAGCAGTTTATGTGATCAAAGGCATGGTGTGGAGGATCGGCTATAGTGGGACATGCTTGGCAGGCTGCTGTTTACTGCTTGTGCTCATCCGATCCCTTCTGGGCGCCAGGTGCAGACCCTGGGAGTCCCTGATACCTGGAACAACAAAGGCAAGTCTCTGGCTGAGTGCCGGGTTCGCGGCTTGAGGTGGTGGAAGCTTGTTTTGTCGGGTGGTCGGATCTGTCCCGGTGGTGCTTAACGTCCGGTGCGGGATTGTGGTGGCTTAAGGTGGAGGCGAGTGCTTGACGTGGGGCAGGCTCTGCATTTCTGTTTGTGCCTCCGGTCCCATCTTCGACGCCTTTTGCGTTGGTGGATTTTAATGGGGACTGCTTCGCTTAGCTGTGGTGGAGCTTGTTGGGGCTGTGGTGGAGCTTGTTAGGGCTTCCTGCTTGTTATTTGCTTCCAAAATTGATTAAAGAGTCTGTCCAGCTTAGACTCAATATCCTGCCATGCTTTGCTGGTAGCCAGGAGGACACCCGGCTGCCGCCATATTGAGAGAGTTGCAGATGAGTATGTCAGCCTGGGCGGCTGTGCTCTGTGCGTCCATTAGCTCCAGACAGCCTCTCAAGGGTGTACCGGGATAACCCCCACCGGTCCGAGGGGGGGTAATGGAGCTCCTGCCGGGAAGTAGCTGCTCATGGGCATCCCAGGATCGGGAGATCGGCCTCCTCTCCTGCCCGGTGAGCACCAGGCCACACTTGCCACGCGGAGGTAAGTAAGACTCTGTCGAGTTGCTGACCGCTATTAACATGTCGGGTCGGTCAGGTAGGAGCAACATTGCTGGGTCATCCCCTTCTGGGGTGAAATTCGCTTGTTGATAGCTGCTTCAAGTGAGATATTGAGGGAGCTCACACGAAGTGCTTCTTTCCTCCATGACAGCTAGGCCCCGCCCCCCCGGAAGCTGCATTCTTAGTGAGAGGAGGGACAGTGTAGCTGCTGCTGATTTAATAGGGAAATCGATAGCTAGGCTAGTGTATTCAGTACACTGAAGGACTCATCTGACCTCTGCTGTAAGGACAGCACCCCAAAAAGCCCTTTTTAGGGCTAGAACATCAGTCTGCTTTTTTTTCCCTGTGTAATCTAATTGCAGTTGCCTGCCTGCCTGCCAGCGTGTGTGTCAGGCTCACAGTGTTTACTGTGCCCACTTGCCCAGTGCCACAACTCATATCTTGTGTCACAATAGCTTGCATTTAAAAAAAAACAAAACTTTTTTTGACTGTAATATAATAGCAGTCAGTTTCCCTCACGCGTGTGCGTTTCAGGGCCTGCCAGGGCACAGTGTCACACCAGTGCAACTCATATCTGGTGTAACAGTAGTGTACATTTAAAAAATATATATACAATTTTGACTGTAATAGATTGAATAGCAGTTAGTTGTCTGCAAGCGTGTGTGTCAGGCCTACAGCGTCTACTCTGCCAACTTCTGCCAGTGCACAGTGCCACTCATATCTGTTGTCACAGTAGCTTGCACGCATAGTACCACTAATCGAAAAAAAAAATGACAGGCAGAGGCAGGCCACCCCGCAGGGGCCATCATGGTCGTGGTGCTGTGATTCCCATTGGCCCTAGAATAATGCCCAGTGTTCAGAGGCCATGTACCCTGAACTCGAAAAGTTCTGAGGACATAGTTGACTGGCTAACACAGGAAACCCAATCTTCTACAGCTTCTGCTCGGAACCTTGATGCACCATCCTCCTCCAGCTTAGCTTCGGGCACCTCTCAAGTTACCACTCGCCCGCCTGCCGCCACCACCAACACTAGCACCACAGCCGCTTCACTTGATCTGTCAGAGGAGTTATTTACACATCAGTTGGAAGAAATGAGTGCTGCGCAACCACCATTATTGCCAGAGGATGTAGATAACAGGGATATGTCTCAGTCAGGCAGCATTACACACATGGACGTACGGTGTGATGATGATGATGTTGTACCTGCTGCTGCTTCCTTTGCTGAGTTGTCAGATACAAGTGAAGCGGTTGATGATGATGATGCGTCCGTGGATGTCACGTGGGTGCCCGCTAGAAGAACAGGGGGAAAGTTCAGATAGGGAGACAGAGAGGAGGAGGAGACAAGTTGGAAGCAGCGGGAGGTCGACGCAAAGAGCTAGTGGCACAGTCAGACAGCATGCATCGGCACCCGGGGTCAGCCAGACAGCACGCCAATCAACGCATGCTGTTGCCACCATCAGAATGCCGTCATTGCAGAGCTCAGCAGTGTGAATTTTTTTTTGTGTGTCTGCCTCTGACAACAGCGATGCCATTTGCTACCCGTGCCAAAAGAAACTGAGTCGTAGGAAGTCCAACACCCACTTAGGTACAACTGCTTTGCGAAGGCACATGATCGCACATCACAAACGCCTATGGGATCAACACATACAAGCAGCACACAAACTCAAAGCTGCCATCCTCCTCTTGGTCCAGCATCTTCAGCCACGTCAACCACTGCTGTCCTCCTTGCCCCCTCTCAACCATTAGCCACTCCGTCTCTCGCCTTGAGCAGTTCCTGCTCATCTGCCCACAGTCAGGTGTCTGTCAAGGACATGTTTGAGCGTAAGAAGCCAATGTCACAAAGTCACCCCCTTGACCAGCGTCTGACAGCTGGCTTGTCTGAACTCTTAGCCCACCAGCTTTTACCATACAAGCTGGTGGAGTCTGAGGCGTTCCAAAAATTTGTAGCTATTGGCACACCGCAGTGGAAGGTACCCGGCCAAAATTTCTTTGCACAAAAGGCAATCCCCAACCTGTACTCGATTGTGCAAAAGGAAGTAATGGCATGTCTGGCACACAGTGTTGGGGCAAGGGTCCATCTGACCACTGATACCTGGTCTGCAAAGCATGGTCAGGGCAGGTATATCACCTACACTGCGCATTGTGTAAACCTGCTGACGGCTGCCAAGCATGGAATGCGTGGCTCTGCAGAGGAGTTGGTGACACCGCCACGACTTGCAGGCAGGCCTGCTGCCACCTCCTCTACTCCTCCTACTCCATCCTCTTCCATAACCTCCTCGGCTGAGTCCTCTTCTGCTGCTGCGTCTTGCTCCACATCAACGGCACCCCCCCTCAGCTCCCCAGGTACTATTCCACATCCCGGATACGGCAGTATCACGCCGTCTTGGGGTTGACTTGCCTGAAAGCAGAGAGTCACACCGGACCAGCACTCCTGTCCGCCCTGAATGCACAGGTGGATCAGTGGCTGACTGCACACCAACTGGAGATCGGCAAAGTGGTTTGTGACAACGGAAGAAATTTGTTGGCGGCATTGAATTTGGGCAAGTTGACACATGTGCCGTGCAGGGCACATGTGTGTAATCTGATCGTACAACGCTTTGTGCATAAGTACCCAGGCTTACAGGATGTCCTGAAGCAGGCCAGGAAGGTGTGTGGCCATTTCAGGCGTTCCTACACGGCCATGGCTCACTTTTCAGATATCCAGCGTCGAAACAACAAGCCAGTGAGGCGCTTGATTTGCGACAGCCCGACACGTTGGAATTCAACACTCCTAATGTTCGACCGCCTGCTCCAACAAGAAAAAGCAGTTAACGAGTATTTGTATGACCGGGGTGCTTGGACAGCCTCTGCAGAGCTGGGAATTTTTTTGCCACGTTACTGGATGCTCATGCGCAATGCCTGTAGGCTCATGCGTCCTTTTGAGGAGGTGACAAACCTAGTCAGTCACACCGAAGGCACCATCAGCGACATCATACCATTTGTTTTCTTCCTGGAGCATGCCCTGCGAAGAGTGCTGGATCAGGCCATAGATGAGCGTGAAGAGGAAGAGGAAGAGTTGTGGTCACAATCATCACCAGAAACAGCCTTATCAGCATCGCTTGCTGGACGTGCGGCATCGCTGGAAGAGGATTGTGAGGAAGAGGAGTCAGAGGAGGAATGTCGCTTTGAGGAGGAAGACCAACCACAACAGGCATCCCAGGGTGCTCGTTGTCACCTATCTGGTATCCGTGGTGTTGTACGTGGCTGGGGGGGAAGAACATACCTTCAGTGAGATCACTGAGGACGAGGAACGGGACATGAGTAGCTCGGCATCCAACCTTGTGAAAATGGGGTCTTTCATGCTGTCGTGTCTGTTGAGGGACCCTCGTATAAAAAGTCTGAAGGAGAACAAACTGTACTGGGTGTCCACGCTACTAGACCCCCGGTATAAGCAGAAAGTGCCTGAAATGTTACCGAATTACCGCAAGTCGGAAAGGATGCAGCAGTTCCAAAATAAATTAAAAAGCATGCTTTACACAGCGTATAAGGGTGATGTCACAGCACAACATGAACCTAACAGGGGAAGAGGTGAAAGTAATCCTCCTCCTCCCACGACCACGCCGGCAAGGACAGGACGCTTTACAGACGTGTTGTTGATGGAGGACATGCGGAGCTTTTTAAGTCCTACGCATCGCCACAGCCCTTCGGGGTCCACCCTCAGAGAACGACTCGACCAACAGGTAGCAGACTACCTCGCCTTACCTGCAGATATCGACACTCTGAGGAGCGATGAACCCCTTGACTACTGGGTTTGCAGGCTTCACCTGTGGCCTGAGCTATCCCAATTTGCGATAGAACTTCTGGCCTGCCCCGCTTCAAGTGTCCTGTCAGAAAGGACCTTCAGTGCAGCAGGAGGTATTGTCACTGAGAAGAGAAGTCGCCTAGGTCAAAAAAGTCTAGATTACCTCACCTTTATTAAGATGAATGAGGGATGGATCCCGAAGAGACTGACAGTGGGCAATACATTCGACTAAAAATGGACTGATGAGGGGGACTACTTAACACACCACTCCTATCTGGTGGCACATTAGATTACAGATAATGTATAATAAACACAGGTTACTGGCTAAGGGGGTGATAATGTATAATAAGCACAGGTTACTGGCTATGGGAGGGATAATGTATAATAAACACAGGTTACTGGCTATGGGGGGGATAATGTATAATAAACACAGGTTACTGGCTATGGGGGGATAATGTATAATAAACACAGGTTACTGGCTATGGGAGGGATAATGTATAATAAACACAGGTTACTGGCTATGGGGGGATAATGTATAATAAACACAGGTTACTGGCTATGGGGGATAATGTGTAATAAACACAGGTTACTGGCTATCGGGGGTAATGTATAATAAACACAGGTTACTGGCTATGGGGGGATAATGTGTAATAAACACAGGTTACTGGCTATGGAGGATAATGTATAATAAACACAAACACACAAAAAAAGAATAATAAAAAAAAAAGAATGCAGCTTCAGAATGAATCTAAATTGTATGCTGTCTAGGAGGTGGGAGGGTCTGTGACTGTGAGGTACTCATTTGATTGCTTATACATATTCGCTGGTTAACTATGCTTATCCTATATTTTTCTCAACAGAAATAGGTTACATAAAAAAAATAAAAAGCAGGAATCCCTTTGCCTCGGTGATCATTTGGTTGTTCGTTAGTGATGTCCCGAACGGTTCGCTGGCGAATAGTTCCTGGCGAACATAGTGTGTTCGCGTTCGCCACGGATGGCAAACATATGCAATATTCCTATTCGTCATCATTGAGTAAACTTTTACCCTGTACCTCACAGTCAGCAGACACATTCCAGCCAATCAGCAGCAGACCCTCCCTCCCAGACCCTCCCGCCTCCTAGACAGCATACAATTTAGATTAATTCTGAAGCTGCATTCTTTTTTTTTGTATTATTTTTTTGTGTGTTTATTATACATTATCCTCCATAGCCAGTAACCTGTGTTTATTGTACATTATCCCCCCATAGCCAGTAGCCTGTGTTTATTATACATTATACCCCCATAGCCAGTAACCTGTGTTTATTATACATTATCCCCATAGCCAGTAACCTGTGTTTATTATACATTATCCTCCCATAGCCAGTAACCTGTGTTTATTATACATTATCCTCCCATAGCCAGTAACCTGTGCTTATTATACATTATCCCCCATAGCCAGTAACCTGTGTTTATTATACATTATCCCCCATAGCCAGTAGCCTGTGTTTATTATACATTATCCCCCCACAACCAGTAACCTGTGTTTATTATACATTATCCCCCCACAACCTACCAGTAGGTTTGTGTTGCCTCCTCCTCCTCCTCCCCACACGACGCCCTGTCAGCTGGGACTCGGGAGGAAGTGATGTGAACTCCCTCCCAGCAGGCCACGGGGGAAGAATGGACCAAAATGGGCCATGGAGAGGAGGAGTTGAGTGCGTACAAAATGTCAGGGGCCCAGACGTGGGTTGAGAGGTTAGGGGAAACAAAATAAGAAGGGGCCCGGCCGCTGCAATATTAAAGGGCCACGGGCCCCTGATTAAATTTGTGTGGGCTCAAGGAGCACCTTAAAGACGGCCCTGCCCGGCGTGAGCGCTGAATGCAGGCACCTGGCAGCCCATGCGTCCCTGGATATAGGGGGGTCCTGCCCTTCATCCCAGCCCCCCCCCCCCTGACCACAATCCAAAACGAGCCAACACGCACCACCAGTAGAAATCACATATTATCCTACCCACAATAAATGGTGCCTAGTTCCGCTCCTAGATTTATACCTTCAAAACTACCTCACATCCATCACTACCATTATTTGCATTACAAGGCTCAGTGCTTACTACCGCTACATTTATGAGATATGTCAGATCTCTGTTAACTCAGCTAGGCAGTGGCGTACACATGACCCATGGGGCCCCGGTGCGAAAATTGATCAGTGGGCCCCCCCCAACCCCCCGCGCTTACTCTGGCGGACCGGGGCCGCAACACATTGCGGCGGGCACCTGGTCGCAGGGGTTGCAGGGCTGCGAACCCTGCGACCGCGGTATGTACGCCAGTGCATACAGATGCACACACTTAAAGGACCACTACAGACACCCAGATCACATCAGCTCAATGAAGTGGTCTGGGTGTCAGGTCCCTCTGGTTTTAACCCTGCAGCTGAAAACATAGCAGTTTCAGAGAAACTGCTATGTTTCACTGAGGGTTAATCCAGCCTCTAGTGGCTGTCTCACTGACAGCCGCTAGAGGCGCTTCCGCGATTCTAAGACACTGAACGTCCATAGAAAAGCATTGAGTAATGCTTTCCTATGGGCGGTTTGAATGCGCGCGCTGCTCTTGCCGCGCATGCGCATTGGGAGCTGAGAGGCGGAGGTTTCCCCTGCGCCAAGGGAGTCCGGCGCTGGAGAAAGGTAAGTGCTGAAGACACACACACACTCTCACGAACAGACGCATACACACTAGCTAACAGACACACTAGCTAACAGACACACACTCACTTACAAAACATACACTCTCACTGACAAACACACACTCACTAACAGACATCAAACAGACTCACTAACACACACACAAACACACTCAGTAACAGACACACACAGTAACACAATCACTGACACTCACTAGCAGACACACACTCACTCACTGACACTAGCAGACACACACACTCTAACACACACACAGTAACAGACACACACAGTAACACACTCACTGACACTCACTAGCAGACACAAACACTAACACACACACTCACACTAACACACACTAACACTAACACACACTAACACTCACACTAACACACACACACACTCACACTAACGTTTTTTTGTATTTAATCCCCCCAGCCTCCTTACCTTTTGGAGTGCTGAGGGGATTCCCTGGGGTCCAGTGGTGCTGCTGGGCTCCTGGGGGTCCGGTCACCCGGCGGGCAGTCAGGCTGGCAGGCGCGCGAGGGAGCACTCTCCCCTGAGTGCTTCCTCTTCAGCTCCCTCGCGCGCCGCGTACTGATACCGGCGCCGGAAGATGACGTCATCTTCCGGCGCCGGCATCCCTACGCGGTGCGCGAGGGAGCTGAAGAGGAAGCACTCAGGGGAGAGTGCTCCCTCGCGCGCCCGCAGGACCGGCCAGCCGGGTGGCAGCAGGGCCAGCCTCGGGGGGCCCAGAGGTGGCCGGCTCTAGGGCCCCCCAGGAGAAGAGGCTGGCCCAGTGGCTACATACCGGGTCGCAGGGGCGGCCGGGCCCCCTGGTGGGCCGGGCCCGGTAGCAGCCGCGACCCCTGCGACCCTGGTATGTACGCCACTGCAGCTAGGTCACAACCCTTCTACCTACTCGGGTTACTCCTTCCGTATAGGGGCGGCCTCCACAGCTTCTAGCGCCAACTATAAAATCACTGGGGCGATGGAAATCTTCTGCTTACACACGGTACATACCTCAACCAGTACAAGAGATATGAAATGCATTTAAGGAAATGTCTGGTTAATTTGTATGTATGTTGTTGACTGAATTAAATATTTGTTTATTCACTTTTTGCCTTCTTTATTTACAGGCCTAGCGTATCGTCGGTCCAGGCACACCACAACCGACTTTTATACTATCCTAAGCTTATACTGGAACTTACTCCTTATACGGCTATGTGCTCCTAACACAAGTATTAAGGCCGTTTTGCTAATGATTATACACTTACCTATATAAAGTACACCCCTTACCTGGCTCCATACCGTTCGAGGTGAGTGTTTGATTGACCCTCCCACCACTCCACATTCTCAACACTTTTTTTTCCTTTCTTTTCTTTTTCCTTTTCTTTTCTTACTCCTTGGTGGGCCCTCTTTATTTACAGGCCTACCGTATCGTCGGTCCAGGCACACCACAACCGACTTGCTCTTTATACTATCCTAAGTTTATACTGGAACTTACTCCTTATACGGCTATGTGCCTCTAACACAAATATATATATATATATATATATATATATATATAATAAACAGGGATTTTTTGCATCTTTAAAACATTAGCTATTAATTAGCTAAACTCGTCTTTTATCTGTCTAAAGTAGTCAAGTCGACTTCTGTTGCATGAATGTCTAGAAAAACAAATACAATGTCAAAATTCATCAAATTGTATAGGTCCAAATTTAAAAAACAATGCAAGAGAAGATGAAATAATTGAATTACAAACCAGATAATAAACAAAGAGACATTGCTGCGATTTCACAATTCAGGTTGATCTCAACAGCTTTTGGCAAACAGGTTGCCCCCTGCCTGTCCACCAGCTGTTGTTTAACTATTATTCTTATTGCTTGGCTGATTGAAGAAGATTGAAGATGTGCTATTAAATCAACCGGATTTTCACAATTTTATTCCTGCAGGTTTAGCTCAGTCTTTTAGTATAGTTTTTTTTTATGATCATCACTCATGTTCATTAGTAGACTTTAGACAAATTGTTAAAAAAAAAATGTTTTTTTTAACATAGCATGCCTCCCAACTGTCCCTATTTCAGAATTAATTTTTGGGTCCTGTCCTGCCCTGGTCCCCTGATGCCACACTTTTGGGGACACCAGGGAACTGTCCCCTACAATCATAGCACAAGTGAATCATTAGAAGTGCTCACGCTATGGGTAGGGCACTAAGACCCTACAGAGAGCACTGAAACAGTGCTCCCTGCAGAGTCAGTGTAATAAATATGTGTGTGTTAAGGGTGATTGGAATAAGTCTATGCTATATACCGGTATGTATGTATGTGTATATATATATATATATATATATATATATAGAAGGCTTGGCCTGTAATTGTGGGAGGTACATTATTCCCTATTTAAACGCATTAAGCCCAGCTTACCTGTGACCAATGTTCCCGGAAGTGCCCTGCCTACCGCACCCTCAATTCATCATCATTTCACCTAGGTGGGCCCTCTTTTACAGGTCTAACCTCACGTCAGTTTTGGCACACCTCAACTGACTTGCTATTACTAATACTGCTTCTTTTATTATTGTTGCCTTACGTCCTCAAAATGTGCCGTATATATATGAAACCAGGGGGCTGCACTCACCTGAACATGCATAAATGGGGTGCTGCTGGAGGTCAATTTATACAATACATAAGATCCAAAGCACTCACTTATCCAATAAACAGCAACTTCAGTGTTGACAGATTTTATTATGTATATGGGGTACATTGATGTTGTGGCAGGCTTATGCAATGTATAATTGTGAAGAAACTATCGTGTTTATTGGGGACTTTGACTTTTTTTTTCGTTCGGTAGTTGAAACTACCGAACACCGACCATCCCCCTGGCTTATTAACGTCAAAGAGAACAGTGAATTAACTGCTCTCCCTGTGTGGCCGACATTCGTATAGTCAAAAGCCACATGCAGGAGAAAACAGCGGCCATCTTGTTCACACAAAAGGAGGCAGTGGGACTTGGTCGTCCAGTGTCTGGAACTAAAATCAGACACTCGACTTCCCCAACACCGGTCAAACTTTGCGAACGCCTGCTTCCTTTCCCAAACCAGCCAGAAGAGTGCTATTCAGTAGTTTTGTTCCCATGAACCAGGGGAACAAATGAGCCAGGAGGTACTGTTCGTGGACCCCTGAACTGATCTGGGTGATTTTTGGATATGTTGGTCACCCAGATCAGGGCTATAACAATCGTGGGGATTTTATGTGTTTTGGGGTACTTTTGAAGTTTTATGGAAACTTTGGTTTTTCTGCCTGGAGATAATTGAGTTATTACAGTATCTGACTTAATTATCTCCCAGGCAGAGATGAGAGATTGTATGGTATGAAGGGGAGTGTCATACTTTGTAACCTTGTTGTTATTGGTTTGTAACTTTGTGTTGTAGTCCCCCACAAGGTCCATGTGGGAGTGGCCCTTGCATGGGGACTTGCATAAAAGCCAAGTGCACCCTGTTGATTTCATATATATATATATATACATATATATTTAGGAGTCTAGCCAGCTCCTTGGTTTTGCACCCCTCCCTGTATCAGGTTCCTCTTCCCAGGGCTTATTTAGCCCTGTACTGCAGAGAGCCCAAGATGTAAATGTTTCCCCAAGTAAGTGGGTTAATTTCATAAGAGCAGATATTAGGCTGTTAGAGTAGGATCTGCCAGTTGTGGCAGGCTTATGCAATGTATGATCATATAATATAATTAAACCCCCATTATTTTTGTCTAGAGGGTCAAGTAGAACTGGTTTAATGAGCACACAGGACTTTCTTATATACAGATTTTCCCACAAGGTTACCACCCACGTGGACCTTGGGGGAACACAGGACACAAAGTTACAACAGCCAATCAACACAGTACAGTACAGTCAGACACTGTGAGCTAAGGCACACAAACCCTCCCCACATCACTGGCCCACCTGTATACTCCCCTCTCATCAGCATCCCAATTCTGGAACTGCTAATGTTGGGAGATATGGCATAGTATGACTTTTACTCCAACTTACCTTCACTAGGAAATGGGCAGAAGTCTTAGAATTTGTCACTATTCCCTCAAGATAACTATTACAATTAAGGAAGACATCTACAAGTTTCTCTTACATTGGCATCTTGACCCTGTATGACTCTGGCTCATTTATCATGATTCACCAGGTTTAACAAGAAATCATCTGTTTTTTAAAACTTATTCAATATTCAATGATTCGAAAAAAAGTCCAGTCATTCACTTTAATTGCAGATGCAGGGATTTTTTATATACTATACTATATACTATATTTTATACTATTTATAAAATATAAATATTTTATAAACCACACACACTGCTCAAAAAAATAAAGGGAACACAAAAATAACATATCCTCGATCTGAATGAATTAACTATTCTTCTGAAATACTTTGTTCTTTACATAGTTGAATGTGCTGACAACAAAATCACACAAAAATTAAAAGATGGAAATCACATTTTTCAACCCATGGAGGTCTGGATTTGGAGTCACACTCAAAATTAAAGTGGAAAAACACACTACAGGCTGATCCAACTTTGATGTAATGTCCTTAAAACAAGTCAAAATGAGGCTCAGTAGTGTGTGTGGCCTCCACATGCCTGTATGACCTCCCTACTAGGCCTGTGCATGCTCCTTATGAGGTGGCGGATGGTCTCCTGTGGGATCTCCTCCCAGACCTGGACTAAAGCATCTGCCAACTCCGGGACAGTCTGTGGTGGAAGGAGTGAGACATGATGTCCCAGATGTGCTCAATTGGATTCAGGTCTGGGGATCGGGCGGGCCAGTCCATAGCATCAATGCCTTCGTCTTGCAGGAACTGCTGACACACTCCAACCACATGAGGTCAAGCATTGTCTTGAATTAGGATGAACCCAGGGCCAACCGCACCAGCATATGGTCTCACAAGGGGTCTGAGGATCTCATCTCGGTACCTAATGGCAGTCAGGCTACCTCTGGCAAGCACATGGAGGGCTGTGCGGCCCCCCAAAGAAATGCCACCCCACACCATTACTGACCCACTGCCAAACCGGTCATGCTGGAGGATGTTGCAGGCAGCAGAACGTTCTCCACGGCGTCTCCAGACTCTGTCACGTCTGTCACATGTGCTCAGTGTGAACCTGCTTTCATCTGTGAAGAGCACAGGGTGCCAGTGGCGAATTTGCCAATCTTGGTGTTCTCTGGCAAATGCCAAACGTCCTGCACTGTGTTGGGCGCTAAGCACAACCACCACCTGTGGACGTTGGGCCCTCATACCACCCTCATGGAGTCTGTTTCTGACCGTTTGAGAAGACACATGCACATTTGTGGCCTGCTGGAGGTCATTTTGCAGGGCTCTGGCAGTGCTCCTCCTATTCCTCCTTGCACAAAGGCGGAGGTAGCTGTCTTGCTGCTGGGTTGTTGCCTATGGCCTCCTCCACCTCCACGTCTGCTGATGTACTGGCCTGTCCCCTGGTAGCGCCTCCGTGCTCTGGACACTACGCTGACAGACTGTAACGAGTATATACCCCTACACGCAGGATCCAGCCAAACAGAAGACAGCACAGAGGAGAGATACGTCTACCGGACCTTAGAGTGGCCGGACTCGACGTAAAGGAGAAGTACAGAGTCAGGAGCGATCCGAGGTCAAGGGCACAAAGAGACAGCGTAAACGAGAACTAGCCGGGGTCTGGTACACAGGAATCAGCAAGCCGGCAAACAGTACAGACAAGGATAAAGCGAAAACGAAGTCAGAATACAAAGCCAAGGTCAAGTACGGAGAAACACAACTGAATACAACAAGCACTAAAAGGAACTGTAGCAGAAACCACGATAGGGCAAGGAACTAAGGGAAAAGGGTAAGTATAAGTAGCCTTCAAACTAATGTGATTGGCTCCTGTCACTTCCACTCCCCCAACAGGTAAGTGTATGGGGTGATTGGCATGACAGGAGCCAATGGGAGCCTTTTTGCAATTTAGGCTCCTACTGTCTCTTTAAGAGCGCGCCCGAGATTCGCGGCGCGCTCTTAGCTGCAGGCGGGACACGTGACCGCTTCTCGCGGTCACTGCCCGCCTTCCTGTTTGAGCAGTCGGATGAGCCGCGCGCGGCTCGTGCAGCCGCAGGACCGCGCGCGGCTTGAAGAGAGGACCGCGGCCGGCCCCCGGATAAGGTAAGTACCGCTACACAGACACAGCAAACCTTCTTGCCTCGCATTGATGTGCCATCCTGGATGAGCTGCACTACCTGAGCCACTTGTGTGGGTTGTAGACTCCGTCTCATGCTACCATGATAGCACTGCCAGCATTCAAAAGTGACCAAAACATCAGCCAGGAAGCATAGGAACTGAGTAGTGGTCTGTGGTCACCAGCTGCAGAACCACTCTTTTATTGGGGGTGTCTTGCTAATTGCCTATAATTTCCACCTGTTGTCTATCCCATTTGCACAACAGCATGTGAAATTGATTGTCACTCAGTGTTGCTTCCTAAGTGGACAGTTTGATTTCACAGAAGTGTGATTGACTTGGAGTTACATTGTGTTGTTTAAGCGTTCCCTTTATTTATTTGAGCAGTGTATATGTATATATATATATATATATATATATATACAAAGTATATGCTGGGGGGGGCTGTGTAGGTGGTTGGGGGTGACAGAGGGGTAGCTTTGTGGGTGGCTGGGGGTGCTAAAGGGGAGGCTTTGTGGGTTGCTGGGGTGGGGGTGCTGAGGGTTGCTGTGTGTAGCTGGCCTAGGGGCTGCACATACCTGTGTCCTCCTGTGTACAACACGCATTGGAGTTGCTGCACACATGGGAGGGAGGTGGAGACTGCCAGCGCAGTCACAGTGAGGCCCTAGCATGACTGTCTCTGTCCGAGACGTCACGTCACATGCAGGGGAGAAGCGGAGGAGCAAAGTGATTGCTGAAGGACAACCCAGCATCAGGGCCGTCTTCAATATTGATTGGACCCTGGGCAATCATTTGCTTGGGCCCCCTGGACCTTCCCCTCCCACTCCCTAGCATGCAATTACGCCCTCCATACCAACATGCAAAAACAGCCATTATATATCAGTGCGCCTTAACCTTTTCTCACCTAAGGCACAACATAGCTCTTTCCAGAATTCCACTGCACACCACAAGCACCAATGTAGGGCCACAGGGTCACCATGCACAAGCACACTTGCAAAAGGGTCACGCTGTCCCCATGGTGCTTGCCACGATGTCACACTGTTCCCACGGTGCTTTCCACAATGTCACACTGTTCCCACTTTGCTAGCCACAGTGTCACGCTGCCCGCACAGTGCTTGCCACAGTGCCACACTGCTCCCCCATTGCTTTTCATAGTGTCACACTGCCCCCACGATACTTGCCACAGTGTCACACTGTACCGACAGTGCTTGCCACAGTGTCAAACTGTCCCCACAGTGCTTGCCACAGTACCACATTTTCCCCAAAGTGCTTGACATAGTGTCACACTGCCCACACAGAACTTATATGTGTCACATCAGCGCATATCAATTTCCACATTGCTCCACAGCACTTGGCACAGTGGCAATTTAACAACACACAAAACTTACCTGTTGCCAGTGTCACTTTGCTAAATACAACATGCCACAGTCAGTTTTCTGATTAAAAATATACCACAGTCAGTTTTACCATTAAACATATGCCGAGCCAGGTGCCCATTAAAAAATATCACAGTCAGTGTGCCCATTAAAAAATATCACAATGTGGCCATTAATAAATATCACAGTCAGTGTGCCCAATAATAAATATCACACTGATGCACAGACACACACGGACAAATACAGACATGCAGTCACAATGTGTATTCTGCTGTCTGTATTTCTGAGTATGTCTGGCATTCTATACCCGAGAAGATGTCTGAGAGTCTGTGTCTGACAGTGAGTATCCTTGTGCTTGAATGTCTCTGTGACCATGTGTATGTTTGTGTCTGGGGCCGTATGTGTGTGGGGTAACTGCTTGTAGTGTGTTGTGTGTGTTTGAGGGGCTGTCTGTGGCCTTTGTGCATTGTGTTTATGAGGAAACTATGTTTCATGACTGTGTGTGTATGATGACGGTCTTCAGAGGGTGACTGTGACAGGGTGGGCACAAGGGTTACTGTGGAAGGTGAGTGTGACAGGGCCAGAGGGGTGAATGAGACAGGGTTGGGTCGTGAGTGTGACATGGTTGGAGGAGGGAGTGTGACAGAGTGAGGGGAGGTAGGTGTGACAGGATTAGGGGTTTAATGTAACAGGGTGGTGTGGCATGGTTGGGGATGAGTTTTACCAGATTGGGGTGAATGTGGCATGGTTGGAGGAGGGAGTGTGACAGGGTGAGGGGAAGTTAGCATGACACAGTTTGGGAAGGTTTAGGTGACAGGGTTAATGTGGCATGGTTGGGGGGGGTGAGTATGACAGAATTGGATGGGTTAATGTTATAGAGTGAGTGTGGCATGGTGATGGAGGCTGAGTGTGACAGGGTATGGGGGTGAGTGTGACAGTGCGAGAAAAGATAAGTGACAGGATTAGGAGGGGTTAGTGTGATGAGGTGAGTGTGGCAGGATTGGGGATGTTAATGAGAGTGTGGCAGGGTGAAGGTAGGTGAGAATGTGTGGGAGGTGATAGTACAGTATGTGTGAAGGAGGGTTACAGAATGTGAGGGAGGTGACAGTGGTGTACTTATGTGCAGTGTTGGCGTTGGAATGCAGGGGTGTATTTGTGTTCAGTGTTGGCATTGGAATGTAGGGGTGCATGCATTGCCACACACAAATACACACTTACACATTGACACAAACATGTGCACACACTGTGATACACACATGTACACATGCAGGGATGTATTTTTGTGAAGTGTTATCATTGGAATGCTTGGATATATGCACTGCAACACATGCACATATATGCACACACACTCAGAAACACACAGATACACCAGAGCAAATACGAATCCTTTATACTAAGATCTACACTTTTCACAAGTTATATTGAATGTTTTAGAGATGTGTATTTTTATTTTTAATTGTTGCAATTGACCTTGATTACAGGAACAGCAGATATATTTTCATACACAAACACACAGGAACACGTACTCAAAGGTATACATACACAGACAAGTACACATTGACACACAAATACACAGGTACACATTGATACACAAGTACATAGACACACAATTACACATACACACAGGTACACAGACACACAAGTACACAGACACACAAGTACACAGACACACAAGTACACAGACACACAGGTACACATACATACAAGTAAACATACACACAGACACATGTACACATACACACAGGTACACATGCACATAGGTACACATACACACACACACACAAGTACACAAACACACAGATACACATAAGTACTCACTGACAGACTGATACCGGAGAAACTGACGGAAGCGAAGCACAGAGAGATGGACACAGGTTTCTTCAGGAAGGAAGAGATTCTTTATTGGATCACCGATCGGGACTCAGAGGGACTAACGTCACCAAAATACAGCAAGTTCTGAGCCCCGGACAATAGTGCAGGCTCCTTATATAGGCACATAACTCCTCCCATATTAAGCTCCACCCGCACATTCTCTTAACCAATCAACACAAATAAGAATTAACTTCCTGTTTGACCGCATGGCCTGTCCAGCACAATGGAGGAGGGGAATACTATATCCTGTATTCTTGCACATGCTCCGTACACTACTGATCGTATCTTGCCTCGTGCAACCAACTGATCGATACGTCAGCATATGCACGTACACATGCCACGTGGTAATCTCGGCCTACTAAATTTATTTTTACAGAGATTCCACCACATTCCCCCCTTTGATGCCTCTTGATATTTCACAATTACTTGAGGCATCACTTAACCTTAGTTTGCATACACCGCAAGTTACCTTGAACCAGACCAGACTTATCTTATGATGTGAATCTTCAACACTCATCTTCCTGCATTGGTTCTCCCTGATCTAGAGCCTCATATTTATAAATTGCCATTATCTGTGCAGCAGCCTTCCTCTCTGCTATATTTTCTATCAGACTTTGCACAGACCTAACTACTAAGGGTATAAGACACGGCAGGAGTAGACACAAAATTAAAATTAGTAGGACTCCACCTACCACTGCCTTAAGCCCTCCAAACCACTCATACCAGCTACCAAACCAACTACTTGGATTGTACCCTTTCCATACCTGAGTAGGCACATGCGCTAGTTTAACCATATGGCTAGTAAGCTCAGCTATTGCTTGCCCTTCGTCATCTATTTGAAGACAGCAATTGCTCAGGTTAAACTTCCCACATACACCTCCCTCTACTGCCAAAAGGTAATCCAAGGCTAATCTATTCTGGTAGACTGCTGTCCTCATCCTGGTATTATGCTTCGCTAGAAGATTGAGCGCTTGTGATGTCTCGTTAGTGATAATCTCAACCACTGCCTGTAATCTTATAATACGGTTGAGCATATAAATAGGGGTTCTATAACCAAAGGTACCATCTTCTGCCCACGTGGCTGGCCCATAATAATCTATAATACGTTGGGGAGGCCATTCATTATCTTCCCAGGCGCCTATTTCTATGGGTCCCCTTTTCTTCCTATGATTCACATCATACACTTTAACACCTAAAGTCTCACCTGTTTCAATAGGTAACAAGAAGAAGGATGGTTTGAGCATACCCAACACACATGCCCCTTCCCAGTCCTGTGGCAACTCCGAATAGGCTTTCTTACCACAGATCCAGTACAAATTTGCTGGGGCTCTCCAGGTAGATGTGATGGATAGGTCAAACCACACATCCTTTAAATTGGCGTATCTAGCAAACGGGTTAGATGGTTCATTTTAGAGACATTTTAGAAGCCGACCACCAAGTTGTATTCTTTGTATCATCATCATAAGCTTTTTGCCCTAGACAAGTTAATTCTCCTACAGAAGTATTATACATCATTCCTTTCCTTGCTATGCAAACATAACCTATGATGGAGGTCTTTAATCTCCACTCAGATTTACCTCTAACACTCATATGATAATCGGCTTGTGTAGATATTAGTTGGTCAACTGCCTCAGAACCGGACATTACCTCCTTTGCTTCCCAAGGCCATTGGTCTCCCATGTTAGTACCTCCACACACATAGCAGTTGGTAACATTAAGACTACCGTCAATACTTTCGGCTAAATCAATGAACAGGTTTTTAGCATTATGGGGGATCTTATTATCTATGCTCATCTCTTCATAAAAGGAATGGTATACTTGATGAGTTTGGGAGGATACCGTATCAGTCTCTATCCCTATAAACAATACTGTCCCAGGATCTAAACCCGTCCCATATATTTGAAACCCAAATAAATTACCATATGTATCTAAGAACTTGTCGGGGTTATTTATAAGTATATGGACTGGGTTGCATTCCATAGACTTACAATATGGGCTGGTAGGCAACTTAGTCACAATCATGTCCTTGTCTACTGTCTGTCCCCAAGTTGCCCACCCCACACAAGACCAATATGGGCAAAAGTTATAATCTCTATTTGGGCATCTAGGACTCACATATTTATTTTTACTACTGGGACAAATATATTTATCGTTAGACCCATACGTCCTCTCCCATCTAAGATCCCCACATACATTCCACGGCTTTCTACCACTTGATATCGCCTTACATGCATCAAATAGCAGAACACCCGAAGAATGTACGGATTCTAACACCGTCTTATTAATTAGGGTCCCCTGAGGATCTCCATTCCTGAGAGTCAACCAAATTGTACGAGGTTGATACTCCGGACTGAAGCACTTAGGTTCTCCTACTCCTAAATGGCACACACTATATTCTATATTAAGGTATCTACATCTGGATACATCTCCTTTACACTCGTATTGTGAATGCCAAATTAGGGTTTGGGAAATATGGTTACCTGTTCTTGTAGTCTTAATGCATACCTCACAGCTAGGAGTGTCGGTACCTCTACCTTCCTGAATATAAAAACACACATAAATAAACATTATCATAAACACATCTTTCGTCGTCATCCTCAGTCTTCGTCCGTGCAAAGGCACCTCAGCTTCCAGGATGTAAGGGCTGCAGGGAATGGAGTTCTGCTCGTCTTCACAGGAGTCCCTTCGAGACTTTCCTGGCTTATATACTATATGTCGGTGAGCGGACAGGCTTTATTATGGCCGTCTAAACACTCACTTCACCAAATCGCTGTAACAATAAAATTTGTAATCCACAAAGTTCCTCGTTACTCCGACTGAGTCGTGCGTTTTAACCGGATCTTGCAGGGATTCTCTGGATCTGCTGTAACTTGCCAAGAATCGACTGCTGCTGGTTTAACCCTGGAGTGATGTATCCACGGAGTCACTTCGGCTACTTTTATTGCTGTAGGGGTAGACAAAAGAACAACATAAGGACCTCTCCATTTGGGCCCTAACGGTACATTATTCCACTCTTTAAACCACACTTGATCTCCTGGATGGTAACTATGAACTGGGGGATAAATATTCACAGGTAATCTTTCTTGTACCCATTTCTGTACCTCCTCCATAGTCTTACCCAACTCTACAACCTGCTGCCGGGTAATTCCTTCTCCCAACTGACTCAAATCCCCCCTTAAGTTACCAAGTACGGGAGGTGGTCGCCCATACATGATTTCAAAAGGAGAGAGGCCCATCCTTCTGGTAGAGGTACTGCGGATTCGCAATAGAGCTATGGGTAAGAGAACGTTCCACTTAAGTTGGGTTTCCTGACACATTTTAGCCAACTGATTCTTAATAGTTCTATTCATTCTCTCTACCTTACCAGAACTCTGGGGTCTATATGCCGTATGAAGCCTCCACTTTATACCAAGCATATGAGTCAGTTGTTGTAGGCACTGATGAACAAAAGCTGGACCATTGTCCGATCCTATAGAGCAGGGCAGTCCATATCGGGGTATTATTTCTCGTAGCAGGAATCTCACAACTTCTCCTGCTTTCTCTGTACGAGTAGGACATGCTTCTACCCAGCCTGAATAGGTGCACACAATTACCAGCAGGTAACGATGTCCACCCGATTTAGGCATCACTGTATAGTCAATTTGTAGATCGGACATGGGGAGTCCCCCCATAAACTGGACTCCTGGTGGCTTTACTGGTCCTTTTCTTGCATTATTTTTAGCACACGTTACACATCTTCGTACAATGGCCTGAGTCAAGTTGGACAATCTTGGTATGTAGAAATGTTTTCTGAGAGATTCTTCTGTGCTGTCTCTCCCAGAATGTGTCCCGTTGTGATAATTTTGGACAATTTCTACCGCTAGTGATGCTGGAATGACTATTCTTCCATCTTCTAACTGATACCATTTGTTCTCTAAATACTTTCCAGGTTCAGTCTTTAACCACTCCTCTTCTTGAGCTGTATAAACTGGAGTCCATTGAGACAGTGGAGTTGGTATTAGAGCAGCTATATGCCCCACATATTCCTGTCTTCCCGATTCAGCGGCACGCTTAGCTGTACTGTCTGCCATCCGATTTCCCTTGGTTACATCACCATCTCCTCTCAGATGCGCTCGACAATGTATGATACCGACTTCTTTCGGCTCCCACACTGCTTCCAAT
The DNA here is from genome assembly GCF_036172605.1 of Pelobates fuscus. Lineage (NCBI taxonomy): Eukaryota > Metazoa > Chordata > Amphibia > Anura > Pelobatidae > Pelobates > Pelobates fuscus. Next base: position 179,671,454 of record NC_086317.1, on the reverse strand, counting down.
AGTTGTAGGATTTCAGCTGCATACTTGATTTCTTTGCCTTCTGAATTCAATAGTCCTCTTTCTTTATACAAAGCTCCGTGGGCATGAGTGGTTAAAAACGCATACTTGGAGTCCGTGTAGATGTTCACTCTTAAACCTTCAGCCAATTGTAACGCTCGTGTTAGTGCTATCAATTCTGCCTTTTGTGCTGATGTTCCTTTCGCCAGTGGCCGAGCTTCTATCACCTTGTCTATTGTTGTTACTGCATATCCTGCATAGCGGATCCCTTCTTTCACATAACTACTGCCGTCAGTGTAATATTGAACATCAGGGTTCTGGATGGGAAAATCACGAAGATCTGGTCTACTTGAAAATACTTCATCCATTACTTCCAAACAATCATGTTGACTTTCAGTAGGTTGTGGCAAAAGGGTAGCTGGATTTAAGGTGTTTACAGTCTCTAAATGCACTCTTGGGTTTTCACACAACATTGCTTGATACTTGGTCATACTGTTACTAAACCAATGATTTCCTTTGTAATCCAACAACGTCTGTACTGCATGTGGGACTCGTACATAAAGTTCTTGACCCAGAGTGAGTTTATCGGCTTCAGCTACTAGCAGGGCGGCTGCAGCTACGGCTCTTAGACAAGGTGGAAGTCCGCTGGCCACTGCATCCAGTTGCTTAGACATGTAGGCAACAGGTCTTTGCCATGATCCCAAGTACTGTGTCAATACTCCCACAGCCATTCTTCTTTGCTCATGTACATACAGGTAGAATGGTCGTGTGTGATCAGGTAGACCTAATGCTGGGGCACTCATCAAAGCCTTCTTCACATCTTCAAATGCCATTTGCTGTTCTTGAGTCCATAAGAAGGGGTCGTGCTCTGTACCTTTGATAGCTGCATACAGAGGTTTTGCCAGTATCGCGTAGCTGGGAATCCATATCCTACAGAAGCCTGCTGCCCCCAAGAATTCTCGCACTTGTCTTCTATTCTTGGGTATCGGTATTTGGCACACAGCTTCTTTTCTCTCTGGCCCCATAATTCTTTGACCTTCAGAGATATGGAATCCCAGATATTTGACAGTTGGCAAACACAACTGAGCCTTCTTTCTAGACACCTTGTATCCTGCCTTCCAGAGAATGTGTAGTAGATCGTGCGTTGCTTGCTGACATATTTCCTTTGTAACTGCTGCTATCAACAAGTCATCTACATGTTGTAACAATACACACTCTCCTGGGATGGACTCGAAATCCAGTAGATCTTGGCTTAGAGCTGAACCAAATAGGGTAGGTGAATTTTTAAACCCTTGGGGCAGTCTTGTCCAGGTCATTTGGCGTTTTGAACCCGTTACAGCGTTTTCCCATTGAAAAGCGAAGATACATTGACTTTCTGCGGCAATTCGGAGGCAAAAGAAGGCATCTTTGAGATCTAAGACTGTAAAGTAAGTAGCCCCGCCCGGAATTAAAGCAAGCAGGTTATATGGATTGGGTACAACTGGATGTATACTAACAACCGCATCATTGACTGCTCTCAAGTCCTGTACAGGTCGATACTCATCTGTACCGGGCTTTTGAACAGGCAGCAATGGGGTGTTCCAGGGGGAAGTACAGAATTTTAGGATACCATACCGTATGAACTTATCCAGATAAGATTGTATGTTCTTCTTAGCCTTCTGCGGGATGTGATATTGTCTTAGGCTCACTGGATAAACCCCAAGTTTTAGTTCAATTTTAATAGGTGGAATATTGCGGGCCAGTCCTGGTGGGTTGTTCTCTGCCCAAACTCCTGGTATGTTGAATAAGGATTCATCACTCCTAGGGTTTTGGCTAGTCAACGCTGTATAAAGTCGCCACTCTTCTTCCTTTGGTACGGATAATGTCATAATACCTGAAGGTCCATTAAACTTTAAGGATGTTGTTCCATTTGGTAGGAACGTAATCTGCGCTTGTAACTTAGATAGCATATCACGTCCCAGCAATTGGACTGGACATTCAGGCATATAAAGGAATTGATGTTTTACTACGTGGCCTCCCAATGTACAGAGTCGACTTTTAAGAACCGGTTTTTCAGCACTTCTTCCAGTTGCTCCTATCACAGTAATAGTCCTTCCAGATGGAGGAGCAACTAGGTTAGTCACCACTGAATGTTCAGCACCAGTGTCGATCATGAACGCACTCCTTTTTCCCCCTATTGATACATCGACCATAGGCTCCGCTCGACCAAGGGGGATGGAGCCCGGTCGGTATCAATAGTCCTCCATGACCGTGTCAGCCAATCCTACAAAGTCCCTACCTTCTCTATCGCGGGACCTTTGCGCTGCTGGGAAATACCTATCTTCCCTAACACTTCCTCTGTTCTCATTGCTCCCTCTATTACCATTACTCCCTCCGGGGCCTCCTCTACCTCTCGCTCTGCCTCTAAAGTTTCCATAACCTGCCCTGGGTTGGTCTCTCTCGTACTGCTCTCTTTGTGGACACTCGTTCCTCCAATGCCCTTCTTCCTTGCAATACGCGCATTGATTCCTACTCAAGGGCTCCCTATTCCACTTCCTATCGCCTCTATCTGGGCCCCGTCTATCTACGCCTGCGATCGCTACCGCTAGCATATCTGCCTTTCTACGCATCTTGCGCTCTTCCTCTTTCTTACTTTCTGTTTCCCTGTTCATATATACTTTATTCGCTACCTCCATTAGTTGGGTAATAGACATACCTGCAAACCCTTCTAACTTTTGTAGCTTGCGCTTAATATCTCCGTAAGCTTGGCTGACAAAGGCGGAGTTCACCATTCGGGAATTATCTGCGTCTTCCGGATTAAAGGGGGTATACAAGCGGTATGCCTCCAATAATCGGTCATAAAAGACACTGGGCGCTTCATCACTTTTCTGAATCACCTCAACTGTCTTCGACATATTAATGGCTTTCTTTCCTCCGGCTTTCATGCCAGCAATTATAGCGTCTCTATAGGCTCTGAGTTGAACCATATCAGCACCGTTTACATTCCAGTCGGGATCGGTGTTAGGATAATGTGTTGCGGCCCATGCTGATGGATTGGCTTGATTCAAAGCACGGGCTTTATCCTCTAGCGCTTTAATGGCCGCTTGATTAATTCTTGTCCTTTCCTCATTGTTAAACAAAGTCATTAATAACTGCTGGCAATCAGCCCATGTCGGGTTATGTGTCTGAACTATTGAGGTGAACAGATCGGTCATAGCTTGTGGTTTCTCAGTATACGAGGAATTGTGGGTCTTCCAGTTTAAGAGATCGGTTGTCGTGAATGGGACATATACGAAGACTGGGTCAGCATGTGCCATTTGACCTGCGGCATCGATATAGGCTGACCCGGGATTCAGACGAAGAGGCATCTGGTAATGTTTTAATTGTTGGGTACCGGTCAGTTGTCGGGTTTGTATGGGGCTACGTGGAGGGGCGTCAGTCATGGGTTCCAGTCGGGGAGAAATAGGGCATGAGGATGTGGGAGCTTGGTTTTGGGAAAAGGTAGTGAATAAAACACTTCGAGCCGAGCTAGAAGAAGCTTGACCGGAAGTCTGAAGTGGCGCCAAATCAGGATATTCAGATCTAATGGGGGTTGGCTCTGATTCCGGAAGGGGAGATTTAGTACGAGAGGGGGTGGATTCTGTACTGGAGGAGGAAGCGGAAGTGGATGAGGGCAATGAGGGGAGGGTTGCAGGACTTCCTGCATTTGCGTCACTTCCTCTTAAAGGAAAGTAAGGGGGCGGCAAAGGGATCTCGGACTCAGGGGGCGTGTCCAAAATGGGCCTAACACCAGTCCTAGTGGACAAACAAGTCCTAGCCACCATGAGGCGACACTGCTCCTCGTGGCACGTCTGGATCCATTTTGGCGAGTCATTTACGGCCTGTCTCCAACAGTCAATATAAGGAAACTGTCCGTAAAGTTCAGGCCTACCTGATACAGCGTTGGATCCAAACTGCCACGTGGCGGCCATGCCGCAACCAAAGTAGGCCACTCCCTAGTACACAAAGTGACCAAACGTACAGGAGACATTTTAACCCCAAAATCACATTTTGTAAATCCCTTTTTAAAATTCTTCACCATACAACCTAAGGGATCCGGAATCGTTGACTGCGACGCGCCCATACTTATCAATGGAACGTCGTCGACAACGAATACTATACACGCGTACTATTCAACAGTCACACCCGTTTCCTCTGGCAACAGCACCACGTGGTACGGTTACCAAGTGAAACGTACACAATAACACAATAAACACTCAGGGAATTCCCGTACACACACAGCTGTTACACCAGTCACTATATAATCAATATTATGCCCTTTGGCGAAACTATACAGTCACCCACGCTATAATTCTCTATATATAAATTACCCGTCTATAACACACCCCAGTAACATCGTCTTTTACAAATAGCGGTTACAGTACGGTTAGCATCGGTCAAAGCACAATTTAAGGTCACAATACAATTATTAGTGGTTATGGTGTTAAACATGCAATGGACGACAGTGATTAGTACTTATATACAGTGTCAGTAAATATACAGGGTTATGGTACCGTGCACTATAATACAGCAACACACTATTAACACTCTCGCTAGACGGCTGAGCTCGCGCTATCTAACAAGATATACACTTTACTAAACAATCTTTAACACATTTACAATTCCCAACTAAACTATTGGCCAGTACCTTGAATGGACTACCTAAAACTATGTACACCCGTTTTGGTTAGCCACACTGCCCAAGCACCACATATAGCGAGCTAGAGGACCGAATTTACACAGACGCCTCTTAGTCGATAACTATCAAAAATCTAGTGGGTTCCAAATTTACACGCCTTCCCACTTAGCCAAGATAGGTTGAGAGCTAGCGAACCGAATTTACACAGGCGCCGCTTAGTCTCCCGGTCCCTCCGACCTAGCGAACGTAATATACACCCTAGAACGCTAGTCTAGACAAGACACCGGTGTCCGGCTAGGGCTATTTACACCAGAACCCCGCCTGACTAACCAAATCAAACGGTCTGACTAAAGAGCGTTCGATTGAGCGGTGCGCCTTCGCTCCTTCCCTCCGACAGAGGGGGCAGATTCCATACACAAATAACCCCTTATGGGCCTACCGCACAATCGGTATACCCCTAGTGGGTCTGCCGTCTAAAACAGCAGTTGTCTTACCTCCTCGTTCCTGAACCTGAGTTCACACTCATCGACGGGGACACCCCAGCACTTCTTACGTAGAGGCCGATGATCTCCTGGACAACAGACCAGTGGCGCCGAGACGAAGGGAGGTCCACGCAGAAGTTCAGGGGTGCAGCCGTAGAGAACGTGGGCAAAGATAGACCGTCTCACGCCTCTGCCTCTCAGCTACCGTTGAACGATGAGTTTCCCGGCCAATGCACCAAATGATACCGGAGAAACTGACGGAAGCGAAGCACAGAGAGATGGACAACAGGTTTCTTCAGGAAGGAAGAGATTCTTTATTGGATCACCGATCGGGACTCAGAGGGACTAACGTCACCAAAATACAGCAAGTTCTGAGCCCCGGACAATAGTGCAGGCTCCTTATATAGGCACATAACTCCTCCCATATTAAGCTCCACCCGCACATTCTCTTAACCAATCAACACAAATAAGAATTAACTTCCTGTTTGACCGCATGGCCTGTCCAGCACAATGGAGGAGGGGAATACTATATCCTGTATTCTTGCACATGCTCCGTACACTACTGATCGTATCTTGCCTCGTGCAACCAACTGATCGATACGTCAGCATATGCACGTACACATGCCACGTGGTAATCTCGGCCTACTAAATTTATTTTTACCGAGATTCCACCACAAGACAAGTACACATACAATTACACACAAGTATACATAGACACTGACATACACAAACACACGCAAATATATGCACAACCTCATACACACACAGACACACGTACACACATATATAAATAACAATTTACATATTTTCTCCACGCTCCTATTTACTCACTTTTATCAGCTCCTCCCCACACGCCACCCTGTCTGTTGGGACACAGGAGGAAGTGATGTGAACTCACTCCCTCCCAGCAGGCCGCTGGGGAAGAACGGACCAAAATGGGCCGCGGAGAGGAGGAATTGAGTGCATACAAAATGTCAGGGGCCCAGTCGTGGGCTGCGGGGGTGGGGGAAACAAAATAAGAAGGGGCCTGTCCGCTGCAATATTAAAGGGCCGCAGACCCCTGATTAAATTGCTGTGTCTCAAGGGGCAGCTGCCGGTGTGAGCGCTGAACGCGCTCATAAAAAAAAATATTGCAGGCAGCTGGCAGCCCACGCGGCCCTGGATATAGGGCGACCTGGGGGGGCAATCGCCTCCCTGCCCCCCGCCCCAGCCCGCCCCTGAGCATGGATGTCATTACAATTATGCCCCTCCCTGGAAAAATTCCTGCGGACGCCCAGGGAAAGGATTAGGTGGTGAGGAGGGGTGCTGAGCAACACACAAAAAAGTACCAATGTATGCCTCTGTGCCCACTTCTGGAATTATAAGGGTTAATAGAGCTCCCCTACTATTTGTTTTTATGTTTATTTCCTACATTGTGTCATTTATTTTATACTATTTTAACTGTCCGATCAATGACTGTTCTCATTGGGGAAGAAATAATAAGAAAAATCTATTTTTAAGGAATCATAAAAATAGCATTTGCTTCCTATCACAGTAAATATTAAAACAGCTGTGCCTGATTAGAACTATTTATTAGCCCTCGTAAAAAAAGTGTTAGCTGATGCTTTTGCCTCTTTGTCCGGTTTCCAGCTAAAGATCGCAGGGGTATTTAATCTGTAACTGTTTCTGTGACTGAACATACAATTTCATATGGAATAACATTTGCAGCTATGTCTGTAATGTATGAGAAAGCATCGGGATAAAGAAAAAAGGAAAGCAAGTAGAAGCCTTGCTAAAACTCATTTACTATATCCTCCTTTTTTGTTTTATTTTACTATAATTTTTCCTGGCTCTTCTCTGTCTATTCCACAAATATGTGTTGCCTGTCTCTGTCTCACAATAGGTTGTCTTGTCAGGCTGTCGGTGTCACTTACCTCTTCTCATCTGGTTTTCTTCTTCTGAGCAGCGCAAAAAGTGTGCAGTTTCGAAGCTGTGCAATACACATACAGTACTGAAAGGGTTAATTAGGCTAAGTGGGGGAGTTTGGCCTAAATAAGAATGTATGCTGAGCTTGATTAATGGATTTTACAGGGAAAGTGACACCAGTGTGACAGACTCACACTTTCCCTGTCCCTTATCTTCCGTTAAACATGCACCATCTTAAAATAGCACCTCATTTATCAAACATGCTGGGAATGGGAGGACACCAGTCGTGCCATCCTCTCAGTTTTAGGCACAACTACGCCATAAAGCATACAGCGCAAAGATGCACTTCAGGTAATGTTTGTGTATGCTTTCTATTCCCATCCATTACTTTCCTATTATTTGTCTGCTCAATTCAGGTATAAAATAGTTACAAGTCTCACACAAACCATCCTAACATGCTTACCATTATTGCTCTGTGCAACACAAATCGTATAAAGTCAGGTGGCTGTAACCAGATCTTGTCTTTTTGCATCGGAATACATTTTTATATTGGAGCAATAATTCCTGCATCTCCCAGTGTGACTGTTTGTGCATCCATTTTTTGGGGTTGAATTTGAACCAGCCACAGATTAACAGATGCTCTTTAAACAGATGCCCATGGAATTTGATTAGAAATTGCTAAATATGTAACATAATTAACATGATATTACAAAAATGAAAAAGAGATTTTTGTTTTGTAAACAGAGCAGTAGCTCGCACATACCTGGTTATGAAATAACCCTATTTCGGCATTCCTGGGTACAGAAGAAACGCCACTAGGGATTTCCTGACCTAAATGCATAGTTATATCTTGTTATTAGTAAGAAATAAAATAAAAAAAAACACTATATCTGTGTACAAAGTAATCATATTAAATAAATATTTATTTGTACATTTATTATTTTAGTTCACAAGGGAATTTGAAGACATATTACAATTAAAGGGAAAAAGCCAAGAGTCTTTATTGAAACAAAAATAGAAATTTCTTCCCTGTTAGATCATTGGCTGTACTGTATATTGAATATGGATGCCTGTTAAGACTTGCAGGCTGCAGGGTTATTCATTAAGTTGAGAAATCCAGGTGAATTTAAAGTTAATTTGAAATTTTATGACAAGCCAGGAGGCTCATATTTGCTCATCTTTCTTTATTGAAACTCCCAGCAGCTAAGAAATAGTTAACAATCAGTGTAAAAGGTTTAACCAATCAGCATTATCCTCTGTAGCGCCTATACTGAGGGTTACCCCCTTTAGCCCCTATACTAAGGGTGACCCACTGTAGCCTATAATACATTGATTACACAGGTCATACCTGCTGTCCTTCTACATTGGGTGAACCCGATTGATAACAATTGTGGATGAATCATACTTTTTATTTTCAAGATAGTCCATTTATTCATTACTATTTGAGCTATGTCCTGTATAAGTCCACTGCATCTTCTTTGTAAATAAAAATATAAAATAAATAAATAAATAAAAATTATAGTGGTGACCCCACTGTTACTGTTATCCGTTACTACCAATATGTTTGATTTGCCTGAACCTGCAGTCTCAGAACTCAAGGCATGGCTGTACAATGCCATCGCTGACTCCATACCCAAGGCTTTAGCGGCTTTCCGCAAGCAGACAGTGCCAGCCCCAACGGTGACTCTTACTCAATTGTCAGACTCTGAGGATTCCAAAGGTTCAGATCGTGATAAAGCCCCTTGCGAAAGCCCTTGGAAGGGTAATTTGGAGTCTGACTCCATCCCTGATCCTAGTTCAGGCGATACCCTATTAGATACCACTGCCCCCCTTATTTGACCCTAGATGTATCAGGCACCCTAGATCTGCAGAATGGACACGACCCATCATCACCGACAAGGTAGCAATTACACCCGAATTTGACCCCTTTCTTGTTACTTTTCTAAATAAGTTGGGGAGAAACAAGGCCTGAAGGCTACTCAAGATAAACTTATTAGAATTTTATTATTGCAGACGAGGCTTTGACAGGTGACACTTTTGACGCATATATGGTGCGAGAATGGGCAAAAAGGGCTTTATGCCTTTTAGGCAATGCCAATGTTGCCATCTCAACGGAACGGCGGAAGGCTGTCCTTTACAAAATTTATGCCAAGCTTGCCGAATTAGGCATTAAAGAACTTGGTCCTGAGGCTCAAGGGATGTTATTTGGAGACAAGTTCAGAAAAGTTCATGTTTCCGTGTTTACTACGCTAACCAAAGCACAGTCCATCCTTTGCAAGGTAATTCGCACGCAACGTTTTTCTGGGAGAGCTAGCCACTACAGAGGCCGAGCGACTGGCAGAGCCGCCTTCATGGGCTGCAGGCCTCGACCATTGGACACTTGAAGCCCGGGCAATACCCGTTTCCACCACAGGTAGTTTTTCCCCTCTCGTGGAGCTATTCGAGGATGTGGATCTGCTTCCCTCCACAGTCGCACTGCTACAGGTAATGGACCCTCCTTATTCTCATATACCTATTGCAGGCCGGTTAACCCTTTTCCCCCAACAGTGGTCTCAACTCACCCTGGACTTCACAGACGATACCATACAAACTTTTCCTCCTATCCCGATCAAAATGTCACTGACAGACGAGTCGACTTTACAGATCGAACTCGACAAACAATTCACCAAAGGGTGCTATCGAAAGAGTTTTTGGCCCACATTTCTTCATAAGCAACATGTTTCTAGTCAAGACAAAATCAGGAGACTTGCGACCTGTTATCAATCTGAGATATCTGAACAGGTTAGTCACGTACAGACATTTCAAAATGGAGGGAATCCATTTATTACGAGACCTACTCTGCAAGAGAGATTGGTTATCGCGCTTTAATTTAAAGGATGCATACCTCAAGGTACCGGTAACACCAGCCCATCGCTGCCTCCTTCAGTTTCGTTGGGAGTAGGAACTTTGGCAATTCACCTGCCTTCCCTTCGGCCTATCTTCCGCACCCTGGTGCTTTACCAAAACTAATGAAACCAGTAATGACATTACTTTGCTCCCAGGGAATTCGGTCCATTGTATATCTGGATGATATCCTCCTCATGTCACAGGACCAGTAGACTCTACACCTTCATACCTCAGCTTTGTGATCAATCTCCATAAATCATCTCTCACTTCATCACGGACGGTGCAATTCCTTGGATTAGAGATAGATTCTGTTCAGGCACTCCCACAACTTCCTAAAACAAAAATCAAAGCCATCAAAAAGGCCATTCGGAGGTTACTGGCGTCACCATACCTCTGCCTGCGGATCTAGCCCGCATCATCGGCCTACTCTCTGCTTCAATACAGGCCATATTCCCTGCCCCATTACACTACCAAGCACTAGAGCGCCTAAAAACACGTTACTTGCATCAGTCGACATCTTAGAGCTCCACTGGTGGCTACAGCATATGGAAGCTTGGAACGAGAGAGCCATCTTCGGATCACAACCCGATTTCATTATGGAGTTAGATGCAAGCCTTCTCGGATGGGGCGCGACTTGCTCAGAACATTTTATCGGAGGACTCTGGTCCCAATCGGAACAAATGCTTCATATCAATTGCCTCAAACTAATTGCAGGTTCCTTCACAATACGCAGTTTCGCCAAGGATGTCTACAATTCTGAAGATGGGCAATGTGTCAGCGGTTCGCTATGTGAATCATCTAGGAGGTTCCAAATAAAAGATGCTTTCGGACCTAATGAAATAATTGTATCAGTTCTGCCTGGACAGGAATATCTCCCTTCGAGAGAGATGTGACGAGACCAATCTCGCCACTGTGCATTGGAGGAGCCTGGTTGCCCGGCTGCTGCCTTTAGACTATGGCCCCATGTTGAAACACTTGATGTTCCCCTGCAAAGACACGAAAGCCGGGTCATCCGGTGCTTGCCCTGTGTGAGCGGTGATACCCCAGATAGCTATGCCATGGAGCCCATTCGTATAATGAAAGACTATGGGAAATACTTTGGCTCCATGGCAATTGAACTGTATGTGTGTGATCTCAGCGCCATTCAGTAATAATGTGCGCTCAGATCTGAGCTATCTGGGGATATGTTGAATGTACCTGTTTTATGCAATAGCTGCACAGTTATATATTTTTATGTATTTTATTGTCTTTTGCTGCCATGTGTTCAATGGAGTTTTGCCTCTGTCCTTGGAGATAATTGGATTACTTCCCAATTATCTCCAGGATAGAAGACTCTGTGGAACTGGTTTTGGGCAGAAAAGCCATGCTTCATTTGGTCGCAAAGGACTACGATCTATCTTTTGAACCACTGGACCAATTTGTATGATTTTGACGTATGTTTGTATTTGCAGTATGCTGATTCCGAAAATGTAAGTTTATGTGAATGTGATACATACGTTTAAAGTTAGGAATAATATGGAAAAACTGTATTTCTCTGCCTGTGATAATTACATTACCCATTGTGTAAGGTAATTATATCACAGGCAGAGGGGAGGATTTTGTGTGGGAGTGTCTGAGTGTATTGTACGTGTTTACTGGTTGTTTTCCAAAACCCTGTGGATGGTACTAATGTGTATATAAGAAAAATAAACCCACAGCTCTGTCTGTTCCTGCTTGACCCACAAAACGGAGCCTTGTCTCGTTCTTGGGGGGGATTTATTGTATGCTGTTCCAGTTTGACTGCTAGGAGTGTAAACCTATTCGTATGGTTTTTCCTATTCGGCTGTTTACAGCATTCGTATGTTTGAGAGCATTCATATGCTTCTCCGGTTCGGTGGATTGGTGTCTACAGTAGCTGTGCCTATGTCTCTGGAAGGGGAAGATCTACTAAACGGCTTTTAACCCCCTTTTATGCCTGGGGGTTCCGTTACAAGGAATATCTACCAGGATCAGACAACCTCGTTGCAGACTGGTTTTCCCGACACTAGAGAGATTCCAGCGATTGGCAACAGGACCAGCAAATCTTTCATCGTCTGCAGATCTGGCGGGGACCATTCAGTCTGGATCTGTTTGCGTCTCGCCCCAACTGTCAGATGGATGCATTTTTTCAGCTGGCTGCCAGATCCAGCGTGCCTTTCAGTTGATGCCTTCTTACAGACATGGCCGACATCCAGAGCATATGCGTTTCCTCCATTCTTCATGATCCCACGCACCCTACAGTATCGCAAAACTCAAGAAGTGAACTCTGATGACCCCCCATGGCGAGCCCAACTATGGTACCCCTACCTTCTGGAAAGGTCAGTGGAATTTCCACTGCTTCTACCCATCTCCTGCGATTTCCTCAGGGACCCGGCAGGCAACTTTCACCTGTTGGTACTTCAAGATCATCTCCGACTAGTGGCTTGGACCATTTCAGGGGATCCTGGAATGTCTCAGGCCTTTCAGCTACTGCTCAGGGACTCCTTTGGGACTCATGTGCCCCAGGAACTAGGTGCTCTTAACTCTCTGCATGGCGTTGCTGGTGTTTGGAAATCCCTTTTCAACGTCTCTTTAATCAGGGCAAATCCTACCGGTCTATTAACGTGTTTCGATCTGCTATTCCTGCAGCTCACGTTCCTATTGACAATTCTTCAGTAGGCAAACATCCTTTTGTGTGTAGACTCTTGCATGGCATTCATATCGCAAGGCCTCCGGCTTCTAAATATAGTCAATTCTGGGAGGTGGCTCTCATGCTAGCATTCTTAGAATCTTGGCCAGACAACGAGGCACTCTCTCTTTACGCCAGCTGTCAGACAAATTAGCACTTCTTCTCTGTTTGGTCTCTTTCCGGAGAGTCTCCGACATCTGGGCTTTTGACTTTCATGCCTTTGATTTCACTCCGGAGGGGGTGAACTTCCACATCACTAGAAACTCCAAGACCAATTCATCTACAGTGAGTTACCCTTATTTTCCGGAGAATCCCCTACTATGTGTAGCTCATGGTGTAAGACACTACATCTCTTGCAACACCCCTCTTAGAGCACATACTGGGCCCCTCATTGTGTCTTATGTATGACCAAAGAAGCCAGTGTCCTGCCCTACTATTGCTCAGTGGATTAAATGGCTTCTAGTTCTAGCTGGCATCTTTTGGGGCTCACTCTGTTAGAGGCGCTGCCGCTTCTTCTGTATTTATGGCTGGAGGCTCCCTGGCGGAGGTTTGCCAGAAAGTCTACTTTCCATACTTTTTATTTTAGGCAATCCCCACATGTTTCTCTATCCATGCTAGAGTAGCAGAATGTAAAGCATAGCTGACTTAGAGACTTTTTTCAGTTTGGCTCTATTTACCTTAAATTTAAAATTCTCTTTGAATTAACCCCTTAACGCCGTTACGGCGTTCTATGCCGTCGCGGCTTTAAAGGGCTTTAAAGCCGTTGCGGCGGCATAGAACGCCGTAACGGCTTGCAGCCCCAGGAGCAGAGGTGTACTCACCTCTGCCGCGATCCTCTTCTGGGGGGCTGTCTGAGAGCCCAGGCAGCCCCCCTCCGGCAAATGAGGCCCCCGGGGGCCATGTGATCGCTCTCAAAGAGCGATCACATGGCCCCCTATAGCTGGCTATGGATCTGCCAGCAGGGGGACTGTCTAAAATATTAGACAGTCCCCCTGCTGGTAGGTAGTGTAAAAAAAAATATATTAAAATGTTATAAAATAAATTAAATGCCTTTTTATATATATATAATATGTATATATATTATATATATAATATATATACATATTATATATATGTAACGTCATACGTAATGTATTTTAATATTAATATTAGTATATATATTAATATTAAAATACACTTAGAATGACGTTACATATATATAATATGTATATATATTATATATATAATAGATCTACATATATATATATTATATATATATACGCATAATTACAATAATAAATAAATAAAATAATTAAATAAATAAATAAAATATTGAAAAAAAATATAAAATAAATTATATATTCATATGTAATTTCATTCTAACTGTATTTTGTTATTAATATATATATATTGGAAACAGAATACACTTAGAATGACATTCTATATATATCTATCTATATATAAAATACAAATAACCGCAAATATATATATAGAGATAAATACATATAATTACATAAAAGATTACATTAGTATACACGTAGAATTTATATACCTATAAATGCATATATATTAAAATTCTACGTGTATATTTAAGTAATTTTTTAACATAATTATGTCATTTTATTAATTAAAATTTGATTGACATGCCTGACAACACAGGGAGAAAGTGCAGAGAATTTAATTCGCAAGCACTATATTAGACCCTGTAACTCTCCAAGACACCATAAAACCTGTACATAGGGGGTACTGTTTTACTCGGGAGACTTCGCTGAACTCAAATATTAGTGTTTAAAACTGGTAAATTGTATTACAACGATGATATTTTAAGTAAAAGTGACGTTTTTTGCATTTTTTACAAACAAACGGCACTTTTATGGACTATATTATTGTTGTAATATGTTTTACTGTTTTAAAACACTAATATTTGTGTTTAGTGAAATCTCCCGAGAATAACAGTACCCCACATGTAAAGGTTTTATGGTGTTTTGGAAAGTTAGAGAGTCACATATAAGGCTTGCATTTCATTTTTTTGACATTGAAATTTGCCAGATTAGTTATGTTGCCTTTGAGACCGTATGGTAGCCCAGGAATAAGAATTACCCCCATGATGGCATACCATTTGCAAAAGTAGACAACCCAAGGTATTGCAAATGGGGTATGTCCAGTCATTTTTAGTAGCCACTTAGTCACAAAATATTAATGGCCAAATATTAATTTTTTGCTTTTTTCACACAAAAACAAATATGAACGCTAACTTTGGCCAGTGTTTGTGACTAAGTGGCTACTAAAAAAAACTAAACATACCCCACGTTCAATACCTTGGGTTGTCTACTTTTTCAAATGGTATGCCATTATGGGTGTAATTCTCATTCCTGGGCTACCACACTGTCTCAAAGGTAACATTACTAATCTGGCAAATTTCAATTTGAAAATGGAACGTTCTATATTTGACCCTGTAACTTTCCAAAACACCATAAAACCTGTTAATGGGGGGGTACTGTTGTACTCGTGAGACATCGCTGATTACAAATATGTGCATTTTGTTGCCGTAAAACCTAACAGTATTATGACATTTACAGCTAAAATGTGAGGCGGAACTACAAATTTAAAAAAAAAATTAAAATTTCTCACCGTTTTTTTAAATTTTATTCATAATAAATTGTTTCAAATACAAATATTTTATATGAAATGAAAGCCTTGTTTCTCCTGAACAAAATGATATATAATAAGTGTGGGTGCATTTAATATGAAAGAGGGGAACTACGGGTGAACAGACATATAGCGCAAATTCCAGTTTTTGTTTACGTTTTGTTTTGATCAGAACGTGTACTATTGACTCCGTCCTGAAGGGGTTAATCTTGAATTTTCATTTTAGTAAATAACATTGTTGCTGTTTTTATGCTCTAATAAATGAGCTATTGGGAGGGAGTTGGGAAATAGACACACCTGATCACTAGAGCTAGGGAAACAAATGGCCATTTTTTTTTTTTATTCTTTATTTTTGTTGTGCGGGTAGGTACAACATATATTCAGGCGCCACAACGGCGTATAGCAAGAGTAACATACATTAAGTAGTGGCATGAAAATTCGCACATTTTTATAGGTTTAACAAGCTTACTTAGACAATTATGCTGTCAGTGTAATAGTGAGCAAAACAATTGAGTAATACCAATGCTCAACAGGTTTAGTTTAACTAAGTTTTTTCCAGGAGAGTTGGCTTATCATGAAAGGTATGGTACAAGTTTAGATATAATAAAACAGTGTAAGATTAGACATTGCACATTTTTTAGATAGACAGGCTTTAGATTCTATGATTATTATGTGATTGTCACTTTATAGGTTATGCATTATCAACATCTAGTACCGATTTCTAACTGCTATAGGAGGTTTAATCATGCTTAATAAGATTGAACCTGTCCTCCTCAAATTTGACTCATATAGGCAACAGCGTTGAAGACACTGCAAAGGGTGCAGCGATGGTAGTTAGTAATCATTATATAGTAAATCAGCGCGTAAAATATAACATATGGTATAATAAACGGGCTATGAGGCTTTGAAAAACATCTATGAATGAGTCCCAAAGGCCAGGTCTAGATGACAGTATGCGAGGATCACGTAAGGAGACCTGTATATGTTGGGGAGTCCCTAGGGTATTGCAGTCCTGCAGAGCCGTCTGTACTTGTGCCGGGAGACAGTCCAGTGTCTTTTGCCTATTCAGCCGATGCCTAGTCTGTTGTGTGGTCGTTGGTCGCTCTGCGTTGGGCTTGTGTCCCGCCGGTATGTACCTTTGGCGAGGATGTGAGGTGGTATTGTGCTTGGGTGCCTCGTGGTGCTTCTGAGCGCAAGTCCGCCATCTTGTGGGGTTGCGTGTGTCTGAGTCCCGGTGGCATTGCCCTTGCTTTTGTGGATGCAGGTGAGAGTACCTGGGTCGGCGTGGTCGGTTTCCCACCTTCTCTTGTGTCGGGTCGGAAGTGGCTGGATGGCTCTTAGAGCCTGCAGCGGAGCTCCATAGTGGCGAGGGCGGGTCACCGGGCGGATTCACATGGCCACCGTCCGAGCCGCTTGAGGGTAGGGCAGTCCCCTGGTGTGCAATATCTCGCAGAAGGCCGAGTAGAGCCAGTCCAGGGCCACCAAGGGGTGAGGGTGTCGTAGCTGCACCTCATTCTTTCTGGACACAAAGTGTTTAATACGGTTCCATACAATAGGTAAGTGTTCAAACTAAAAGAAATCGGTCTAGAAATTCTCTCTCTTGGGTATAACATTGGTTTAAAGACAAAGAACAGAGAGATGCCATTAATGGTACATTTTCAAGCTGGATAAAAGTAGTACGTGGTGTCCTTTATGGTTCTGTTCTGGGACCACTTCTATTTAACATATTTATACATGATCTTGAAATAGGCATTGTGAGTCATGTTTTAGTGTCTGCAGATTACACAAAACTCTGTAAAGTAACACAATGTGAGCATAAGAAATTTAGATACATTGGGGGTCTGGGAAACTAAATGGCAGATGAAATTTACTGTAGCCTATGTAAATATGTAACTATTTAAAAAGGTCTGGATTTTGCAAACAGGCTCGGAATGATCCAGAATATGGTTCAGATTTCAGGTGGCCTCTTATAAGCTAGGCCCAAATGTTAAAAATCAGAACTTTACCCACCCTCCGAAAGCCCACAGGTGAGGTGGACAACAACATGACATCTACCCTGGATTATGACATGGGGGGACAATGGGGTGTCAGAGAAAATGCAGTGTTTACATTACAGCCTAGTAATAACTCCACTGGCCACTCCTTACCCCCTTAAGGACACATGATGGAGATATTCAGTCACGATTCCCTTTTATTCCAGAAGTTGTGTCCTTATGGGGTTAAATGGCTGCTAGAGGTGCTCCATGGAACAGTGCTGCAGAGTAAGCAGCACTGCCATTCATTGTATCCACCCTCTGCATGCAGACAGTGAACTCCTTATAGAGATGCATTGATTCAATTCATCTCTATGAGGAGATGCTGATTGACCAGGCCTGTCTTTGACTTGTGCTGGCTCTGCCTCTGATCTGCCTCCTTGACAGTCTCAGCCAATCCTATGGGGAAGCACTGTAATTGGCTCAGACCACCACTTCTGATGATGTCAGCAGACAGAGGAAGTTCACAGGCAAACAGGAGCAGAGCCAGGAGCTGCAGACTTGAATACAAGTACGATTTTACTATATTTAGGAAGGCAAGAGGGCTCAGGGGGGGCGAGATGGTTGTTTTAACACTATAGGGTCAGGAATACATGTTTGTGTTCCTGAGCCTATAGTGCTCCTTTAAGAAGATGAAGGTTAGTGCTACTATGTAACTAGTTATGTAACTATGTATTCTCTGTGTTATGTTTGTCTTATGTTTACATGTTTTAATTGTGTTATATCTAAAAACAGATGACAAAAGACCTCTTCTTGTTCCAAATCCCACACTCTGCAGTCCAATCGCAAACTTTCCAGTGCCACTCAATGAGAAGTCTTTGCAAGGCAGTTGCACTAGACAATTGCTTGCCTCTTGAGTTTAGCTCCACTGAGCTAACCAAACCAGGAAGTAACAGAACCAGTTTTTTTGTTTGAAAGTCAAGGAATGTAACAAGATTAGTTTATACATGAGCCAATGTCTATTGAAATGTAAGCTTATTTGTAAAATGAAAAAAAAAGAAAAAAAAAAAGGACACTTTACACATGAAGTATTTCAGCAAGTTAAAGTGCTTTAGTGGTCCAGAGTGTCCCTTTATGGACAAAACAAGCTAACTGAAAGTGTGTCCTTGAGGATTTAAAATGTTTGTGGGTGTAAGGCTCATATTACATAGTTACATAGTTACATAGTTAGATAGCTGAAAAGAGACTTGCGTCCATCAAGTTCAGCCTTCCTCACACCTGTTTTTTGCTGTTGATCCAAAAGAGAAGAAAAAAAAAAAAAAAAAAACCCCAGTTTGAAGCACAATTTTGCAACAAGCTAGGACAAAAAATTCCTTATTGACCCCAGAATGGCAGTCAGATTTATCCTTGAATCAAGCAGTTATTACCCTACATCAGGGGTAGGCAACCTACGGCACTAGTGCCATGCACGGCACTCGAGGTGTCTTTCCACGGCACTCAAGGCTGCTAGAGCCAAACAGGGTCTGGCCTATCAGGAGTCTCAGTGAAACTTCAGATATCTGCTAATACAAAGAGGTAGTGAAGGACAATCCTCAATTTATGCATTGCAGCACATAGAGGTAGTGATCTCAGATCAGTTCCTCCCAGCACTTGTGAATAGGAATCCACACTGTAGTAGAGCAGCCCACAGCTGATGTTGCAGCTCCTGACCTTGACCTGTACCTGCCCAGGCTGGTCCCCACTGGAACCCAGGGAAGCCACCCACACTGCTAGATATACACAGACCTGCAGAATAAACCTCCCCTCATACAAATAATACGAACAGCCCACACACAAACATACACACAATCCCCACAAACGCAACACCACTAACATTCTACATACATGCACACAATCCCACATGCAGCCTCTCACATGCAAAACTCCAAACAGCCCTAACACACTACCTAACACACAATTCCACAAGCAGCCCTCATACACAGCCCACATTCATATGTATCATACACGATACCATAAACTACTAATGAACATATACAATATAATAGCTCATATACGCACAAATACAACGAAACAAAGCAATTACAGTATAAATAACACAAGCAGAATACGGCAGCACACACACCTCAATTTAAAAAAATAGGATCGGCAGGGCCGTTTGAAGGAATTTGGGGGCCCCAAGCAAAACGGACATGGTGCCTCCCCCCCAACCCCCCCCCCCCCCCCCTGCACACAAAGCCTACAGGAACCACAGCATAGCCATACAGTTTAAGTTCACCCACATAAATAAAAAAGGTTTACAGTGCAAATACTGCTGTTGCATATAATGTGCATAAAACTTGAACATTTTCAACAATTGAAAATTCCCTGTGTTCTACTCACCCCCCCTTCTCCACCCCCCTCCCTGTGTTCTCTTCACCCCCCTCCCTGTGTTCTCCTCATCTCCCCTTCTCCACCCCCCTCCCTGTGTTCTCCTCATCTCCCCTTCTCCTCACCCCCTCCCTGTGTTCTCCTCATCTCCCCTTCTCCTCACCCCCCCTCCCTGTGTTCTCCTCATCTCCCCTTCTCCTCACCCCCCTCCCTGTGTTCTCCTACTCTCCCCTTCTCCTCACCCCTCCTCCCTGTGTTCGCCTCCTCTCCCCTTCTCCTCACCCCTCCTCCCTGTGTTCGCCTCATCTCCCCTTCTCCTCACCCCCTCCCTGTGTTCTCCTCATCTCCCCTTCTCCTCACCCCCCCTGTGTTCTCCTCATCTCCCCTTCTCCTCACCCCCCTCCCTGTGTTCTCCTCATCTCCCCTTCTCCTCACCCCCCTCCCTGTGTTCTCCTCATCTCCCCTTCTCCTCACCCCCCGTGTTCACCTCATCTCCCCTTCTCCTCACCCCCGTGTTCTCCTCACCCCCCTGTGTTCTCCTCATCTCCCCTTCTCCTCACCCCCCCGTGTTCTCCTC
Organism: Pelobates fuscus; assembly: GCF_036172605.1. Classification (NCBI taxonomy): domain Eukaryota; kingdom Metazoa; phylum Chordata; class Amphibia; order Anura; family Pelobatidae; genus Pelobates; species Pelobates fuscus. The sequence continues at coordinate 179,651,296 of NC_086317.1, read as the reverse complement.
ACCCCCCCTGTGTTCTCCTCATCTAACCTTCTCCTCACCCCCTCCCTGTGTTCTCCTAATCTCCCCTTCTCCTCACCCCCCGTGTTCTCCTCATCTCCCCTTCTCCTCACCCCCTCCCCGTGTTCTCTTAATCGTCCCTTCTCCTCACCATCCCCCTCCCTGTGTTCTCCTAATCTCCCCTTCTCCTCACCTCCCCCTCCCTGTGTTCTCCTAATATCCCCTTCTTCTCACCTCCTCCTCCCTGTGTTCTCCTCATCTCCTCACCCCCCGTGTTCTTCTTACTTCTCCCACCTCCCTGTGTTCCTCTTACTCCTTCCCCTTCCCTATGTTCTTCTTTCTGCCCCATGTTCTTCTTACTCCTCCCCCTCCCCATGTTCTTCTTACTACTCCCCCCATGTTATTCTTACTACTTCTTACTTACTCCCCTCCCACCCTCCCTGTTTCCTTCTTATTCCCCTCCCCCTGTGTCTTTCTTATTCCCCTCCCCCTGTGTCCTTCTTATTCCCCTCCCCCTGTGTCCTTATTCCCCTCCCCCTGTGCCCTTCTTATTCCCCTCCCCCTGTGCCCTTCTTATTCCCCTCCCCCTGTGTCCTTCTTATTCCCCTCCCCCTGTGTCCTTCTTATTTCCCTCCCCCTGTGTCCTTCTTATTCCCCTCCCCCTGTGTCCTTCTTATTCCTCTCCCCCTGTGTCCTTCTTATTCCTCTCCCCCTGTGTCCTTCTTATTCCTCTCCCCCTGTGTCCTTCTTATTCCCCTCCCCCTGTGTCCTTCTTATTCCCCTCCCCCTGTGTCCTCCTTACTCCCCTCCCCCTGTGTCCTCCTTACTCCCCTCCCCCTGTGTCCTCCTTACTCCCCCCCCCCTGTGTCCTTCTTACTCCCCTCCCCCTGTGTCCTTCTTACTCCCCTCCCCCTGTGTCCTTCTTACTCCCCTCCCCCTGTGTCCTTCTTACTCCCCTCCCCCGTGTCCTTCTTACTCCCCTCCCCCGTGTCCTTCTTACTCCCCTCCCCCGTGTCCTTCTTACTCCCCTCCCCCGTGTCCTTCTTATTCCCCTCCCCCGTGTCCTTTTTACTCCCCTCCTCCGTGTCCTTCTTACTCCCCCGCCTATGTTCTTTTTACTCCCCCCCCCCCTCCCTTAGTTCTTCTCACCTCCCCTTCCCTGTAGCGTGGCCGAGCTCAGGGTGCACTTCCTGTCAGTCCGGCCAGGAACAGGAAACTGAATCTCCTGTACCGCGTGGTACCCGGCCGGACTGACAGGAGGAAGAGGAGCTCGGCCACGCTACAGGGAAGGGGAGGTGACGAGAGAGGCAGTGCTGCAGCCGCCTGAGGCTCTCTATAGAGCGCTCAGGTGGCTGCAGCCTTATAGGAAGCGCCGGCCCTGCTTGGGGGCCCAGGCCAGCTCGGGACCCAAAGCAATTGCTTGGTTAGCTTGCCTGGTAGCGACGAGCCTGAGGATCGGCACGCTACGGGACATCACAATCCTATATCGGCACAATGCTGCTAAAAGGTTGCCTACCCCTGCCCTACATTGAAAGATTATATCCTTGAATATTCTGTCTTTGCAAGTATGCATCTAGTAGCTGTTTGAACATCTGTATGGATTCTGATAAAACCACTTCTTCAGGCAGAGAATTCCACATCCTGATTGTTCTTACAGTAAAAAAACCTTTCCTTTGCCTTAGATTTACCTTAGAATACTCATTATGAGTAAAAACAGCTCATGTTTATATTGAGCTGTTTTTACTGGTTTAAACTCTGTAACTTACCTGAATATTTAAAATAAATATTCAATAGTTTATCTTCTAACATAATTTATATAACATGTCCATTTTATTCTATATCCCCGTTCATGTAAATCTAGAGAGAATGAACTGCTGTTGTGTCAGTATATCTGCAATTACTGCACATTCACTTATACTTGTTAGGCTTAAATTGTGCAAGTCAGCTGTCTCCTTTTAAATAAGACTTCCGTATTTTTCATCAACGTAAGCTCTCTTGTGTATTATTGTGTATATCATTTATGGTCCCCCTCCCTTCGATTGTGCTTGCAAGCTAGTGCAGAGAACCTCCCTTTGTAGTAGCTTATGAGCAATCCTACTCTGTTTTGTATATATGTGTTTAGTCCATTTCTGATGTGTTTGTCGTCAGTGTTACACTGATTATTGTTGTATTTCATAAAGAATGTAATGTGTTTAATTTAGCAAAATGATCCAACGTTCCTGGGAAGGTCACTAGCAAAGTACTGAATACTCTAGTTGGTAGTCTTTTGATGGGTTTGACTCTGGTATTGTTGTGTTTTATAATTTCTTTCTGAATAGGTCTCAGAATGAATGCATACTAGTTCTGAATATGTTCATTTCCTGCCAGGTACTGGTAATACACACAAACACACTCAATCCTCACTCTTTGTCTCTCTTCGATAAAAGCCCTTACACTGAGACTAAATGTATTTTACATTATAATGGTATTGTCTTTTAGACATCTTTTTAGAATGATTAAAATCAGATCGGTTATTTGGCTTTTACTTCCCCAATTTCTCCTCTTTATTTTATTCCTCTCCATAGCAGTGAGCGCATAGTCTAAGTAAACTATATCTGCTTCTCTAATTTAAACATTCATACATACTTTATTGATTATATTCCTGAACTGTACAATTGTTATCCATTTGTTTAACATTGTGGCAACACATTCTGCAATCAGCAACTCAATTCACTTGGGTGCTATGTTTTTGTTTTTTTGTAGCAATTGGGATTGCACTAAATTGGCAAGATTATGAGTAATTTTGGATCTTCCGTAGGTGGGTTCTCCAGTAGCAGTCCCGTGGACCATATTCATCACAAAAGGTTTTATATTTTCTCCACTTCCTCAATATGTTTTTTACCCCCAAAAAAGGTACATTTTGTTTGAATAAATGATAAATTTCATAGGATTTAGCTTGTATTTTTATTATGATATACAACTCTCCACATTGAAAGTTGTACGATTCTGTTATGTCTCGACTGGGGGAAAAAAGAGAAGCGTTGAAGTAAGAATGAATGAAAATGAAAGTATAGAGAATAATAAAGACTAAATGGGTCAAGTGAAGAAAAGGGGATGTGATGTGCATGGGACAAGAGGAAGAATCATATAATAAAAAGAGAGAAAACAGACACATCTCCTTCCTCTATCTCTTTTGCTTTTTTCCTCTCCATTCCATTTTCTATCTCACTGTGTGTTTTTCTCTCTCTCCCAATGACTCACAATTTTTTCAATAGGATCATTACACTCAGCATCTTTTGGGAGCACTTTTGCATTTAATTACACCCCGTCCATCCCCATCACCTCCCCCCAAGCCTGTCTCTGTATCTGAGTTTCCATGGAGATGCTAGCAGCTGTGGAAAACCTTACCCAGATGTTGTACCCACAGCAGGTGCAATGTTGTGCAGAATTCTAAGAAGAAATGATGCTCTGCAGTGTTTGAGATTGATTTAAAAAAAAAAAAAAACTAAAATGAACAGCTTGTTGAAGTCTAGAAGAAATTACGGTATGTTATACAAAACTATAAGTGATGTTCAGGGCAACATTAAAAGGTATTATTGAAAAGCACTGCTAAATTGGGCATTATTCCATAAAAATAATATCTACCTTGAGAATTGCCCTGCAGCGCTTATCTAGCATCTACATCTAGAATTCAATTGTATCTATAGCATAAGAGTGCATCATTTGTTGATCACTAGAACAATGATATCAATAAAAAAAATAGTCTGCAGAATAACTATAGTACACATGAAATACTATAACGAGATCACTGAAAATAACAGGGTTGATCTAAATTTCTTTTCTTTCTTACACCAAAATGGTTACTTTGCGGCTTTTTGTCTGTGGTCCAAAATAATGAGTGGGATTTTAATTATATATAATTAGTGTGAGTGGGTTTCTGGGAGGGAATTCCTGCCAGCTATAAGTACTGCAGAGGCACTCAGGGGGTTAATTTGTCAGTGAGGGGCACAACAGTGGGAGGGAGGAAGAAAAGAAAAAAAGTGAGCGAAACAAACTAAGACAGTGAGGGAGCATGGGAGGAAAAAGAGTGAATTGAGGAGAAAATGGAATGGAGAGGAAAATAAAATGTGAAGAACACAGATACACAGAAAATAAAATGTGATAAATACAGATTGCGGGTGTGTGAAGGGGGGGGGGAGTGACAGGAGGAGGTGTGTGTGGGTGAAGGGGTGTAACTTTGTGTGTATTGAACAAATGTTAATTTATCACCCTGGTGACACTTCTGAGTTAACGAAGCTATGTAATTAGGTATATTAGCAATTAGTGTCCAATAGTAATATAGTATATACGCAGTGCTTTGCAAACTAACTACAGGAATATAAAGCTAAACTATGGAGAAAACTGCTGCATACCTTACTAATATACATCACACATGGCAGAATAGCAGGACTGACAATCTAATATACACTGCAAACAGCAGTGGCCGGGATAATTTATTGCCTACAGCAAAGACAAATAAGCAGAGCTAGCAATGTACACGCAACACTAAAGAGTGCTGCAGAATTGACAGTTTAGTCACCAGGAGAGTCAAACTCCAGTCCTTTAGGGCCCACACACAAACCATATAAATTATAATGTTAAATGTTATAAATTCTCATTTGTTTATTACAACTCAGCATTTCTTCCCCAAATTTGCAACGTAATGGACTAGTCATAGCTTTTGCATTCAGCTCATGGATGCTCTGTGGATGCTTATGTAATGGAGTTCACATATTTGCTCCATTACTGATCACATGTGCTCATGCACTCTTGTCACAAAGACTACTTCATAGGTTTTACTTAAGCACCATAACAACTTTGCATGATTGCAATGTTTATGTTGTAGAGTAAACCCTACACCCTGTTATGAGAAGGGCAGAGTTAACTAAGTGACATTAGGCAGCCCAGGGATTAGACAAAGCCCAAATAACCAAGAATGATAGAGGGGCCACAAGTCATTAACCCGTCTAGAGTCCTATGAGATCTTAAAAGGACACTCAATGAAGTGGTCTCGGGGCAGTGCCACTGACATTGAACTCCCAATATGTAAAGCATTGCTGTTTTGGAGATACAGTAATATATTGCAGGATTAAGGATACCTCCAGTGGCTGCAACTCTGATAGCCAATAGATGGTGTTTCCATGTTTATAACCAAGTCTATTATTCACTAAACACTGGATTTTGTGTTGGACAAAATCCAGTTTAATATTCTGTCCGGAGTAGCAATTTTTACATTTACTAAAGCCAAATACAGTCTGAATTCAGTTGGGTCAAGTAAATCTACAGCAATGTGTAGCGGAGGTACAATATTCTCCAGGTTATCTCCGCTTATAATCCAAGTGAGACTCAGGAACAAGGCAATTGTAAATCCACAAGCAAGGTTTCCAGCAGGTAAAGTAATACAGCAGTATCCCAGCAGCAATCCCAATAACTGGACGACACACAGTTTCAGGAGCAGAACTCACAATCTTTATTCCACAGTACCTTATAAAGCATGCTCCCATGCAAGGGAGGGGTTTCCAACAATTAGTACAGTACCCAATCTGGTATTAGTAACCTCCCACACATCTCCTCCCCTCAGGTTGCATCATAATCCCCTTATACTGTACCCAAATTCCCCCAGTTCCTGGATGTACCCCTAAACCTAGGGGTAACCCTTTAACCCCTTAAGGACACATGACATGTGTGACATGTCATGATTCCCTTTTATTTCAGAAGTTTGGTCCTTAAGGGGTTAAATGTCACATCCCCTGGTGGTCCTGATCTGGGTGAGCAACATATCCAAAAATCACCCAGATCGGACCAGGGGTTCGGGAAATTTATGGAGGTACTAAAAAGACCGACCGTGCTGGATAAAACAGTCGAATTGGGTTCCATGCGATGGGGCCCTGCGGTCGGTCACCGTATAAGGGAACACTTTACATGAACGGCTAAGGTTACAGAGATTAGGTAGAATTCACATGAATCCCCTCGTTCGGTTGTTTCTGTCTACCGAACGAGGGGCCGTTCAGTAGTTTGGAACTGAACGGACCGCGCTTGTGGAGGTCTCAGCGGTGTTCGCCTAGTCGAGTGTCCGATTTGGGTTCCAGACACTCGACGGTAAAGCACCGCTGTTCGGGAGTTTGTAAAATGGCCGCCACCACGTGTTCGTTTCCCGAATGGCGGCCACCCCGAGACAAAGGACCTACTACATAGCTTGTTAATTAACTGCTCGCAACATTGTTGCCAAGGGTATTTGAGGGCACACTTCACACAGGGGAGGTCTGATTGTTCGGTAGTTTCATTCTCTTAGGTTACTCGAATGATTCTACTGAACAATCGGATAAATACATTTCTTTTAAACACATATAAAACTGGCAGGTTATACGAATACAGTTATTCACACGAAATTTGTAGGACAGCCCAGTGCCATCCGCTACACAATGGATTACCATTTGGATGAAAATGTGTGCTTTTGCATCCGAATAGGATGCAGAATATTCACAAAGCATAGATGTGGCGGACAGCCTGGTACCCCAACTGATTAAACACACTTCCTAGTGATCACCGAGCTACCATAAACACTTCCACCATAAGCACTTCCAGCCCCTAGCTCCCAGTGGGTAGACCTCTCCTCCAGAGAGTAATAGCAGTATAAGAGCAGTACAGCATTCCCCCTCCCCCCACATGAGCCGAGTCTTAACCCCTTAAGGACCAAACTTCTGGAATAAAATGGAATCATGACATGTCACACATGTCATGTGTCCTTAAGGGGTTAATGCTGAGAAGTAGTCTGTTTAACCCCTTAAGGACCAAACTTCTGGAATAAAAGGGAATCATGACATGTCACACATGTCATGTGTCCTTAACCCCTTAAGGACCAAACTTCTGGAATAAAAGGGAATCGGGACATGTCACACATGTCATGTGTCCTTAAGGGGTTAAGGGGTTAATGAAGGCAAGCACTTACAATTTTATACATTCAGAAAACTCCTCCCCTGAGCTTGAGAGATAATGGAGTCAGGAACTATACAAACTCAATTATCTCCAGGTACAGAAAAACATAAAATTTGTCACCCGATACATTCAAACGATTCCACCGAACAGTGTCCTTCCAAGATGTAAAGAACCGAACGTAGGCGATGATGGAAGTTCAGCGGTGTTCACCAGGTCGAGTGTCCGATTTTAGTCCGATGCACTTGATGACTATACACAGTTGCCTGTGTTCGTGCGACCAAGATGGTTGCCACCACGTGTTCGTGCATACGAATGTCAGCCACCCAGCCGAACACTTTACAAGAGATATGGCAATAGAGGATCAATAGAGGTCTGACCAATCATGCTGGCTGCATCTCCAGTACAATCAATGGGTTAGGGGGCAGGGACTTAATGTTGATTTTATTCACAGATTAAGTAACAACTGACCAATAGAGGGAAAGAAAAAAACATAAAAATAATAGTAGTAAAATAACCTATACTTCCAAGCAGGATTATTCCAGATGCTTTGACTGCAGTTACTGAGAGTGACAGACCAGCAGTAATACCGTGTATTTTATCTGTGCTGTGCCTAAGTGGGAACTGGGTCACCTGCGTTATTGATTCTTGTGTCGATTCCCATTTTCTCATTGATCCTAATGATTGAGACCAGTTTAACAATGTACTGTTAGCAAATTTTTTTATTTTTTTCTTAAGTGTTTGGAGTGTGGTGTTCAGAAAAAAATATTAACAAAAAGTTCCTCTTGTCTAACTTGGGTCATTGATTCTGGTGTGACACTAGGATTAGCTGGCTGCTGTTTTTACAGTTGTGCTCAAACGTTTGCATTCCCTTGGAGAGTTGGTAATACATGTACCATTTTTAAAGAAACCGTGAGTGAGCAGGCAACACACATTTCCTTTATTTCTTATTTGATTGATATTCAACCGTAGGTTATAACAGAAAGGCACAAACATAAAACAAAACATGGCAACAAAGAAAAAACATAAATGACCTCTGTTCAAAAGTCTGCATACCCTTAGTTCTTAATACTGTGTATTGCCCCTTTCAGCATGGTGGTATACCTGCTCAGCCATCTTGGCAAAATGCCTACAGGTCATGCAAAGTCTTTGGTCATCTTGCATGAACTGCACATTTGAGATCTCCCCAGAGTGGCTCAATGATATTAAGGTCAGGAGACTGTGATGGCCACTCTAGAACCTTCACCTTTTTCTGCTGTAACCGCTGAAAGGTCAACTTGGCCTTGTGCTTAGGGTCGTTGTCATGCTGGAAAGTCCAAGTGCATCCCATGCGCAGCCTTTGTGCAAAAGAATGCAAATTGCCAGTATTTACTGATAACATGCTGCATTCATCTTGCCATCAATTTTCACAAGATTACACGCTCCTTTAGAACTCCCACCATCCCAAAACATCAGTAAGCCACCATGCTTCCCAGTTGGGATGTAATTCTCTTCACTAAAGGCCTGTCAGGGTTTCTACGCTGTTTTAAACAGCAACCCTTCCTTTTTCTGTGGCTGAGTTTTCAGCTGATATTAACGATTAGCTCCTTCAGTATGTTGCCACGGTTACTCACCTGATGTGGTAACCAGCCCTGCTGCTAATCAGTGCAGCCTATTTAAGCAGCAAATCCCAGTACCTCCTTGCCCTTGCGTGGTTTCCTGTTCCCCAGAAGTCTCCTTGTTCCTGTTTTTCCTGTTTGTTCCTGGTTCCTGAATCTGGCCTTGTTCCTGACTCCGCTGCTCTCCATTCTCCTGATCCTGGCTCGTCTGACTACCCGCTCTGGTGTCTGACCCCTGCTTGCCTCCTGGACTTTGCTTTTGGTTATTTTTTTTATTTGTTATTTATTAATAAAGGTGTTTTTGCAGCTAGTTCTGTCTCTGTCTGGTTCCTCGTCCCTAACAAGGCCTTGTTGACCCCTCTCCAAAGTGCTTATGGTTGTGACCATAAAGCTCTATTTTGGTCTCATCTCTCCAAATTACAATGTGCCAGAAGTTGTGAGGTGTGTCAAGGTGTTGTCGGGCATATTGTAACTGAACTTTTTTGTGGCATTGGCACAGTAAAGGCTTCATTTTTATATCGTCGTATTGTGCTCCTTGAAACACCATCTTTTTCTAGAGCAGCCTGTAGTTCTCCTGAGGTAACCTGTCTGTGGGTTTTTCCTTGTATCTCATACAATGTTTCTTGTAGTTGTGGCTGAAATCATTCTTGGTCTACCTGACCTTGGTTTGGTATCAAGAGATACCCGAATTTTCCACTTCTTAATAAGCGATTCAACAGTACTGACTGTTTTGTCAAGACTTTGGATATCTTTTTATATACTTTTCCATCTTTATAAAGTTCCATTATCTTGTTACGCAGGTCTTTTGACAGTTTTTTTTTTCTGCTCCCCATGGCTCAGTATCTAACCTGCTCAGTGCATTCACGTGAGAGCTAAAAAAAATCATTGACTGTTTTTACACAGACATGAATTGTAATTTAAAAAGCCACAGGTGTGGTAATTAAATCTTTAATTACCATTTAACCTGTGTGTGTCACCTTGTGTGTCTGTAACAAGGCCAAAAATTCAAAGATATGTAAACTTTGATCAGGGTCATTTGGGTGATTTCTGTTATGATTATAATTTAAAAAGGAGCCACACAATGTGATAATAAATGGCTTCAGTGGGACACTGTCATTTTGTCATTGATCCTAGTGTGATACAAGGTTACCATAAGGTTACCGTAAGGTTGTAACATGGTTGTTAACATTTTCTTCCTGGCTAATCATGGCTAAACATGGCAGCATCACTTATGGGTAGCTTCACGCCCATCAAGAACAGGACAGGAACAATTAATGAATTAGAACTCGACGGTAGGAATAAAAGGTCCCTCCTCCTACTACCCCTCAGTCTTTTTTCTGTCTTATTTTTTGGGGGGGCCACCTTCCCATGGGCTTACCAGATGAAGTTCAGCCTCTCTTCATTTGAAGAACTCAGTAATCAGCCTGCAAGAGCAGGACTAATTGAGTAAGGTACAGTTTAGTATCTGTACTGCATCGTGGGAATTAGCTAAATGTACAATCCGTATATACTTGTGTGAATTAGGGCTGTAAAATTATAATATTGATGTGGGGTCGGTAAAATCCTTAAAAATCCCCTTCGGAGCATCAAACCCACTTAAATCTGTATTTAAGAGAAGCCTTGGTGAGTGTAAGATCTTATAAACTCCCCCCCCTCTCTTTTCTACCTTTAAGCCTCTGTTTTTACTCACCATTTGATGATCCTGGTAAAATTCGGCTCCCTGATGAGTCAAAGAAAGTGCTCTCGCGGGGCGGGGCCGGACCGCCGAGCTGGACGGTCGCAGGTCTGTGCAGCTCCTGCAACCAACTAAAATATATTCTCTAACAACCATGTCTTACCACCCGAAAATGGACCGACAGCACAGACACCCAGAGCTGAGAGACTGCGGGACCCAGGGAGAGGCTGGCTCATCGAGCTTCAGTCCCCTGGGGGAGAAAAACACGCTGACCTAAATGGGGGCTTCTCCTGCGGTGAGTGGGGCGGACGACCGCTGCCCCACTATCCTGCACCACGGAACCCAGTTGAGTGTGCGGACCGGCGCAGGCCCGGCCCCGTCCCCCCCCCCCCTTTGGACCGGTGGGGGTGATCCCGGTCCTCACCCTGAGGCCCTACACATGACACTGCAATCGTGGCCAGAGAGTCCAGCCACCGCACCTAAAATGGCAGGCGCCACGTGCGCAGCCGGCAAAAGGAAGACCAGCTTTCAGCTCGCACTCACAGCCACCAAGGCGGATTATGCCTCCCACTCAAGCTGCACGGAGAGTCGGCTAAACCAGCGCGGCTCAGGGGATATGCCGCACTGGGCATATGTCACACAAAGAAGCGAACATACTCGCCTGAAGAGACCGACACCTCTGCTGGAAGACCGATCCGGCAATCACCTACAATCCAGCCTGCACTAAGACGGATCGGTAAGCGGCAGCACTCTGCGGAACACACCCAGCTCCTGTTCAGGGCAGACACCAGCCTACGGATGACCAAGATAGGCAAGCCCACGAAAATACAGCTGCAACACTGGGAGACCCAACGAGATCTACAAAATCAACCACGGACAAACCTAGCTTTAAAGCTTGCTTGGAAGGACACCTGCCCCCTGCAAATAAGACACAGCAGAGCAGGCATCGGATAAAAAACAGGACTGCCCCTATCCAAAAAGCCTTGAGCCCGCCGAGATGCCAACGTCTTCCTACTGAGGCGGCTTGGGAAACTCTGATCAGCCAGGGTGACAACCTCGTTAGAATCTTTGGCTTATACAAGATGTTCTTACTAGAATTAGCTTAATGTGCAGTTACTTACTTTTACTCTGTTGCCTAGACAGCTAATCCTCTAATATTTTAAAACTGTGACACGCCAAAATAGCCTGTAACTCTTTATCTACTACTAATATGTGCCTAGCTTGTTGCCTCTATCCTAGGGTAGGACTGGGCAGACCCAGTAAGAATGCCACATAGAGTGATATTCCGGAATGCATACCTTACTAAGCAAAGTGCCCTACTAGACTCAGGAGATGAAAAGCGTCTATATGAGTTATATAGTCCAGACTAGAAACCTGTGTTTAACTGTCTCACCCATGCCCGCACAGTCTCTGTCTCCCTTGTCTTTGCTCTTTGGTTATGTTTAGTTTTTATCTTTTGCTCCCCTTCCCTTGACTTATTCGTCGTACGCCACGCAAATTGTCCTAGTGTGTTTTACACCACCTATAAGCACTAAGATGTCAGCTCCAGTACTTAAAGCACTACCAGCTATTAGAATTCACTGACAATATTGTGATCTACTCTAGAAATGTATGCATGCTAGCATAAACAGTGCAGAATAGGTGTTATGATGCTGAGCTTGAGACTAATCGCGCAGTTTTCATACGATGTAACTAGTCACTAATCATTCTACATGCAATCTGGTAGACAGTTCCTGTTATACAGCTGTTAAATATATAAAATTGTGCTTGTTATCCCACTGCTCCTACTGTAATACTTGACAAAATGCTCGAGGAATGCTGTTGGGGCACCAAGAGCTTGTATGTACTAATCACCATGCACACCAAAATAAAGAATTAAAAAAAAAAAAAAGAAAGTGCTCTCGCTGGCATACAGAGTTCTCCTGCTCTCTGCTTGCCAGAGCAGGTGTGGTAGTGTCGGCGTCAGGAAGTGCCAACCGCACATGCACGAGTGAATAGAACCTTAGAGAGACATTGATCAATAATAATTATTGTGTTGGCACTCTATTACAGGGTGGTGCAAGTATTAGAGGTAACCCCCATAATGACCTCAATAATATATACAAAAAAAATACTATTAATACCGCACTCAATAGCATATAATATGCATCAAAAAGAATCGATATGTTGAAATGCAAAAATTCATTTATTAAACACTTAATGACAAAAAGTTGAAAAATTCACTAACAAAGAAGAAGACCACTATTGCAAAATATACAGAATGATGCACACTCTGTTAGTTCATCTACAGTAGTTTAAGACCAAATTCCATAATATATACATACAAAACATATACAACTAAATACACCCTATAAATAATCATTTTGATGAAGCTGTTAGTTCATATATAGTTTGGTGGATCCATCAATAATTAATCAATAATAGCAATTGATAGTCTGATCAGACATAAAATAAAATGAAAATAAAATGAAAGAAATTAAAAAAATAACAAATAAAAAAAGGTGAAACATAGAAAAATAAGCAGCTTTTTGAATGAAAAAAATCGGTTGGATCTCACCACAGATCATTTGAAGCTGTAAATATAAGGTGCAGAATGTAGTCCAAATACTTGTGGATGGGTATAAAGCAGACCGGTGAGGTTCTCTGTATTCTATAGTAAGAAAATATAACTTTGTCAGATAGATGGTGATAAAGGGTAGTACCCATCCGGTCCGGTCACCGTCTCCTGTCTCATGTTGTCTGGACCAATTTCACAAAGCTGCTTACTTTTCTATTTATCGTTTTTTCACCTTTTTTATTTCTATATCATTTTTTTCATTTTTTTTCCATTTTTCAAAAAATAAATTCTGTCTGATCAGACTATCTATTGCTATTATTGATTCATTATGGGTGGATCCACCAGACTATATATGAACTACCAGCTTCATCAAAATTATATCTATAGGGTGTATGTATTTGCATATATTTTGTATGTATATATTATGGAATTTGGTCTTAAACTACTGTAGATTAATTAACAGAGTATTCATAATTCTGTATATTTGTTAAAGAGACATTGCACCAAAAATTAAAGCAGGGGAGATTTAAAAAGAGACTACTGAAGTTTGTACTGCATTGTTGGAAGTGCAAAAACGGAAATGATCCAGAAGACTGCCTCAGGTAAGAAATTGTTCTTAAAGGTATAAATATAAATTATTATAGGGGGGTGGGGGCCAAGCCAGCAAGCCGAGAAGTCGCATGTACGCTAGGCTCCCGCTATACTTACCAGTCTTTGACAGAAACTCGGAGAACGAGACAAAAAAAAAAAAAACATACCGGGGCCCACCACCTACATCAGTGACAAGCCTGACACCCATAGAAGATCGGGGGCCCATGGTGGAAAGCCGCGGCCTGCGGATGATGGAAGCGGGGAGAGGCGGACGCTCTCCTCGCCCATGTACTGGGAGGTACTACTGGGAGGTACAGTCTCACCGATGCCCTGCTCCCCCCCAGGACCGGCGGAGGTTATCCCAGTCCAACCCGGAGAGGCAATCTTCCCGTAAGTGCCCCAGAGGAAAAAACCTGGGAGCAGCCGGAAAACACGAGGCTAGGCAACATGGCCGCCGCCACGTGCGCTAGTAACACAAAGAAGCCTGACTTCGAGGCCAAACTCGACGAGATAATTGCCAAGTTCTGGATGAAAATAACAGACAGTGAGCAACAAACTGGGGCACGTAACACTGTTGTAGAATTACCGGTAATCTCCCGACAAAAGAGTGCACCCCCACAAACAATCAAAACCCACTATCTAAGCCACGGACGGCAGAGAAAAAAAGCCTACAAGCCCAAGCGACTGAAATTGCCGACGGCGGCAAGAAGCCACAGAAATCACCAGGCAAATTTAAAACAACTCACCCGGCGAGGCACAGCGACCCCACGGCACCTGCATAACGCTCCAAGCTAGAACTGGATACAGCCGAGGGGGCCTGGACAAACTGCACCACATCCTGCACGCTGGCATCGCAAAGAGGCAGACCCCCACTCAGATATGCCCATAAGGGCATTCCAGATATCACGGCGGGACTCTGGGGGCCACCCACGGGGCATCAGCTGATGTTGACACGGAGTCAAGGCGGAACAGACCCCTTTGACAATCAGAGACTCTGCAGGTTAGGGGGGCAGGAATGTCTAGGCTTGTATTTGAGGACTGCCACCTAAAAGCCGAGGGTAGCATCTCGTGATGACTTATGAGACTACTTAGAAATATACATTTGTTTTACTGCATAACCGTTTAGCAGACTTGCCCTAACCCTACCAAACACTGTGCAAATTAGACCACAGCCTCTTGGGCCCCCAGTTCGGCATATTACGCTCTAAGCTCACTTACCAAACTACTTGTTTTAAATGCTCATGTATTTGCTTTCATGCACCGCACTTGGTCGACTTACATCAGAACATGTCGCCTTGTCTAGGGGGCACTACACATGTAAATGTTTTCACTCTATATGATGTATATACCTCTCCCCCGTATAATAGCTCGTAAGATATAAACCTGTTATTTTAACGCACTTGAGTAAGAATACCATTACGTCTAGTTCTCTAACAACGTCACACTCCTACATATTACCTAGAAACGATGGATAAGCTTGTGACTATGCTAACTAATTCAACTTGTATAATAAAAATGTGCTTGTTAATCATATGTCCTGCATGTTAAGCGTGGAAAAGCTTGAGGACTGTTTTCGGGGCACCTCACGCCTGCTTGTACCATTTATATGCACTGCAAAAATAAAAAATAAAAATAAATAAAAATATATTTATTTGCAAAACATCCCCCCCCCCCTTTTTTCCTTTTATATCTATATTCTTACTTTCTGCATATGGCTTCTTCTTGTTAGCTGGCTTCTTCCTCTGCCTCAAGAACTCAATCCAGAAGACATAGGTGAGCCTTATATAATTATTATTGGCGGGGAAAGAGTGGAAATTATAGGCCTATAATATATTTTATATTGGCCTCTCCTACAGTCCCAGGTGATTCACCAAGAAAGCATAAGGGCAAATCTAAGAGATGCATCAACTGCAATCAAGTGGCTCCGATTGGCAAAAATATTTGCAAAGAATGTCTAACTGAAGAATTAGATAAAAGACAATCCCCTCAAGCCGACTTAATGATGTTGATTTCGGAAGCCACAGAGGATGGAGATGTAGAGGGTGGAGAAACAAATTGTAATTATCAACTAAACGATGGATATGGCTAATATAGTGCTTAGAAATAAAGGCTAAAGCTTTCTTTGGATCATTTACCCCAAACAAGGTCCTTAGTGTGATTGGATATTGGGGGAAGTTGGATCATCACGAAAGAAGGGAGGGGGGGAGGGGAAACTCCTTTTTAAAATCCCTAATATTATTTGGTTCATTCGGGAGTGTATTCAATAGTTAGCATTCTCCCTTTCCAACTTAGTGGTTTTGGATATAAATACTACAAGTGAAAAAAAAAAAATATATATATATATACAGTGTTTAATTGCCTTTGTTATATATTGCTGCAATATTAGTATTTCCCATATAAATTGTTAGAGATCACTGATAAAGGGAGAATAGGAGAATCCTTCATTTAAACCATGCAGAGATAGTGTATTCAGGTGGTAGATCCAAAAGCATTCTCTTCTCAGGCGTCTATCTATATTACCTTTCCTTTGATCTAGTTTCACTAATTCAATGCCCAGTAATTTGAGTGCTGTATGATCCCCATGATGGACAGTCTTTACATGCCTTGAGATGGGGATCTCGATGTTTCTGCAAGTTTTTATGGAATTAATGTGCTCCAAAATATGTCTTTTAAAAGGACGGAATGTCTTGCCCACAGATAGCATGTTGCACTGGCATACAATTAAGTATACCACCCCTTTAGTTTTACAATTAAAAAAGGAATAAGGATGGAATTTCTTGGTATGTGCTCTGTTTTCGAAGCGTTTTGTCTAAGAAGTGGCCAGAATCTATTCACGATTGTTTTTACCAGGCCCCAGCCTGCATCAAATGTGGCTACACATCTGAGTTGTTTTTGGTCTGAGTTAGTATGAGTGTTTGGTCTGAGTTAGTATGAGACCTTTCTTCCCTCAAAAGGCTTTCTCAGTACTGCCCCATAAGACTGATCTCTAAGCTAGTTATTATAGCTGTAATTTTTAATTTTTTTCCCTTTTCTAAATACCAGTACTGAGCCCCCCCTTGATACGCTCTTTTTATGTATTTGTTTGGATATCCTTTCGATCTAAACATAGAGTGTAATTCCTTATCTCTTGTTTTAAAATCTTCAATATCCGAACAATTTCGTCTGAGTCGCAGGTACTGCCCTGTGGGTATACCTCTTTTTTTGCTGTACTGGGTGATAGCTCCTCTTGTTAAGTAGGCTATTCATAGCCGTGCTTTTCCTGAATAGATCAGTTTTTATTCTACCATTAGTCTCAGGAGTCAAGGTCAAGAGAAGGACTGCCAACCTCTGCAGTAAATTTCAAATTTAGGTCATTATTATTAAGTGACTGTACAAAGTGGAAACATTCGTCACTTGTACCCGTCCAAATGAGCATAATGTCATCAATGTATCTCTTCCATGAGTAGATACATTGAGTAAAGGTATTAAGCGGGTCAGCAAATACTACTTATTCTTCCCACCAACCCAGGTGCAGGTTGGTGTATGAGGGCGCACAAGACGTTCCCATCGCAGTCCCCTGCACCTGGTTATAAAATATGCCATCAAATATGAAAAAGTTGTGGTTTAGAATTAACTGTAAAAGCTCAATAGTGAAATTGCTGTATTTCTCAAGATGTACTCTGCTCTGCCGTAAGAAATATCTTGTATGTTTAAGCCCCAGAGTATGAGGAATCGAACTATACAGGACCTCAATGTCCAGGCTGCAATGTATTGAGTTCTCGGGCATATTTAACTGGGCCAAATCCGCCAAGGTTTGTTTCGTATCCCTCAAATACGAGGGAAGTCTGACTACTAGAGGTCTTGATCTAGATATATGCTTACATTTTGCATCATGTTGTTTTTTCCTGATACTTTTGGTCTCCCTGATAACACTTGGTGTTGTTTGTGTATTTGGGTAGACTATAGAACGTGGAGATTCAGCATAAAATCATATTAATTCTTGGATATCATATTTTATGGTTAAACCCTATTTGTAAGATATCTTTTAGTTTTTCCAAGAAGACCGTTGTGGGATCTAATTTTAAGATCATGTAGGTGGTGGTATCTGTGAGGATTTTTTTGGTCATCTCGACATATTGGGTGGTGTCTAGGATTACATTATTCCCCCCTTTAGCTGATGGTTTGATTGTTATCCCCTCCCTCTCCTGTAGGTCATTCAAAGCTTTAACTTCCTTTGCTGATAGGTTGGAGTTTAGTTTGGGAGCTAGCTCGGGGATGGATATGTTGTCAATTTCCTTACACATTAATTCCACAAATGTCTCTACATATTTTGAATCTCCCAATCTTGGACAATATTCGCTCTTTTTTCTTAGATCCGTATGTGGGCATTGGCCTCCCTCATCTAAATAATTTTCTTCCAGTAGTTCAGCTAACATAAAAGTTAGTTGATAATCCCTGAGTTTAAGGCCCAATGATTTGTTTTTTTTCTCATTTTTTTAAAATGTGGGTTTTATGAAGTATTAATTTCTGTGCAAGCAAGTGAATATCCTTCACCCAGTTGAACTTTTTAAAGCACGGGATTGGGATGAATGAAAGTCCTTTGCTATTGCCTGTTCACTGCCTGCCCTGACCTTTGGAAACTCGCCTGACTACTCTCCTGGATTTGCCCTTGTCTGTTTCCTCGTACACGGTTATTG
Source organism: Pelobates fuscus (assembly GCF_036172605.1). Lineage (NCBI taxonomy): Eukaryota > Metazoa > Chordata > Amphibia > Anura > Pelobatidae > Pelobates > Pelobates fuscus. The sequence goes on along the minus strand of NC_086317.1, from coordinate 179,633,251 downwards.
TCCCTGTACAGTCCCCGTGCACAGACTCACAGACCAGGGGAATTCTTACCTGACCACCTTGGTCTGTGTCTATTTGCTGCACTTCGGACTCCACCAAAGGTAAGACCGTTACACAAGGTATGTTTGGACAAATTAACAACTTGGCTCCTATCTAGTATCGATTCCTTCAATTGTATCGCCTCCGGGGCCTTGGCCTCAAGTAGGGGCGTTCTTCCCCCAGTGGTTTGTCTAAAAAACTGACTCCTTTTTAAAGTATACTCCTGTTCTGTTCATTAGAGGTTGAGGGAGTCAAGAAGACCTTGGTTTCCACTCCTGAACAAAATGAGCCAGGTTCCTTCTTGCCCGCTTCCTCAGAGACCAGACTTACTAATTCAGGGACCAGCAGTTTATCCCAACCCCAGCCAGTTGAAATTGGGGGCTTGACTCTTGAAAAGGGAAGACTCCTAGAGCAAGGGTTATCTGAATCGGTGGTTGATACTCCAGAAATAATTTCACATCCACCTGCTATCACAGAGTATGGAACACCATTCATACATGATCTACTCAAAATTCCATTGATTTCCTTCATCCGAACAATATTGACATTCTAAATTTAATTGATGCAGGACTGGAAAAACATTTAAGTACCTTAAAAGTGCAGTCATCAGCCTTATCTGCATTATACAACATCTCGTGGGCATCAGATCCCTTGATTGGGAGATTCTTCAAAGCAGCTATCCGTATAAGACCTCCTAACAGAAATTATTCTCCTCCTTGAAATCGTAATGTTGTTCTGGATGTCTTGTCAGAATCCCCTTTTGCTCCATTAGATGAGCTGGGTATTTCTGACATAAGACCTTGTTTTTAGTTGCAATAACTACAGCTAAACAAATGCCTGAGATTCAAGCCTTTTCTAGTGGTGACCATATTCAGATCTTCCATGATAGAGTGGTCTTAAGACCTAGACTTGGTGTCACAATTCCACATTCTCCAGGAAGTTAATATTCCTTCTGTAACCGAACCGCTTGCACCCCGACCGGGTACCTTCTGTTGATGGATGTTCCTAGTGCTTCCCGAGGTCTCCAAGCACTCCATCGGACACCGTAACCACTGTAGACCTCACAAACTGCCGCAGCTTGGTTGGGGTCTCGCCGTCTCCACCCACTCTGGACCCAAGACCAGGGTCCATCTTCCAGTAGGTTGACCTCTCTGAATTCCAGAGAGCAGGAACAGGAACAAGCTCTTAGCAGAGCTTAGTCATTATAGCAATCCCCAGAGTGTAGTTCTCCAATCCTCCAAACATGAGCCGAAACTTCATGAAGGTACAAGATGATCTGACTCCAATGAGCATTTATTACTCCTTATATACAAGTTTTCAGGCCAGAGGCACACCCCCTGGACCTGGTGGTAAACTGTGACAAAAGGGACACAAACCAATGGGAACACTAATTAACATAATAACACTCCCACATACACAATGAAATCCCTCCTCTCCATCCTGGAGATAATTGGCTTAAGGCACAGTAAACTCAATTATCTCCAGGTACAGAAAATATCTACATTTTACACTGACAGCAAAAATACGTAAAAGTACATAAAAATACATAATTCTTATTATATTACACAGAACCCCCACATTTAACTTATTCCCAGATAGGTCTGATCTGAGCGCCCAATATAAGTGAACAGTGCTCAGATCCCTTGAACAGAGTAAATTTGCCATGGGGTAAAGCATAGCAAGGGCTGTTGAGAGACCAAGGAGGGACAAAAGCAGTCAGTTCCAACTGGTTTGGCAGTGTGCCTTGGACAACGCCCTGCTGGAGAACAATAGACAGGAAACGGGGGAGGGGAAGAGACACACCTTCCCATGGATTCAAATGGGCAGAAACAGTCTTTAGAAGCCAATAAGCCCCACATAGTCCTTTTAAATGTCAATACACCCCAGGGCCACAGTCATGATTAAGGAGGCTGGCAATCAGGGTCCTCCAACAGCCGGGGGCAAAGGGCAGCTTGTCACCTAACAATCCAGTGACCAAAGGTATTTTGTCACACCTTCCTTTTATCAAAATCCTTCTTCAGCAGAAGAAGAAAAGCTTCATCAATTGAATGTAAGAGAATGTTTAGTTAAATACCTGGAAGTCTCTCAACAATTTTTTTTTCTCCCGACAGGATCTAAAAAAGGAGAAACAGCCTTAACCTCTCCTTTGAGACATTGGATTTCCAATATCATAATAAAAGCATATAATTTGAGAAATCTATCTCCTCCTGAAAAGATTAAGACTCACTCTACAGGGGCATTGGCAACCTCCTGGGCTAATTGGGCAGATGTTTCATCTGAGGACATCTGCAGAGCAGCCACCTGGTCCTCCCCAATAACCTTTATCAAACATTATAAACTGGATTTGGCTTCTTCCTCTACAGCCTTTGTTAGAAGTGCATTATCTACAGTTGTACTTCACACATAAAAATACAGTTACAGTATATTAAGGGGATATATTAGGGTATATTAAATCAGTTTTCCTGGCACTGCAGGTGCCCTCTCCCTCTCACCTCCCAATCCCCGGTTGCTGAAGGGGTGAAAACCCCTTTAGTCACTTACCTGAGACCCCCACCGATGTTCCTCGGAGGTGGTTTTGGGTCGCCGCCGCTCCTCCTATTCATTACGTCGGCCGGTGGGCTAGACTGATCCCGCCGGCCGTGGAGACCTAATGCGCATGCGCATTAGAGCTCTCCGTAGGAAAGAATTGAAAATGCTTTTCAATGCTTTACTATGGGGAATTGAGCGACGCTGGGGGTCCTCACACAGCGTGAGGACATCCAGCGACGCTCTAGCACAGAACATCTGTGCTATGGACACGGAAGTGCCCTCTAGTGGCTGGAAGGTAATTATTGCAGTTTATAAAAAAACTGCAATAATTACAGTTGCAAGGTTAAGGGTAGTGGGAGTTGGCACCCAGACCACTCCAATGGGCAGAAGTGGTCTGGGTTCCTGGACTGTCCCTTTAATATTGCCCTATCCCTATGTTTTAGCTTGGGTATTACCCATAAGTGATGCTGCCATGATTTGCCAGGAATACAGAAAATGTTATCATATTTATCGTAATTTTGTTTTCCTGGCTATTATTCACGGCAGCATCAGCAACCCTTCCTTATTTTATTTCAGAGCTTAACAACTAGACTAAGGGGTACAGTCGAGTTCTAATTAGTTAATTGTTCCTGTCCTATTCCTGATGGGGCGGAGCTACCCATAAGTGATGCTGCCATGAATAATAGGAAAAGAAAATTACAATAAGTATGATGAAATGTTCTGTATTTTTTTTTGCTAACTATAGAAGTGTGATGTTCAGTAAAAAACTAGTCTGAGATCCCAGAGGTGGTTTACTAGGCAAGCTATTAAGCTATTAAGCTTTTCTAAGCTTGTCATATTCTCTGTTTTTGTTGCAATGCATTAACTTGGGATCACCCTAAGTTAAAAGGGTCATCATGATGTGGACATGTATGTACGTAGTGGGGAATTACGATGCCACATGAACATAACTAACTAACATAATTCAACCCCCCAATAACGACAGACAACGTAGTATGGATGAACAGGCCACAGCATTTATTATAACATAAATAAATTACTGTATAACACATCCATAACTTCATATATTAAACTCTTTGTTTCTGTAACAAAATTGTTAGTAATAAATAATTATAAATTAACATATATACATATATAACTCAACATACAGTGCTATACAGAGACCCAACCGTCCTTGCCAATAAACATACAGTGGTTCCTAAACACCACTGCCTCTCACCTCCCCCATCGTCATAAAAGCGTGGATAAGGTCGGCTGATCATTCCAATGCCCGCCATCAGCCGACCTTATCCACGCTCGATGGGCACGAGACCTCAGGCAACCTAATGTTAAACCTTTGAAGCAGGGGAGGTTGAAACCTGCAAACATAATGAACTTACTCCATCCTTAAACATAACCAAACTTAATTGGCAAGGACATACCCCCGCCACCAGACCCGCTGCTTTACCCCTAAATCAGCGGGGAACCCCACCAAAACCACCCATGGCCTGTTCCACCGCCTCCTGCAGGGCGAGATTAAAAAGATTGAGCCCGACCTCCGTTAGGTGTACACCATCCCCACAAAAAAAAATGAGCCGCCTCCCGCTCAAAAACCCTATGGCGGACTGGGATCCCCCGAGCCCCCAAAACAAACTGGGAAACCCGCCTGTTTAACTTGCATCGGCAACGCTCCATGGCACTCTGACTCCTGGCGCCACGCCAATAGTTGCGGGCAATAACTTCAGTCCAGATCATGCGCACGCCGGGGAACAAAATCAAAATGCGGGCCAAGTCCCGCTTCATTGCTAGATCAAATCCCAAATGGGTACTGATCCCCCCAGGTGGATCACCAGGACACTCGGCGCCCCCAGGAGATGGGACGCTTGACAGGACTCAGCTTCCTGTTTTCCTGCCATTCGGATTTCTAGGTTCGGCTGTTTCGCCTTGCCTTTTCCCTGGCATTCTTCGGTGTCATGCGGATTGGGGAGCTGGTATGCCCCAGCCGGTGGCAGGTAGGGGGAGTGGTATTTGGTGACTTTTCATGCACCACTGATCGGATCTCGTTCAGGATCCGCCGCTCTAAGACGGATGTCTTGGGGAGGGGTAAGTGGGTCCGGTTGGGGGCTGTGCCGGGTTCCAGCATTTGTCCTGTTTGGTCCTTTAGGGAATATTGTGCACAGCCCTACAATACACATTCAGCTCCAGACAGCGCAGCACTAGGCGCAGGAGCAAGCGAACCACGGGGGGGGGGGGGGGGGAGGAGCAGACAGCTGGTTAATAGCCTGCACTACACCCAAATTGTCACAATGGAAGACCACCAGACTATCCACCAGCAGGGAACCCCATACCTCCAAAGCTACCAAAATAGGGAAGCTCCAGAAACGCCAAATTCTGAGTGAGCCCTGCCACATGCCAGGTCTCCAGCCACGAGTCAGCACACCATTTGGCGCCCAGAATGGCTCCAAAGCCGGCCGAACCCGCCGCATCGGTAAACAAATGGAGGTCCGCATTAGAGACCTCTGGGGCCTGCCAGTAAGACCTGCCATTATAGGAGGCCAAAAAGGAATCCCAGACGGCCAAGTCAGCCAGTAAGGGCCGGGTAAGCCGGATAAAATGCTGCGGATGAACGACCCCCGACGTTGCCGCCGCCAAGCGCCTATTAAAGATACGCCCCATTGGCAAGATCCGACAGGCAAAATTGAATTTCCCCAGCAAAGACTGCAGGCAGCGCAGGTGGATCATACGCCGCCCCAGGGCTCGGGACACCGCTAGGCGCAGGTCCAAGACCTTATCTTGCGGCAGCCGACATTCCCCAGCCATCGAATCAATTTCGATGCCCAGAAAGCTCAAGCACGTGACCGGACCCACCGTTTTGTCATGAGCCAATGGAATCCCGAAACGCTGAAACACCTCCCCGAGAACCCGCAGCAGGTGGGCACAGACGTTCGACTCCGCCGGACCTACACACGGGAAATCATCCAGGTAGTGCAGGAGGGAAGCAATCCCCGCTTCCCTCCGCACCACCCATTCCAGAAAAGTGCTAAAGCACTCAAAATAAAAACAGGACAGCGAGCAACCCATGGGGAGGCACACCCCAAATGATGATGGCACTCCGGATGCACCGGGAGCAGCCGGAAAGCGGATTCCACATCCGCTTTAGCCAGCAATGCCCCCGGGCCCGCCGCTCTCACCATGCGAACCGCCGCATCAAAGGATACGTAGGAAACCCTGCAAAGTTCAGCGGAAATGTCATCATTTACCGAACCCCCACGAGGGTACGACAAATGGTGAATCAAACGATACTTCCCAGGATCCTTCTTAGGCACCACACCCAAGGGAGAAACTCGCAAATTAGCCATCAGTGGGGTGGAGAACGGGCCAGCCATCCAACCCAAGGAGACCTCCTTATCCAATTTTTCCCGTACCACCTGAGGAAAAGCCCGCACGGACTTGAGGTTCCGGACGGAGAGCAGCGGAGGGCGCTCAGAGAAAGGGATCCAAAACCCCGTCTCAAACCCATCCACCAGGATCCACGCCGCAGCACGATTCCTATAAAGGTCGAGCCACGGGCGCATCGCGTTTACGAGGACCGGCGTCGTCGCCCTTAGCCCCCATGTCCCCTTTCTCCCCCATTTTGCCCCGCTTGAAACAGCGGTAGGCAGGATGGGCCCCACCGCAGCCGGAGCACTCGTGCTTAAAACGGCACGAAGACCCCCACTTACAGAGACTGTCATTAAATTTCCAACAACTGCCGAACCTCTGACCAGAGGCCGATGAGGAGGAGGATGTGCCCCCACCGGCCGCCCCAAGAAAAGATGAAAACGCACCCTGTTGAGGGGCAGGACGAGTCATGATGGAAAGCCAGAGGCCGATATCTATCTGATCCCACGACAGCGAGGGACGCACTGCCAGCCGCTGTCGAAACTACTCGTCGTACCGCCACCAACCCAGCCCCCCATAGGTGCTACAAGCGTTCCAGATCATGCCCTGATAACAGAACAGAGCGGAACACATCTGGGGAGACTTCTCCCCCCACCACGCTGGCCAAAATAGAGAACGCCGAATCCAGTTCCCACAGTTCTTGGGAATGTTGCGAAAACGGTACTTCTCCCTATCCTTTTCTGACTCCTTACTGTCCTTACTGAGCTTCCTCCGTCGGCAGGAGAGAAAATATCTCTACAAATTCCCTCTTTTTTTTTTTTTTCTTAGTCTCCTGCTTCAAGTGCAAGCCCAGGGGGCCAGACCAGCACATGTAAGCAGCACCCAGCGCCACTTCCGAGACCCCCCAGTCGAGACAAGCATCGTCCGAGGCGGAACTAACACTGGCCACCGCGGGCGCTGGGGAACTCAGAGGCACTGTACTGCCACCAGACCCGTGTAGGGGCCCAGGAGTGGGAGAAGACTGAACCTGAGGAGGGAGCAGGGCTGGGGACCATGCTGACCGGAGTTGACCATCAATAGAATTGACCCCGCTAACCGCCATCCCCTTCTCCCACTGATCCAAAAAAAATCTAAGACCTAAGAGGAACCCCCCCAGCCCGGGACCCGCAGCAGTCTGGCAATCCAAGCCCGACACTGCGCTCACAGAAGGCGGAGGTAAAGAAACTGCAGTTCCAGCATCCACAGAAGACATCAGCTGTGTTTCAGGTGCCACCTGCTGGACGGATCCATGAACTGCAGCAGTATCCTGAGATGAGAGCAGCAGAGAGGACGTGAGCCCATGCCCCAGAGGATATGGCCGAGGTAAGTGACCTGCAGGAGGGGGGACAGGCAGGGCAGAGGGGGCTGTATAGAACAGAGGGGAGGCAGACAGGGAAGGGGGGGACCAGAAGGGGTGGAAGAAAAGGAAGGAGAGTAAAAAGGGAGGGGAGAGGGGGGGAGGCCCACCAGAGGAGGTGAGGGGGGGGACAGAAACCGGGCAGGAGGGAGGGGGACCAGGGAGCCCAGGAAAGGGTAAGCTGGGCCCCCTGGAAGAAGAAAAAGAAGAACGGGCAGGGGAAGGAGGGGAGACATAGCCCTGGGAGCCTTCCTCACTGGCAGAGGAGGCTCCCGACGGGCAAGGAGACCCCCCCGGACCCCCAACGGCGGTACCAAGGTGGCCCGCGAGGGCCTACTCTCCGCCAGCTGTGGGGGGACCTGGACCGTTGCATCCGCCAACCACCGCCCCCAGTCCGCAATCTAGCGCAGGTGGCTGGGGCGGATGGTGTGGAGGGGGACCCACGGGGAGGCTGCATCCCCAGCCTAGTAGTAGTAGGCCGCATCCCCGGCCTCGCAGGAGTAGGCCGTGCGGCAATGGAGGTGGCTGGCCGCGCGGCAGTGGCAGGCCTCGTGTGGTAGGCCGCGTGTCTGGAGCCCCAGACACGCAGTCCCGGCGATGCCTCAGGCCCAGGCTCCCAGTCCTCAACTGGGCCTGAGGAGTGGGATCTGGAGAGAGCCTGGCAGGCGGTCGGGAATGCCTGCCAGTGCTGGTGCGGCCCCCAGGGGCAGGGACCGCATGGGAGGCAGCAGGGGAGACCACAGGGGGTGCTCCAGGGGAGGCAGGCCACGGGGGGGGGGCCCACACCGCTAGCCATACCTCCACTAATATTGGCAAATTGCTCCCGTAGTTGCCGGCCACCATCCAGCGCAGCAGCAGCCCTGAGGGACGCCAAGATCGCCTCAATATCCATCCCTCAAGCTGTGCAGACTAAAGACCCAGGCAAACAGGAGCTGGAGACAGGAAGCTGTTTGCTGGCCCGAATCCAAAGTGGCACTGAGGTAAGATCTCCCCCCTGCTAGCTCACATAGCCCTAACCCCACCCACACACATACACACTTCCAAAGACACTCCCACGCATCTATCCCCACACTCCTACATGTGCCCTTGTCCGCTTAACTGCGCTATCTCCCCAGGGCCTCGATGCTCAATGTGGGTAGAGAGGTCAAAGCTACATCTTGCTGATGAGGCACAAAAGAAGGCTGAAATCATCATTCAGGGTTACTGTATCTCTCTTTTGCACGTGGTACATGCTAGCATTATGGATCTGGGCTTCCCTTAAGGGTGGGATCATTCTGATATGCAAATAGTATAGGTTCATACTGTAATGGCACAAGTGAGCAAAAACTAGTTTGAGACATGAGTGGGGATTTACCGAAGGACAAGCTATTTAGTTTAGTTTCAGTTCTCACATTGTGTTTTCAGTAAAAAAAAAATTACTTCCTCTTGCCTAGCCTGGTTCATTTATTCTACCATGAGACAAGGTTTAGCTTGCTGCTGTATCTAGCTAAATAGCACTTTGAGTGGGAGATCGAATATAGCCATTTTCTTATTGATCTTGGTAAGAGAGTAGGTTACCAATATGCAGTAGGTAATGTTTGTTTTTTTGTTAACTGTTTTGGGAGCGGGGAACCCTATTTTTTTAAAATGTCTTTAGTCCAGTGTGCGTCACTACTGTGCAGTGTTGCAGCTACGCAGCTTTTCCCACCTATGCAATTTCACTCAGAACACTGTGATTGGTTGCTCACATTCCCCATCCCACGGTATCCATACCAGTCAGTGTCCTTAAAGCGGATGTCAGGCCTTCAGTGTGTACTCTGCCAACCTCTGCCAGTGTACTTTGCCACTCATATCTGGTGTTTCTATAGCGTGCCTTTAAAAAGAAAAAAAGTTTTTCACTGTAAGCCAATAGTAGTTAGATGTCTGCAAGCATCTGGGTGTCAGGCGTGTAGGACACCCAATCTTCTACAGTTTCCGCTCGGAACCTTGAAGCACCATCCTCCTCCAGCTTAGCTTCGGGCACCTCTCAAGATACCACTCACCCGCCTGCCGCCACCACCAACACTAGCACCACAGCCGCTTCACTTGGTATGTCAGAGGAGTTATTTACACATTGGTTTGAAGAAATGAGTGATACGCAACCATTATTGCCAGAGGATGTAGATAACAGGGATATATCTCAGGCAGGCAGCATTAAACACATGGACGTACAGTGTGATGATGATGATGTTGTACCTGCTGCTGCTTCCTTTGCTGAGTTGTCAGATACAAGTGAAGCGGTTGATGATGACGATGCGTCCATGGATGTCACGTGGGTGCCCGCTCGGCAAGAAGCAGAACAGGGCGAAAGTTCAGATGGGGAGACAGAGAGGAGGAGGAGGAGACGAGTTGGAAGCAGGGGGAGGTCGTCGCAAGGAGCTAGTGGCACAGTCAGACAGCATGCATCGGCATCCGGGGTCAGCCCGACAGCACGCCAATCAACGCATGCTGTTGCCACCACCAGAATGCCGTCATTGCAGAGCTCAGCAGTGTGGCATTTGTTTTGTGTGTGTGCCTCTGACAACAGCGATGCCATTTGCAACCTGTGCCAAAAGAAACGGAGTCGTGGGAAGTCCAACACCCACCTAGGTACAACTGCTTTGCGTAGGCACATGATCGCACATCACAAACGCCTATGGGATCAACACATACAAGCAGCACACAAACTCAAAGCCGCCATCCTCCTCCTGGTCCAGCATCTTCAGCCACGTCAACCACTGCTGTCCTCCTTGCCCCCTCTCAACCATCCGCCACTCCGTCTCTCGCCTTGAGCAGTTCCCGCTCATCTGCCCACAGTCAGGTGTCTGTCAAGGACATGTTTGAGCGTAAGAAGCCAATGTCAGAAAGTCACCCCCTTGCCCAGCGTCTGACAGCTGGCGTGTCTGAACTATTAGCCCACCAGCTTTTACCATACAAGCTGGTGGAGTCTGAGGCGTTCAAAAAAGTTGTAGCTATTGGGACACCGCAGTGGAAAGTACCCGGACGAAATTTCTTTGGACAAAAGGCAATCCCCAACCTGTACTCGATTGTGCGAAAGGAAGTAATGGCATGTCTGGCACACAGTGTTGGGGCAAGGGTCCATCTGACCACTGATACCTGGTCTGCAAAGCATGGTCAGGGCAGGTATATCACCTACACTGCGCATTGGGTAAACCTGCTGACGGCTGCCAAGCATGGAATGCGTGGCTCTGCAGAGGAGTTGGTGACACCGCCACGACTTGCAGGCAGGCCTGCTGCCACCTCCTCTACTCCTCCTACTCCATCCTCTTCCATAACCTCCTCGGCTGAGTCCTCTTCTGCTGCTGCGTCTTGCTCCACATCAACGCACACCACCAGCTCCCCAGGTACTATTCCACATCCCGGATACGGCAGTGTCACGCCGTCTTGGGTTTGACTTGCTTGAAAGCAGAGAGTCACACCGGACCAGCACTCCTGTCCGCCCTGAACGCACAGTCGGAAAAGTGGCTGACTCCGCACCAACTGGAGATCGGCAAAGTGGTTTGTGACAACGTAAGAAATTTGTTGGCGGCATTGAATTTGGGCAAGTTGACACATGTGCCGTGCATGGCACATGTGTGTAATCTGATCGTACAATGCTTTGTGCATAAGTACCCAGGCTTACAGGACGTCCTGAAGCAGGCCAGGATCGGCTTGGGGATGTCCGGAGTAGTACTCACAGATCACTGTTCAAGGTCTGTTTGTCTGGATAACCTATCAGCATTGCCATTTTGCTTCCCAGGGCGATAGTGAATTGTAAAGTCAAAAGGCTGTAGCGCCAAACTCCAGCGCAACAGCCTGGCATTGTCTCCTGACACCCTGTTCAGCCACACCAACGGGTTGTGATCTGTGAGTAAGGTAAACGGTTGTCCATACAAGTAAGGTTGCAGCTTTTTGAGGGCCCACACCACCGCCAGGCAATCCTTTTCAATGGCAGTGTATCTACTTCCCTGGGCAAAGGTTTCCGGCTTAGATAAGCCCCGGGTTGCTCGCCGCCATCTGCTCCGACTTGGCTCAGTACTGCTCCCAATCCAAACATAGAAGCGCCTGTATGGACGAGAAAACGTTCAGTTGGATCAGGAGCAGAAAGTACAGGTGATTTAATGAGCGCCGTCTTAAGCTGCTGGAAGGCCTGTTCACACTCTGGGGCCCATACTACTATCTTGGGGAGGTTTTTACGTGTTAGATCCGTGAGAGGTTTAGCTAGGGTGCTGTAATTAGCTACAAATTTCCTGTAGTACCCTGCGGTACCCAGGAATGCGAGGACCTGGGTTTTAGTGCGGGGGGTTGGCCACTCGGCGACTGCCTCTATTTTAGCGGGTTCTGGTTTCTGTAGCAGGCTCCCGACTCTGTGCCCTAAGTATTGAACTTCTGCCATTCCTATATGGCGCTTACTGGGCTTTAGGGTCAGTCCGGCCTCCCTAATCCGGTCTAGTATGGCTCCTATGTGGGTCAGGTGTTCGGGCCAGGAGCAGCTAAAAATGGCTATATCATCCAAGTAGGCGCAGGCATACTCCTGAAACCCATCCAGTAGCCGATCTACCATCCTCTGAAAGTTAGCCGGGGCATTCTTCATCCCGAATGGCATGACCGTAAACTGATACAGGCCAAACGGGGTGACAAATTCCGACTTGTGGATGGCGTCCTCGGCTAATGGAATTTGCCAGTACCCCTTGCACAGATCTATTGTGGTGAGGTACTGCATAATTCATTTTCTGCACTTTCAGAGTGTAATGGTGTCATGGAGACAGGCACTGAGGCTAGTGGTGTTGTGCAGAGAGGCACTGAGGCTAGTGGTGTTGTGCAGAGAGGCAATGAGGCTAGTTGTGTTGTGCAGAGAGGCACCGAGGCTAGTGGTGTTGTGCAGAGAGGCACTGAGGCTAGTGGTGTTGTGCAGAGAGGCACTGAGGCTAGTGGTGTTGTGCAGAGAGGCACTGAGGCTAGTGGTGTTGTGCAGAGAGGCACTGAGGCTAGTGGTGTTGTGCAGAGAGGCACTGAGGCTAGTGGTGTTGTGCAGAGAGGCACTGAGGCTAGTGGTGTTGTGCAGAGAGGCACTGAGGCTAGTGGTGTTGTGCAGAGAGGCACTGAGGCTAGAGGTGTTGTGCAGAGAGGCACTGAGGCTAGAGGTGTTGTGGAGAGAGGCACTGAGGCTAGAGGTGTTGTGGAGAGAGGCACTGAGGCTAGAGGTGTTGTGGAGAGAGGCACTGAGGCTAGAGGTGTTGTGGAGAGAGGCACTGAGGCTAGTGCTGTTGTGGAGAGAGGCATTGAGGCCAGTGGTGTTGTGCAGAGAGGCTTGAAGACTATGATGAGGCCTAATAGAAAGCAGTTGTTGTTGGGGGATTCCATCATAAGAGGTGTGGAGATGGACAATGGTGGTCTTGTGAGGTGTCTTCCCGGAGCTACTGCTCACAGAGACAGGAGACGTATCTGTAATATTGTTAAGCAAGCAAAGCAGGAAGGGGAATTGGATGTACTTGTCCATTTAGGGACAAATGACTTGGCTTGCAATGAGGTTTCAGAGGTTAAGGAAGTTTTTAGTGTTTTTGCCAATGATATACGGCAGGTTGCTTCCACACTGTCATTCTCTGAAGTTCTGCCTGTGCATAACACTCAGAATGACAGGCGGATGCGTATTAGGGACTTTAACTTGTGGCTTGGTGAATGGTGTCGGGAGCAAGGATTTGGCTTTATTGCTCATGGTAGCTCTGTTTGGAACGGAAATAAACTGTACAAAAAAGATGGTTTGCATCTTTCTCAAAAGGGAACAAATGTTCTCAGTGAGCAGTTCAGAGGTTTTGCTAAGATGTATTTAAACTAGGAGGGGGGGGGGCAAAAGGGTGATAAAACATCAATCCAATTGTCCCCCAAAACAAGGACAGAAGGTGCCTGTAGCAAGTGTGTTAAAAAATGATAAGCTTACAGTCATGTCTACAAATGCTCGCAGTTTAGGGAATAAGATCCATGAACTTGTGGCAATAATGGCAACTGATAGTGTAGATTTAGTCGCTGTTACTGAGACATGGTATAATGAAAAAAATGACTGGGACATAGCAATACCAGGGTACTCTTTATATAGAAAAGACAGGGAAGGCAAGAAAGGGGGAGGGGTGGCCCTGTATGTGAAGGATAGCATAAAATCTAGCCTAATAAAGGTTAGTGAGACGAACATAGAGTCCATTTGGGTTACGTTAGAATTTGGTAATCACACAGTAGTTCGTGTAGGTGTGATTTATAGGCCCCCAGGACAAATTGAAGAGTTAGATAATCTACTAGTTGAAGAAATAGCTAAAATGACAATGAAGGGGGAAGTTATCACCATGGGTGACTTTAATCTTCCTGATGTGAATTGGAAAACAAAAATAGCTACTTGTGCCAGAAGCACACAAATTCTAAACTCCCTACTGGGATTGTCTCTAAAACAAGTCGTTGAGGAGCCAACTCGTAAAGAGGCCATACTAGATTTAGTGTTAACAAATGGAGATTTGGTATCAGATATTACTGTAGGTGAAAGTTTAGGATCCAGTGATCATCAGTCAGTGTGGTTTAATATAAGAACAGTGACTGAGTCACACCACACAAAAACCAAAGTTTTAGACTTTAGAAAAACAGACTTTTCTAAAATTAGAATATGTGTAAAGGAGTCATTATCAGACTGGAGCAACTTAAATGGAGTCCAAAATAAATGGGATTATTTAAAAGCTGCACTACTGAAGGCAACAGAAAATTGCATTAGGCTTGTCAGTAAAAGCAAAAAATTCAAGAAACCACTGTGGTACTCCGCAGATGTGGCCAAAATAGTAAAAAACAAAAAGTTAGCATTTAGTAATTATAAAAAAAACCAGAGTGAGGAAGACAGAATGACCTATAAGATTAGGCAGAAAGAGGCTAAGCAAGTTATAAGAGCTTCCAAATCACACACAGAAGAGAAAATAGCACAGTCAGTAAAAAAGGGGGACAAAACTTTTTTTAGATACATAAATGAGAAAAGAAAAGTAAAACAAGGATTAGTTAGATTAAAAACAAAAGAAGGAAGGTATGTAGATGAGGATAAAGGTCTAGCTGACTGCCTCAATGAATATTTTTGTTCGGTATTTACAGCTGAAAATGAAGGAAAGGGACCTCTGTTAAAAAAAGGATAAATTAGTCATTTATTACACGTGAGTTTACAGAGGAAGAGGTTCTATTTCAACTGTCAAAAGTAAAGACAAATAAGTCAATGGGACCTGATGGAATACACCCAAAGCTATTAAAAGAGCTTAGTGGTATACTAGCAAAACCATTAACATATTTATTTAACCAATCATTGTTAACAGGAGTAGTCCCAGAAGATTGGAAGTTAGCGAATGTTGTGCCCATTCACAAGAAAGGTAATAGGGAGGAGTCGGGCAACTATAGGCCAGTAAGCCTTACTTCAGTAGTGGAGAAAGTGATGGAAACCATGTTAAAGGATAGGATTGTTGAACATCTAAAAACACATGGATTTCAAGATCAGAGACAACATGGGTTTACTTCAGGGAGATCATGCCAAACTAATCTTATTGATTTTTTTGATTGGGTAACTAAAATTATAGATCAGGGTGGTGCAGTAGACATTGCTTACCTAGATTTCAGTAAGGCTTTTGACACTGTTGCACATAGAAGGCTTATCAATAAACTGCAATCTTTGAGTTTGGATTCCAATATTGTTGAATGGGTAAGGCAGTGGCTGAGTGACAGGCAACAGAGGGTTGTAGTCAATGGAGTATATTCGAAGCTTGGGCTTGTCACCAGTGGGGTACCTCAGGGATCTGTACTTGGACCCATTCTCTTTAATATTTTTATTAGTGATATTGCAGAAGGTCTTGATGGTAAGGTGTGTCTTTTTGCGGATGATACTAAGATATGTAACAGGGTTGATGTTCCAGGAGGGATAAGCCAAATGGCAAATGATTTAGGTAAACTAGAAAAATGGTCAGAGTTGTGGCAACTGACATTTAATGTGGATAAGTGCAAGATAATGCATCTTGGACGTAAAAACCCAAGGGCAGAGTACAGAATATTTGATAGAGTCCTAACCTCAACATCTGAGGAAAGGGATTTAGGGGTGATTATTTCTGAGGACTTAAAGGTAGGCAGACAATGTAATAGAGCAGCAGGAAATGCTAGCAGAATGCTTGGTTGTATAGGGAGAGGTATTAGCAGTAGAAAGAGGGAAGTGCTCATGCCATTGTACAGAACACTGGTGAGACCTCACTTGGAGTACTGTACACAGTACTGGAGACCATATCTTCAGAAGGATATTGATACCTTAGAGAGAGTTCAAAGAAGGGCTACTAAACTGGTTCATGGATTGCAGGATAAAACTTACCAGGAAAGGTTAAAGGATCTTAACATGTATAGCTTGGTGGAAAGACGAGACAGGGGGGATATGATAGAAACATTTAAATACATAAAGGGAATCAACACAGTAAAAGAGGAGACTATATTTAAAAGAAGAAAAACTACCACAACCAGAGGACATAGTCTAAAATTAGAAGGACAAAGGTTTAAAAATAATATCAGGAAGTATTACTTTACTGAGAGGGTAGTGGATGCATGGGATAGCCTTCCAGCTGAAGTGGTAGAGGTTAACACAGTAAAGGAGTTTAAGCATGCGTGGGATAGGCATAAGGCTATCCTAACTATAAGATAATGCCAGGGACTAATGAAAGTATTTAGAAAACTGGGCAGACTAGATGGGCCGAATGGTTCTTATCTGCCGTCACATTCTATGTTTCTATGTTTCTATGTTACTGGCCTCTGGCCATTTTATCTAGGAGCTCGTCTATCCGGGGCATAGGGTAGGCGTATGAGGTTGTTTTATCGTTTAGCCTCCGGTAGTCTACACAGAAACGGGTCGTGCCGTCCCGTTTCGGTACTAGTACTACCAGGGAGGCCCAGGGGCTGTCAGAGTGTTCTATCACCCCTAACTGCATCATTTCCTCAAATTCTTTCCGCATATTTTCTTTAACTGCTTCGGGTATGCAATAGGCGGTTTGGCGAAGGGGGGTCTGGTCTAGGGTTTCAACTTTGTGAGTGGTTAACGGAGTGTACCCAGGTAGGTTGGAAAACATGGCCCCCTTGTCCTGGATTAGTCTTTGGACCTGGGTTCGCTCCTGGGGGTCTAACCGTTCTCCTAACTGTACTTCTCCCAGGTCTCCGCTCTGGCTCTCTTGGTCTAGGAGATCAGGGAGTGGCAAATTATCATAATCTTCAGTGGCAGGTTCACAGATCGCGGTTACCTCTTCCGTGCGCTCGTGGTATGGCTTGAGCATGTTCACATGGAGCATGTGCTTGCCTCCCGTGCCTGTGACCACACCGATTACAAAGGTGGTATCACAAACCTGCTCTACCACCTTGTATGGGCCCTGCCAGGAAGCCTGCAGCCTGTCCTGTCCCTGTGTCAGTGTGTATCAGGGTCCCTGAGGACAGGTGTCAATCCAAATCTGCCAAATGACCCTATGTAGGGGGAACAGTCCCTATTCTGCTCTGTGTCAGTGTGTATCAGGGTCCCTGAGGACAGGTGTCAATCCATATCTGCCAAGTGACCCTATGTAGGGGGAACAGTCCCTATTCTGCTCTGTGTCAGTGTGTATCAGGGGCCCTGAGGACAGGTGTCAATCCATATCTGCCAAGTGACCCTATGTAGGGGGAACAGTTCATATTATGCTCTGTGTCAGTGTGTATCAGGGTCCCTGAGGACAGGTGTCAATCTGATACCGGAGAAACTGACGGAAGCCAAGCACAGAGAGATGGACACAGGTTTCTTCAGGAAGGAAGAGATGCTTTATTCGGTTCACCGATCGGGACTCAGAGGGACTAATGTCACCAAAAACAGCAAAGATCTGAGTACTGAATACATTCCTTATATAGCACTGTAGCTCCTCCCACAATTAACTACGCCCACACATACCTTTAACCTATTCAATGAATAGAGTCTAAACTCATCCATCCGGTCTAACCACGTGGCTCATCTGAAACAAAGGAGAGGGACGCGTAATTCCAGTTCTTACATTCCTGCACATGCTCAGTACAGTGATGACAGTATCTTAGCTACGTGTAACTAACTAACTGATACTACAAACACATGTACATACATATGCCTTGTGGCAATCTTAGCCTGCTAAACTTTTATTTTACTGGAATTACACCACATTCCCCCCTTTGATGCCTCTAATATTTCACAATTACTTGAGGCATCACTTAACCTTGGTTTGCATATACCTCAGGTTACCATGAACCAGACCAGACTTTTCTATGATGTGAATCCCTCAACACTCCTCTTCCTGCATTGGTTCTCCCTGATTTAGAGCCTCATATTTATATATGGCCATTATCTGTGCTGCAGCCTTTCTCTCTGCTATATTTTCTATCAGGCTCTGCACAGACCTAACTACTAAAGGAATAAGACATGGCAGGAGTAGACACAACATTAAAATCAGCATGACTCCGCCTACCAATGCCTTAAGCCCTCCAAACTGCTCATACCAGTTACCAAACCAACTACTTGGATTATACCCTTTCCATACCTGAGTAGGCACATGCGCTAGTTTAACCATATGGCTAGTAAGCTCAGCTATTGCTTGCCCTTCGTCATCTATTTGAAGACAGCAATTGCTCAGGTTAAACTTCCCACATACACCTCCCTCTACTGCCAATAGGTAATCCAAGGCTAATCTATTTTGGTAAACTGCTGTCCTCATCCTGGTATTATGCTTCGCTAGAAGATTGAGCGCTTGTGAGGTCTCATTAGTAATTATCTCAACCACCGCCTGTAACCTTATAATGCGGTTGAGCATATATATTGGGGTCCTATACCCGAAAGTACCATCCTCTGCCCAAGTGGCTGGTCCATAATAATCTATAATACGCTGGGGAGGCCATTCATCATCTTCCCAGGCGCCTATCTCTATGGGTCCTCTTTTCTTCCTATGATTTACATCATACACTTTAACTCCCAAAGTCTCACCTGTTTCAATAGGCAACAAGAAGAAGGATGATTTGAGCATACCCAACACACATGCCCCTTCCCAGTCCTGTGGCAACTCCGAATAGGCCTTCTTACCACAGATCCAGTACAAATTTGCTGGGGCTTTCCAACTAGATGTGATGGATAAGTCAAACCATACGTCCTTTAAATTGGCATATCTTTCAAACGGGTTAGATGGTTCTGAGACATTTGAAGCCGACCACCAAGTTGTATTCTTTGTATCATCATCATAAGCTTTTTTGCCCTAGACAAGTTAATTCTCCTACAGAAGTATTAAACATTATTCCTTTCCTTGCTATGCAAACATAACCTATGATGGAGGTTTTTAATCTCCACTCAGATTTACCTCTAACACTCATCTGATAATCGGCTTGTGTAGATATTAATTGTTCAACTGCCTCAGAACCGGACATTACCTCCTTTGCTTCCCAAGGCCATTGATCTCCCATGTTAGTACCTCCACACACATAGCAGTTGGTTACATTAAGACTACCAGCAATACTCTCAGCTAAATCTATAAACAGGTTTTTAGCGTTATGGGGAATCTTATTATCTACACTCATCTCTTCATAAAAAGAATGGAATACCTGATGAGTTTGGGATGCTACAGTATCGGTCTCTATCCCTATAAACTATATTGTCCCAGGGTCTAAACCCGTCCCATATATTTGAAACCCAAATAAGTTACCATATCTGTCTAGGAATTGGTCAGGATTATTTATAAGAATATGGACTGGGTTGCATTCCATAGACTTACAGTATGGTTTGGTAGGCAACTTAGTAACAATCATATCCTGGTCTGCTGTCTCTCCCCAAGTTGCCCACCCCACACAAGACCAATATGGGCAGAAATGATATTCCCTATCTGGGCATCTAGGACTTACATACTTATTTTTACTACTGGGACAAATATACTTATCGTTAGACCCATACGTTCTCTCCCACCTAAGATCCCCACATACATTCCACGGCTTTCTACCACTTGATATCGCTTTACATGCATCAAATAGCAGAACACCCGAAGAATGTACGGTTTCTAACTCAGTTTTATTTATTAGGGTCCCCTGAGGATCTCCATTCCTGAGGGTCAACCAAGTTGATACTCCGGATTGAAGCACTTAGGTTCTCCTACTACTAAATGGCATACACTATACTCTATATTTAGGTATCTACACCTAGACACATCACCTTTACACTCATATTGTGAATGCCAAATTAGGGTCTGGGAAATATGATTACCTGTTCTAGTAGTCTTAATGCAAACCTCACAGCTAGGAGTGTCGGTACCTCTACCTTCCTGAATATAAAAAGACATATAAATAAACATTATCATTAGCACATCTTTCGTTGGCTGCATCCTCAGTCTTCGTCCGTGCGATGGCACCTCAGCTTCCAGGTTGTAAGGGCTGCAGGGAATGGAGTTCTGCTCATCTTCACAGGGGTCCCTTCGAGACTTTCCTGACTTTTAATAACACGTTGGTGAGCGGACAGGCGTTATTATGGCCGTCTAAACACTCACGTACCAATCTCTGAAACAACAATAATTGTAATCCACAAGGTTTCCTCGTCACTCCGACTGAGTCGTGCGCTTTAACCGGATCTTGCAGGGATTCTCTGGATCTGTTGTAGCTTGCCAAGAATCTACTGCTGCTGGTTTAACCCTGGAGTGATGAATCCACGGAGTCACTTCGGCCACTTTTATTGCTGTAGGGGTAGACAAAAGAACAACATAAGGACCCCTCCACTTAGGCCCTAACGGTATATTATTCCACTCTTTAATCCACACTTGGTCTCCTGGATGGTAATTATGAACTGGGGGATAAATATTCACAGGTAATCTATCTTGTACCCATTTCTGTACCTCCTCCATAGTTTTACCCAACTCTACAACCTGCTGCCGGGTAATTCCTTCTCCCAAATGACTCAAATCCCCCTTTAAGTTACCAAGTACGGGAGGTGGACGCCCATACATGATTTCAAAAGGAGAGAGACCCATCCTTCTGGTAGGTGTACTTAGAATACGCAACAGAGCTATAGGCAAAAGCACATTCCACTTGAGTTGGGTTTCCTGAAACATCTTTGCCAACTGATTCTTAATAGTTCTATTCATTCTTTCTACTTTACCAGAACTCTGAGGTCTATATGCTGTATGAAGTCTCCACTTAATACCAAGCATATGAGTCAGTTGTTGTAGGCACTGGTGAACAAAGGCTGGACCATTATCCGATCCTATAGAGCAGGGTAGTCCATATCGGGGTATTATTTCTCGTAGCAGGAATCGCACAACTTCTCCTGCTTTCTCTGTACGAGTAGGACATGCTTCTACCCAGCCTGAATAGGTGCACACAACTACTAGTAAGTAGCGATGTCCACCAGATTTAGGCATAACTGTATAGTCAATTTGTAGATCGGACATAGGGAGTCCCCCCATATACTGAACTCCTGGTGGCTTTACTGGTCCTTGCCTTGCATTATTTTTAGCACATGTTACACATCTTCGTACAATGGCTTGAGTTAAGTTGGACAATCTTGGTATGTAGAAATGTTTTCTGAGAGATTCTTCTGTACTATCTCTTCCAGAATGCGTCCCGTTGTGATAATTTTGGACAATTTCTACCGCTAGTGATGCTGGAATAACTATTCTCCCATCTTCTAACTGATACCATTTGTTCTCCAGGTATTTTCCAGGTTCAGTCTTTAACCACTCTTCTTCTTGAGCTGTATAAACTGGAGTCCATTGAGACAGTGGAGTCGGTATAAGAGCAGCTATATGTTCCACATATTCCTGTCTTCCTGATTCAGCGGCACGCTTAGCTGCATTATCTGCCATCCGATTTCCTTTGGTTACATCACCATCGCCTCTCAGATGCGCTCGACAATGTATAATACCAACTTCTTTTGGTTCCCATACTGCTTCCAATAGTTGTAGTATTTCAGCTGCGTACTTGTTTTCTTTACCCTCTGAATTCAATAGTCCTCTTTCTTTATACAAAGCTCCGTGGGCATGAGTGGTTAAAAACGCATACTTGGAGTCCGTATAGATGTTTACTCTCAAACCTTCAGCCAATTGTAACGCTTGTGTTAGTGCTATCAATTCTGCCTTCTGTGCTGATGTTCCTTTTGACAGTGGCCGAGCTTCTATCACCTTGTCTATCGTTGTTACTGCATATCCTGCATAGCGAATCCCTTCTTTCACATAACTACTGCCGTCTGTATAATATTGGACATCAGGGTTCTGGATGGGAAAGTCACGAAGATCTGGTCTACTTGAAAATACTTCATCCATCACCTCCAAACAATCGTGTTGACTTTCAGTAGGTTGTGGCAAAAGGGTAGCTGGATTTAAGGTATTGACAGTCTCTAAATGCACTCTTGGGTTTTCACACAACATTGCTTGATACTTGGTCATGCGGCTGTTACTGAACCAATGATTGCCTTTGTAATCCAACAACGTCTGTACTGCGTGTGGGACTTGTACATAAAGTTCTTGACCCAGAGTGAGTTTATCGGCTTCAGCTACCAGCAGGGCGGCTGCAGCTATGGCTCTTAGACAAGGTGGAAGACCACTGGCCACTGCATCCAATTGCTTAGACATCCAATTGCTTTGCCATGATCCCAAGTACTGTGTCAATACTCCCACAGCC
Organism: Pelobates fuscus; assembly: GCF_036172605.1. Classification (NCBI taxonomy): domain Eukaryota; kingdom Metazoa; phylum Chordata; class Amphibia; order Anura; family Pelobatidae; genus Pelobates; species Pelobates fuscus. The sequence goes on along the minus strand of NC_086317.1, from coordinate 179,611,262 downwards.
ATTCTTCTTTGCTCGTGTACATACAGGTAGAATGGTCGTGTGTGATCAGGTAGACCTAATGCTGGGGCACTCATCAAAGCCTTCTTCACATCTTCAAATGCCTTTTGCTGTTCTGGGGTCCATAGGAAGGGGTCGTGTTCTGTACCCTTGATAGCTGCATACAGAGGCTTCGCCAATATCGCATAAATGGGAATCCATATCCTACAGAAGCCTGCTGCCCCCAAGAATTCTCGCACTTGTCTTCTATTCTTGGGTATTGGTATTTGGCACACAGCTTCTTTTCTCTCTGGCCCCATTATTCTTTGACCTTCAGAGATATGGAATCCCAGATATTTGACAGTTGGCAGACACAACTGAGCCTTCTTCCTAGACACCTTGTATCCTGCCTTCCAGAGAATGTGTAGTAGATCGTGTGTTGCTTGCTGACATATTTCCCTTGTAACTGCGGCTATCAACAAGTCATCTACATATTGTAATAGTACACACTCTCCTGGGATGGACTTGAAATCCAGTAAGTCTTGACTTAAAGCTGAACCAAATAGGGTAGGTGAATTTTTAAACCCTTGGGGCAGTCTTGTCCAAGTCATCTGGCGTTTCGAGCCCGTTACAGCATTTTCCCATTGGAATGCGAAGATACATTGGCTTTCTGCAGCAATTCGGAGGCAAAAGAAGGCATCTTTGAGGTCTAAGACTGTAAAATAGGTAGCCCCGCCCGGAATTAAAGCAAGCAGGTTATATGGATTGGGCACAACTGGGTGTATACTTACAACCGCATCATTGACTGCTCTCAAGTCCTGCACCGGGCGATACTCATCTGTACCGGGCTTTTGAACAGGCAGCAATGGGGTGTTCCAGGGGGAAGTACAGAATTTTAGGATACCATACCGTATGAACTTATCCAGATAAGATTGAATATTCTTCTTAGCCTTCTGCGGGATATGATATTGCCGTAGGCTCACTGGATAAACCCCATGTTTTAGTTCAATTCGAATGGGTGGAATATTGCGGGCCAGTCCTGGTGGGTTGTTCTCTGCCCAAACTCCTGGTATGTTGAATAAGGATTCATCACTCTTAGGGTTTTGGCTAGTCAACGCTGTATAAAGTCGCCACTCTTCTTCCTTTGGTATTGATAAAGTCATAATACCTGAAGGTCCATTAAACTTTAAGGATGTTGTCCCATTTGGTAGGAACGTTATCTGCGCTTGTAGTTTTGATAGCAAATCACGTCCTAGCAATTGGACTGGACATTCAGGCATATAAAGGAATTGATGTTTCACTACGTGGCCTCCCAATGTACATTGTCGACTTTTAAGAACCAGTTTTGCAGCACTTCTTCCAGTTGCTCCTATTACGGTGATAGTTCTTCCAGATGGAGGAGCAACTAGGTCAGTCACCACCGAATGTTCAGCACCAGTATCAATAATGAATGCACTCCTTTTTCCCCCTATTGATACTTCGACCATAGGCTCCGCTCGGCCAAGGGGGATGGAGCCCGGTCGGTATCAATAGTCATCCATGACCGTGTCAGCCAATCCCACAAAGTCCCTGTCTTCTCTATCGCGGGACCTTTGCGCTGCGGGATAATATCTATCTTCTCTTACACTTCCTGTATTACCATTACTCCCTCCGGGACCTCCTCTACCTCTCGCCCTACCTCTAAAGTTTCCATATCCTGCCCTGGGTTGGTCTCTCTCATACTGCTCCCTTTTTGGACACTCGCTTCTCCAATGCCCTTCTTCTCTACAGTATGCACACTGATTCCTACTCAGGGGTTCCCTATTCCACTTACTGTCGCCTCTATCTACCCCGTCTATCTACGCCTGCGATCGCTACCGCTAGCATATCTGCCTTTTTACGCATCTTGCGCTCTTCCTCTTTCTTACTCTCTGATTCCCTATTCATGTAAACCTTATTAGCTACCTCCATTAGTTGGGTGATGGACATTCCTACGAACCCTTCTAACTTTTGTAGTTTGCACTTAATATCTCCGTAGGCTTGGCTGACAAAGGCAGAGTTTACCATTCGGGAATTCTCAGGGGCTTCCGGATTAAAGGGGGTATACAAGCGGTATGCCTCCAATAATCGGTCATAAAAGACACTGGGCGGTTCATCACTTTTCTGTAACACCTCAGCCGTCTTAGACATATTTATAGCTTTCTTCCCTCCGGCTTTCATGCCAGCAATTATAGCGTCTCTGTAGGCTTTTAAATAAACCATATCTGCGCCATTAACATTCCATTCAGGATCAGCGTTAGGATAATGGGCTGTGGCCCATGCTGCTGGATTAGCTTGATTTAATGTACGGGCTTCTTCTTCCAGCGCTTTAATGGCCGCTTGGTTTATCCTAGTCCTCTCCTCATTGTTAAATAATGTCATTAATAATTGCTGGCAATCAGCCCAAGTTGGATTGTGCGTCCGGACTATCGAGGTGAACAGGTCGGTCATGGCTTGAGGTTTGTCAGTGTACGAGGAATTATGGGTTTTCCAATTCAAGAGATCGGTAGTTGTGAACGGGACATATACGAAGACTGGGTCAGCATATACTAATTGACCTTCATCATTAAGGTGTGCTGAACCGGGAGCCAAACTAAGTGGCATTTGATAATGTTTAGGCTTTTGGGTACCGGTCAGTTGTCGGGTTAGTATAGGGCTTCGTTGAGGGGCGTCGGTTATGGGTTCCAGTCGAGGGATAGTAAGGCATGGGGATGGGGAAGCTTTATTGTGGGGAAGGTCGGTGAATAAAATATTCCGGGCCGGGCTAGAGGAAGCCTGACCGGAAGCTTGATATGGCGCCAAATCAGGATATGTGGGTTTAACGGGGGTTGGTACCGGAAGGGGAGGTTTAGCAATGAGGGGGATGGATTCTGAACTAGAGGAGGAAGTAGATGGGGACAACGGGGAAAGGGGTGTAGTGCTTCCTGTATCACTTCCTCTTCCTCTTCCTGTGGAGGAGGAGTAAGGGGGAGGCATAGGGGTCTCGGACTCAGGGGCGTGTCCAAAATGGGCGTAATCATGGCCCTAGTGGACAAACGAGTCCTGGCCACCATGAGGCGACATTGCTCCTCGTGGCATACTCGGATCCATCTTGGCGAGTCGTTTATGGCCTGCCTCCAACAATCAATGTATGGAAACTGTCCGTAAAGTTCAGGCCTACCTGATACAGCCACGTGTACACGCTGTACCAGATTAGGATCTAAACTGCCACGTGGCGGCCATGCGGCAACCAAAGTAGGCCATTCCCTATTACACAAAGTGATCAAACGTGCAGAAGACATTTTAACCCCAAAATCCCATTTAGTAAATCCCTTTTTAAAATTCTTTAACATGCATCCTAAGGGATCCAAAATCGTCGAGTCCGACGCGCCCATACTTAGCAATGGAGCGTCGTTTCCAACGAATACTATACACGCACTCTATTCAACGGTCACAGCCGTTCCCTCGGCAACAGCACCACGTGGTACAGTTACCAAGTGAAACGTACACAATAAAAAACACTCAGGGAATTCCCATACACACACAGCTGTTACACCAGTCACTAAATAATAGATACTATGCCCTTTGGCGAAACTATACAGTCACCCACGCTATAATTCCCTATATATGAATTACCCGTCTATAACATACCCCAGTAACATCATCTTTACAAACAGCAGTTACAATACGGTTAGCATAGGTCAAAGTACAATTTAAGGTCACAGTACAATTAATAGTGGTTATGGTGTTAGACATGCAATAGATGACAATTATTAGTATTCAATGTCAGTAAATATACAGGTTTATGGTACCGTGCACTATAATACAGCTACACACTATTAACACTCTCGCTAGACGGCAGAGCTCACGCTATCTAACAAGATATACACGCTACTAAAACAATCTTTAACACATATACAATTCCCAACTAATCTATTGGCCAGTACCTTGATGGACTACCTAAAACTATCTACATCCGTTTTGGTTAGCCACACTGCCCAAGCACCACATATAGCGAACTAGAGGGCGGAATTTACAACAGAACCCTCTTAGTCTATCTACTCTATCAAAAGTCTAGTGGGTTCCAAATTTACATGCCTTCCCACTTAGCCAAGATAGGTTGAGAGCTAGCGGACCGAATTTACACAGACGCCGCTTAGTCTCCCGGTCCCTCCGACCTAGCGAACAAAATGTACACCCTAGAACACTAGTCTAGACAAGACACCGGTGTCCGGCTAGGGCTATTTACACAGAACCCCGCCTGACTCCAAACCAAATTAAACAGTCTTACTAAAGAGCGTTCAATTGAGCGGTGCACCTTCGCTCCTTCCCTCCGACAGAGGGGGCAGATTCCGTACACAAATAACCCCTTATGGGCCTACCGCACAATCGGTATACCCCTAGTGGGTCCGCCGTCTAAAACAGCGGCCGTCTTACCTCCTCGTTCCTGAACCTGAGTTCACACTCATCGACGGGGACACCCCAGCACTTACTACGTAGAGGCCGATGATCTCCTGGAAAACAGACCAGTGGCGCCGAGACGAAGGGAGGTCCACGCAGAAGTTCAGGGGTGCAGCCGTAGAGAACGTGGGCAAAGATAGACCGTCTCACATCTCTGCTTCTCAGCTACCGTTGAACGATGAGCTTCCCGGCCAATGCACCAAATGATACCGGAGAAACTGACGGAAGCCAAGCACAGAGAGATGGACACAGGTTTCTTCAGGAAGGAAGAGATGCTTTATTCGGTTCACCGATCGGGACTCAGAGGGACTAATGTCACCAAAAACAGCAAAGATCTGAGTACTGAATACATAGAGTACATTCCTTATATAGCACTGTAGCTCCTCCCACAATTAACTACGCCCACACATACCCTTAACCTATTCAATGAATAGAGTCTAAACTCATCCATCCGGTCTAACCACGTGGCTCATCTGAAACAAAGGAGAGGGACGCGTAATTCCAGTTCTTACATTCCTGCACATGCTCAGTACAGTGATGACAGTATCTTAGCTACGTGTAACTAACTAACTGATACTACAAACACATGTACATACATATGCCTTGTGGCAATCTTAGCCTGCTAAACTTTTATTTTACTGGAATTACATCACAAATCCATATCTGCCAAGTGACCCTATGTAGGGGGAACAGTCCCTATTCTGCTCTGTGTCAGTGTGTATCAGGGATCCTTAGGATAGGTGTCAATCCATATCTGCCAAGTGACCCTATGTAGGGGGAACAGTCCCTATTCTGCTCTGTGTCAGTGTGTATCAGGGTCCCTGAGGACAGGTGTCAATCCATATCTGCCAAGTGACCCTATGTAGGAGGAACAGTCCTTATTCTGCTCTGTGTCAGTGTGTATCAGGGTCCCTGAGGACAGGTGTCAATACATATCTGCCAAGTGACCCTATGTAGGGGGAACAGTCCCTATTCTGCTCTGTGTCAGTGTGTATCAGGGTCTCTGAGGACAGGTGTCAATCCATATGTCGAGGTGTCAATATGTCAGGTGTCAATCCATATCCATTGTGAGTTAGGAATGTTAGGTGATTTATGCCCTTTATGGATTAAAACCAGACTCTGCATCAACTGTGTAATTTTCCATGGGAGTTTTGCCATGGATCCCCCTCCGGCATGCCACAGTCCAGGTGTTAGTCCCCTTGAAACAACTTTTCCATCACTTTTGTGGCCAGAAAGAGTCCCTGTGGGTTTTAAAATTCGCCTGCCCATTGAAGTCAATGGCGGTTCGGCGGTTCGCCGGTTCGCGAACGTTTGCGGAAGTTCTCGTCCGACGTTCGCGAACCGAAAATTTTGTGTTCGCGACATCACTACTGATATCATTTTACTTTTTTTTCAATACATCCAACTAGGAAACAAATCTAAAATAAGCCAATTAAAGCCAATGTGACTTCGTAAAAGGATGTGTCCAGTAAGAAAAGGGCATTCAAAACATTTAAATTAGATGGGTCAATAGCATACTCTAGACTGTAAGTTTGTTTGAGCAGGGTCCTCATCAACCTATTGTTCCTGTAACAGTTTGTAATAGTCTTATTTATTATTACATCTCCTCCTTTTATACTATTGCAAAGCAGTGCAGAATAAGTTGGTGCTATATAAATACCAATAATAATAATAATAATAGCAAATAGAAGCATGTCAATATGGTTTGCAAAAGGGTGTTTAGGTAGACTAAACTAGAATGAAACACTTATAGCCAGACAGCAAGACCAAACCCATACAGTTCTTTTTAAAGTACATTACTTCCAAAAAGGTTAAGAGGCAAAGTGTTGGTCGATTGGAATCTGAGATCCCAGTTACAAAAGCCTTACAGCAAACAGTTGATTGGTTAGCACAGGATAACGTGCTTCAGAAATCAAATTAATTTAATGTAAACAGAGCTCAGGGGCCAGATGGTATTCCCCCTTGAATATCTAGAGAGCTAAAAATAGAACTAATCATATCACTGTTTTTAACCTTTCAGGAATGTTTACTATCAGAAATCATACCAAGGGAATGGAGAAAACAGACGTGGTGCCTATATTTAAAAATGACCCAGTAAAAGTGACCCACCTTGCAACTACACACCTGTGAACTTAACATATGTGGTTTTGAAATAATTTTAAGGCCTGTTAAGGGATAATATTTATAAATGAATTTTGAACAACAATTTAATTAGCAGGAATCAACATGGTTTTATGGGAGATAGTTATATGAAGGAGTTAGTAGAAATATAGATTGGAGTGTTCAGGTGGATGTTATCTCCTTGGATTTTGCTACAGCATTTCAAACGGTTTCACACAACAGGTTACTATTAAAACCAAAAACAGGAGGTTCAGATTAAAAAAAGCTCTTGAAAAAGCGTTTGACCGCCTTAACTGGGAGTACATGCAGGCCACTTTGGCTGAAATGGGATTCTCCTCCTTCTTTGTCAAGGGAATCATGGCCCGATACAATGTTCCATCAGCAAAGTATTTAACTCGGGCTTCCTCTCCGATACATTCTACATCAGTAATGGTACCTGGGAAGGCTGCCCACTATCACCACTCATCTTTATTTTATGCTTAGAACCTCTAGTACACCACATTAAACAGCAAGATCACTCCTGCTGGCCTACAAAAAAATTGCGCTCTTTGCGGACGATGTGCTGCTGTTTCTCACACAACCCATGACATCGATCCCGATACTAATGGAGTTACTACATGAATACCGGAAAGTATCATACTACAAAAATAATGGAAAGAAAACACAGGCGCTGCCTCTTGGCCTCCCCTTAGAGGTAACTCAAGCACTACAATCACTTCATCCCTTTGACTGGAGGAAAAAGTCCCTGAAATACTTGGGCATAAACTTGACAAAAACAGGTACACATCTCATTAAGGAAAACCATATACCACTCACCCACAAACTCCAGTCGATGCTGGGTAAATGGCAGCTTCTGGAGGTCTCGTGGATGGGATGAATCAAAACTCTCTAAATGATGGCCCTACCACACTTGCTATGCCAATTCCGCACTATTCCCATACAACTACCTGACACACTAGTGAAGACATTTCGGACTATGTTTAATGCATATATTTGGAAGAAAAAACCTCTGCGAATAGCCAGACGGCTTACGTGGCTCTCAATACATAAGGGGGGACTTGGAATCCTTAATATTCAATCATATTATAAAGCAGCTGCATTGGCGCAGGGGGTGGAGGTGCTGTTTCGGCCCAACCCGCTGCTATGGCGCCCCCGGAGAATGCATGCATCGCTCCCCAGACTATAGATCACCTACTCTGGACGTTCTCAGGGGTGACAAGCACTACAAATCCTATACCCTGTAGCACCACATTCCTCATACACAGCTGGAGCAGATGGGATAAAGGCCTGATACTTTGGCCAGGGGTGTATTAGGAAACATAAAACACTTAAAACCCTTTCTTTGAGTCACACTGCCCTCAACAAAGTAGATAAAACTGATAAGCACCCATACATGAAACTGTGGGAACACGACATTGGTACAGCGTTTCCCCTGCCCCTGTGGCTGCAAACATTACAGATGACACGAACATCCTCTCACAGCCTCACACATTGGGAGTCATATTGTAAATTACTAATGCGTTGGTAGTTGGTCCCCGCCAGGTTAGCTAAAATGTATCTCACAACATCCCCTTATGCTGGCGCTGTAACCAATAGGAAGGCACTTTAAAACATGTCTTTTGGGACTGCCCCATGCTGACAACCCTTTGGGATCAACTGAACACAAAGATCCACTCACTGACCTCAGTAAACATACCTCTCTGCCCAGAATGCTTCCTACTGCATGTCTCACCAGAAATCATGACCTCTCAACACAAATTGGTGATATGTCAAATTTTCTTGGCTGCCAAAATTAGCATTACCAGCCACTGGAAAAGTAAAACGGTTCCCTCCCTAGCTGAAATATGGAATAGAGTACGTACCACGTATGATTATGAGATCACGAGCTAAAGAATGAAAGAGCAACTACACAGATTTGCAAAAACATGGTGCTGTTGGACGGGCAATCAGGCCCAATAGAGTAGAGCATAGAGTAGAGAAAAGTGTAACAGTGTAACTGGATATAATGTTATCAGTCTGGCTAAACGGGTTTGGTGTTCCCCACTTATCCCCTCCTGTATCTCCTCCCCTCTCTTCTCTTCTTGGTTTTATTTCAATAGAATTGTAAGTGTATATACGAGGGTAATTTTCTGCGAATGCAAAAGACCAGCTGTACATGCGTGAGATGTAATACCAGAATGGGGGACATCCAAAAATGTTTGGGATACTGTGAAGCAACTGATATATGTATTAAGATGTAGATATCACTACCTTGTTGCAATGATGTCATGACGCAACCAAGATGTATGAAAACTGATCCCATGTATGCACTAAGCTGTTTACGAACCATGCTACATTGTGTACTCTTCTTCTTATGTTGAAAAACAATAAAAATGTAGAAATTTGAAAAAAAATAAAAATCTTGTTTTTTTTTTCTTAAACGGGACAAAATGTTGTCAGTGGCATGCTGCTTGTCCTGTATACACTTCTATTTGATTTGTTTATATATGTCCTTAAAGTGGTCATTAAAAAAGTCATGTGTCCATATTTGCCGATGACACAAGGTAAGATGTATGAACAATATATAACTTCACAATAGAGGGATTTAGATAAATTGGAGAACAAGGCAGGTGAGCAGCAATAAGATTTCACTTATACATTGGGAGAACATCAAATGAAAAGAACTTAGGAACAATTCTAGATAACAAACTAGGCAACTGTATGCAATGCCGGCCTTCTGTTGCAAATGCTAGCAAAGTGCTGTGATGTATAAAATGAGTATTGATTCATGTGATCAAAATATAATTTTGCCTCTACAAATCAATGGAAAGGCTTTCCTCCCACCCCTCAAATATGTTATGCAATTTCAGGCACCAGTTTGTTTTTTGTTTTTTTAAAATCTTTATTTTTGTTTGTGCATGAAATTACAGTCTGGCTTGCTACGCCACAATAGCTACAGCCAACCGTTCATTAACATAGTATGACATGGCATGAGAAATACAGTGCACTTTCTTTTTTGAAGTGATATAAAAATTAACAAGATTAACATTGCAGACATGTAAAGTAAACAGATTATGATGTTAGACTCTAGATTTTCTATTCTTGTTGTGACAATAGTGTATTTGTGGGGTTATACATTTATAAGACCTGCTAGGCTAATGAAGATTATCTATTCTATATGTACAGGTTTAGGTACAGTTAAACACATGCAGGATCACTGTGAGATTATGTGACATGCTAATGCAGATTAGGCTGGTAGGTGAGTGGTTGAGCTAATACCGTTCCCCTAAGACATGTGTCTGGACGGTTATGATTATGTAGGCAATAAACTATAGTGCAAAGTAGGTTATGCTTAAATTTGCGTTGTGCCTTAGTCTGGGGCACAATGCAAGGACATATAACATAGCAGGGTATGCCTGAGATATTACTTGCAATAGCGATACCCCAGGGGGTCCCCTCTATCAGAGAAGGTAGTGGAACAAAACAGTCACCCTATGCCTCGTTTCATCCAAGCAAAGTCCCCATCTGTACTGGAGCGTGCCGGGTTTTGAGTCCCAGGTAGGAGGCTGTGCTTTTCAGTGGCCAGGCTCTCCATGGCTTGCTTGGTAGATCCTGAAGTCCTGGGTGGTCTACGGTGTGGACTGAGACCTCACCAGGGGGAGCATTGGGGCGGCTTTGTGAGAGAGTGTCCACCCAGAGTTGGATCTGTGTGGCGTCCCGTGCCTTTGTTTCATGCGCCTGATGGCTCAGAGTGCCCGTATCTTTCTCGCGTGGGTTGCCGCGATGGGTCTCCCTCTGAACAGCAGTGAGCGGGCGCTGGTATGGCGGAGTGGGGCCCCAGTTGTTGTTGGGCATGGGTGAGTATAAGGGCAGAGGAGCGGGCGCTTGCTGACCCTCGATGTCCGGAGGGGGCCCGCTCTCTCCACGGCTTGTTGATCCGCAGTACCCTGTTGAGATTCTGAGGCTGCTGCTCGTGCTTCTAATTTAGCCCAGAAGTTGGTGAATATTGCCTCCAGTCTTGCCAGGGAACGCTCAACAGAAACACTGAGGCCATTACTGGTCGGTAATCGAGTCTGCTTTGCTGGAGGGTGAGTGTCCGCCATTTTGAGTGTTCTTGTCGTGCACAGGGTAGTGTCCCTTTCTGACCACAGGGTTTGTCTGGTGCAGTCCACCGGTCCAAAGGGGAGGGGGGGGATGGACTGAAGCAGTTCCTTTCTGCAACCAGGAGAGCGAGGAAATCGCCCGTCTTTACCCCAACCTGTTCACTTGCAGGCGGGCTGCAAGTCTCCGCAGGCTCACTGCGTTTCAGAGGCTCAAGAGTAGGGTCAGTATGCTCAGCTTCTTGTCCCCAGGTATGCTTATGGGTATAGACAGGGGCGGACTGACAGGTCAGGCAGTTCGGTCATGGACCGAGGGCCCGAGTCAGTCAGGGGGCCCGGCAGCACAGTCATGCTTCTGCTGTGGAGATCAAAGATCTCCACAGCAGAAGTAAGTTATGCAAAAATAAAGTGCTGTAAGAAGGTTGCAGGGGCCCATAATGACTCCAAGGGCCCCTGCAACCCATCAATCCCCCCACTCCACTCCGTGAGAGACCTGGCAGCATTATACCTGTTCTCACTGCCAGGTCTCTCTCTCCCTGCTCCGTGCTCTGTTTGAGGATGGGAGGCGGGGCAGGAAGTGACCTCACACCCCCTGCTTCCCTCTCACACGGAGCACACTGACAGTGGATGAATAGTGAGAAGAGGATCCTGGCCTCCAGAGTGCTGCTTGAGGAAGATGGAGGGAGAAAAACATCACATTGTACAGGTAAGCAGGCCCATACACACACTGCCCCCCCCCCATATACACATACACTGCCCCCCCATATACACATACACTGCCCCCCTGATACCGGAGAAACTGACGGAAGCCAAGCACAGAGAGATGGACACAGGTTTCTTCAGGAAGGAAGAGATTCTTTATTGGATCACCGATCGGGACTCAGAGGGACTAGCGTCACCAAAATACAGCAAAGTCTGAGTACTGAATACATAGAGTACATTCCTTATATAGCACTGTAGCTCCTCCCACAATTAACTACACCCACACATACCCTTAACCTATTTAATAAATAGAGTCTAAACTCATCCATCCGGTCTAACCACGTGGCTCATCTGATACAAAGGAGAGGGACGCGTAATTCCAGTTCTTACATTCCTGCACCTGGTCAGTACAGTGATAACAGTATCTTAGCTACGTGTAATTAACTAACTGATACTACAAACACATATACATACATATGCCTTGTGGCAATCTTAGCCTGCTAAACTTGTATTTTACTGGAATTACATCACATTCCCCCCTTTGATGCCTCTGATATTTCACAATTACTTGAGGCATCACTTAACCTTGGTTTGCATATACCTCAGGTTACCATGAACCAGACCAGACTTATCTTATGATGTGAATCTTTTAACACTCATCTTCCTGCATTGGTTCTCCTTGATCTAGAGCCTTATACTTATATATCGCCATTATCTGTGCAGCAGCCTTCCTCTCTGCTATACTTCCTATCAGGCTTTGCACAGACCTAACTACTAAGGGTATAAGACACGGTAGGAGTAGACACAACAGTAAAATCAGTAGGACTCCACCTACCACTGCCTTAAGCCCTCCAAACCACTCATACCAGCTACCAAACCAACTACTTGGATTGTACCCTTTCCATACCTGAGTAGGCACATGCACTAGTTTAACCATATGGCTAGTAAGCTCAGCTATTGCTTGCCCTTCGTCATCTATTTGAAGACAGCAATTGCTCAGGTTAAACTTCCCACATACACCTCCCTCTACTGCCAAAAGGTAATCCAAGGCTAATCTATTTTGGTACACTGCTGTCCTCATCCTGGTATTATGCTTCGCTAGAAGATTGAGTGCTTGTGAGGTCTCATTAGTAATAATCTCAACCACCGCCTGTAATCTTATAATACGGTTGAGCATATAAATTGGGGTTCTATAACCAAAGGTACCATCTTCTGCCCACGTGGCTGGCCCATAATAATCTATGATACGCTGGGGAGGCCATTCATTATCTTCCCAGGTGCCTATCTCTAAGGGTCCCCTTTTCTTCCTATGATTCACATCATACACTTTAACACCTAAAGTCTCACCTGTTTCAATCGGTAACAAGAAGAAGGATGGTTTGAGCATACCCAACACACATGCCCCTTCCCAGTCCTGTGGCAACTCCGAATAGGCTTTCTTACCACAGATCCAGTACAAATTTGCTGGGGCTCTCCAGGTAGATGTGATGGATAAATCAAACCACACATCCTTTAAACTGGCATATCTAGCAAACGGGTTAGATGGTTCTGAGACATTTGAAGCCGACCACCAAGTTGTATTTTTAGTATCATCATCATAAGCTTTTTGCCCTAGACAAGTTAATTCTCCTACAGAAGTATTATACATTATTCCTTTCCTTGCTATGCAAACATAACCTATGATGGAGGTCTTTAATCTCCACTCAGATTTACCTCTAACACTCAAATGATAATCGGCTTGTGTAGATATTAGTTGGTCAACTGCCTCAGAACCGGACATTACCTCCTTTGCTTCCCAAGGCCATTGGTCTCCCATGTTAGTACCTCCACACACATAGCAGTTGGTAACATTAAGACTACCGGCAATACTTTCAGCTAGGTCAATGAACAGGTTTTTAGCGTTATGGGGGATCTTATTATCTATACTCATTTCTTCATAAAAGGAATGGTATACTTGATGAGTCTGGGAGGATACCGTATCAGTCTCTATTCCTATAAACAATAATGTCCCAGGATCTAAACCCGTCCCGTATATCTGAAACCCAAATAAATTTCCATACTTATCTAGGAACTTGTCGGGGTTATTAATAAGTATATGGACTGGGTTGCATTCCATAGACTTACAATAAGGGCTAGTCGGCAACTTAGTCACTATCATGTCTTTATCTACTGTCTGTCCCCAAGTCGCCCACCCCACACAAGACCAATATGGACAAAAGTTATAGTCTTTATTTGGGCATCTAGGACTCACATATTTATTTTTACTACTGGGACAAATATATTTATCATTAGACCCATACGTCCTCTCCCATCTAAGATCCCCACATACATTCCACGGTTTTCTACCACTTGATATCGCCTTACATGCATCAAATAGCAGAACACCCGAAGAATGTACGGATTCTAACACCGTCTTATTAATTAGGGTCCCCTGAGGATCTCCATTCCTGAGAGTCAACCAAATTGTACGAGGTTGATACTCTGGACTGAAGCACTTAGGTTCTCCTACTCCTAAATGGCACACACTATAGTCTATATTTAGGTATCTACATCTTGATACCTCTCCTTTACATTCGTATTGTGAATGCCAAATTAGGGTTTGGGAAATATGGTTACCTGTTCTCGTAGTCTTAATGCATACCTCACAGCTAGGAGTGTCGGTACCTCTACCTTCCTGAATATAAAAACACATATAAATAAACACAATCAAAAGCACATCTTTCGCCGTCATCCTCAGTCTTCGTCCGTGCGATGGAACCTCAGCTTCCAGGATGTGAGGGCTGCAGGGAATGGAGTTCTGCTCGTCTTCACAGGTGTCCCTTCGAGACTTTCCTGGCTTATACACTATGTGTTGGTAAGCGGACAGGCTTTATTATGGCCTTCTCACTCACACCTGTAACAATAAAATTTGTAATCCACAATAATTCCTCGTTACTCCGACTGAGTAGTGCGTTTCAACCGGATCTTGCAGGGATTCTCTGGATCTGCTGTAATTTGCCAAGAATCGACTGCTGCTGGTTTAACCCTGGAGTGATGTATCCACGGAGTTACTTCGGCTACTTTTATCGCTGTAGGGGTAGACAAAAGAACAACATAAGGACCTCTCCACTTGGGCCCTAACGGTACATTATTCCACTCTTTAATCCACACTTGGTCTCCTGGATGATAACTATGAACAGGGGGATAAATATTCACAGGTAATCTATCTTGTACCCATTTCTGTACCTCCTCCATAGTCTTACCCAACTCTACAACCTGCTGCCGGGTAATTCCTTCTCCCAACTGACTCAAGTCCCCCCTTAAGTTACCAAGTACGGGAGGTGGTCGCCCATACATGATTTCAAAAGGAGAGAGGCCCATCCTTCTGGTAGGGGTACTGCGGATTCGCAATAAAGCTATGGGTAAGAGAACGTTCCACTTAAGTTGGGTTTCCTGACACATTTTAGCCAACTGGTTCTTTATAGTTCTATTCATTCTCTCTACCTTACCAGAACTCTGGGGTCTATATGCAGTATGAAGCCTCCACTTTATACCAAGCATATGAGTCAGTTGTTGTAGGCACTGATGAACAAAAGCTGGACCATTGTCCGATCCTATAGAACAGGGTAGTCCATATCGGGGTATTATTTCTCGTAGCAGGAATCTTACAACTTCTCCTGCTTTCTCTGTACGAGTAGGACATGCTTCTACCCAGCCTGAATAGGTGCACACAATTACCAACAGGTAACGATGTCCACCCGATTTAGGCATTACTGTAAAGTCTATTTGTAGATCGGACATGGGGAGTCCCCCCATAAACTGGACTCCTGGTGGCTTTACTGGTCCTTGTCTTGCATTATTCTTAGCACACGTTACACATCTGCGTACAATGGCCTGAGTCAAGTTGGACAATCTTGGTATGTAGAAATGTTTCCTGAGAGATTCTTCAGTACTGTCTCTCCCAGAATGTGTCCCGTTGTGATAATTTTGGACAATTTCTACCGCTAGTGATGCTGGTATGACTATTCTTCCATCTTCTAGCTGATACCACTTGTTCTCCAAATACTTTCCCGGTTCAGTCTTTAACCACTCCTCTTCTTGAGCTGTATAAACTGGAGTCCATTGGGACAGTGGAGTTGGTATAAGAGCAGCTATATGCCCCACATACTCCTGTCTTCCTGATTCAGCAGCACGCTTAGCTGCACTATCTGCCATCCGATTTCCCTTGGTTACATCACCATCTCCTCTCAGATGCGCTCGACAATGTATGATACCGACTTCTTTCGGCTCCCACACTGCTTCCAATAGTTGTAGGATTTCAGCTGCGTACTTGATTTCTTTGCCTTCTGAATTCAGTAGTCCTCTTTCTTTATACAAAGCTCCGTGGGCATGAGTGGTTAAAAACGCATACTTAGAGTCCGTATAGATATTTACTCTTAAACCTTCAGCCAATTGTAACGCTCGTGTTAGTGCTATTAATTCTGCCTTTTGTGCTGATGTTCCTTTCGCCAGTGGCCGAGCTTCTATCACCTTGTCTATTGTTGTCACTGCATATCCTGCATAGCGGATCCCTTCTTTCACATAACTACTGCCGTCGGTGTAATATTGAACATCGGGGTTCTGGATGGGAAAATCACGAAGATCTGGTCTACTTGAAAATACTTCATCCATTACTTCCAAACAATCATGTTGACTTTCAGTAGGTTGCGGCAAAAGGGTAGCTGGATTTAAGGTGTTTACAGTCTCTAAATGCACTCTTGGGTTTTCACACAACATTGCTTGATACTTGGTCATACGGCTGTTACTAAACCAATGATTTCCTTTGTAATCCAACAACGTCTGTACTGCATGTGGGACTCGTACATAAAGTTCTTGACCCAGAGTGAGTTTATCGGCTTCAGCTACTAGCAGGGCGGCTGCAGCTACGGCTCTTAGACAAGGTGGAAGTCCGCTGGCCACTGCATCCAGTTGCTTAGACATGTAGGCAACAGGTCTTTGCCATGATCCCAAGTACTGTGTCAATACTCCCACAGCCATTCTTCTTTGCTCGTGTACATATAAGTAGAATGGTCGTGTGTGATCAGGTAGACCTAATGCTGGGGCACTCATCAAAGCCTTCTTCACATCTTCAAATGCCGTTTGCTGTTCTTGGGTCCATAAGAAGGGGTCGTGCTCTGTACCTTTGATGGCTGCGTACAGAGGTTTTGCCAGTATCGCATAGCTGGGAATCCATATCCTACAGAAGCCTGCTGCCCCCAAGAATTCTCGCACTTGTCTTCTATTCTTGGGTATTGGTATTTGGCAGACAGCTTCTTTTCTCTCTGGCCCCATAATCCTTTGACCTTCAGAGATATGGAATCCCAGATACTTGACAGTTGGCAAACACAACTGAGCCTTCTTCCTGGACACCTTGTATCCTGCCTTCCAGAGAATATGTAGTAGATCGTGCGTTGCTTGCTGACATTTTTCTTTTGTAACTGCTGCTATCAACAAGTCATCTACATATTGTAACAATACACATTCTCCTGGGATAGACTCGAAATCCAGTAGATCTTGACTTAGAGCTGAACCAAATAGGGTAGGTGAATTTTTAAACCCTTGGGGCAGTCTTGTCCAAGTCATTTGGCGTTTTGAGCCCGTTACAGCGTTCTCCCATTGGAAAGCGAAAATACATTGGCTTTCTGCGGCAATTCGGAGGCAAAAGAAGGCATCTTTGAGATCTAAGACTGTGAAGTAAGTAGCCCCGCCCGGAATTAAAGCAAGCAGGTTATATGGATTGGGTACAACTGGATGTATGCTAACAACCGCATCATTGACTGCTCTTAAGTCCTGTACAGGTCGATACTCATCTGTACCGGGCTTTTGAACAGGCAGCAATGGGGTGTTCCAGGGGGAAGTACAGAATTTTAGGATACCATACCGTATGAACTTATCCAGATAGGATTGGATGTTCTTCTTAGCCTTCTGCGGAATGTGATATTGTCTTAGGCTCACTGGATAAACCCCATGTTTCAGTTCAATTTTTATTGGTGGAATATTGCGGGCCAGTCCTGGTGGGTTGTTCTCTGCCCAAACTCCTGGTATGTTAAACAATGTCTCATCACTCCTAGGGTTTTGGCTAGTCAACACTGTATAAAGTCGCCACTCTTCTTCCTTTGGTACGGATAAAGTCATAATACCTGAAGGTCCATTAAACTTTAAGGATGTTGTTCCATTTGGTAGGAACGTAATCTGCGCTTGTAATTTTGATAGCATATCACGTCCCAGCAATTGGACTGGACATTCAGGCATATAAAGGAATTGGTGTTTTACTACGTGGCCTCCCAATGTACAGAGTCGACTTTTAAGAACCGGTTTTTCAGCACTTCTTCCAGTTGCTCCTATCACAGTAATAGTCCTTCCAGATGGAGGAGCAACTAGATTAGTCACCACTGAATGTTCAGCACCAGTGTCGATCATGAACGCACTCCTTTTCCCCCCTATTGATACATCGACCATAGGCTCCGCTCGACCAAGGGGGATGGAGCCCGGTCGGTATCAATAGTCCTCCATGACAGTGTCAGCCAATCCTACAAAGTCCCTACCTTCTCTATCGCGGGACCTTTGCGCTGCTGGAATATACCTGTCTTCCCTAACACTTCCTCTGTTCCCATTACTCCCTCTATAACCATTACTCCCTCCGGGGCCTCCTCTACCTCTCGCTCTACCTCTAAAGTTTCCGTAGCCTGCCCTGGGTTGGTCTCTCTCGTACTGCTCTCTTTGCGGACATTCGTTCCTCCAATGCCCTTCTTCCTTGCAATACGCGCATTGATCCCTACTCAAAGGCTCCCTACTCCATCTATTATTGCCTCTATCTGGGCCCCGTTTATCTACGCCTGCGATCGCTACCGCTAGCATATCAGCCTTTTTACGCATCTTGCGCTCTTCCTCTTTCTTACTTTCTGTATCCCTGTTCATATAGACCTTATTTGCTACCTCCATTAGTTGGGTGATGGACATACCTGCAAACCCTTCTAACTTTTGTAGCTTGCGCTTAATATCTCCGTATGCTTGGCTGACAAAGGCGGAGTTAACCATTCGGGAATTGTCTGCGTCTTCCGGATTAAAGGGGGTATACAAGCGGTATGCCTCCAATAATCGGTCATAAAAGACACTGGGCGCTTCATCGCTTTTCTGGATCACCTCAACTGTCTTCGACATGTTAATGGCTTTCTTTCCTCCGGCTTTCATGCCAGCAATTATAGCGTCTCTATAGGCTCTGAGTTGAACCATATCAGCACCATTTACGTTCCAATCGGGATCGGTGTTGGGATAGTGTGTCGCGGCCCATGCTGCTGGATTGGCTTGGTTCAAAGCACGGGCTCTATCCTCTAATGCTTTAATGGCTGCTTGATTTATTCTTGTCCTTTCCTCATTGTTAAATAAAGTCATTAGTAACTGCTGGCAATCAGCCCATGTCGGATTATTCGTCTGTACTATTGAGGTGAACAGATCAGTCATAGCTTGTGGTTTCTCAGTATACGAGGAATTATGGGTCTTCCAGTTTAAAAGATCGGTTGTGGTAAATGGGACATATACGAAGACTGGGTCAGCGTGTGCCATTTGACCTGCGGCATCGATATAAGCTGACCCGGGATTCAGACGAAGAGGCATCTGATAGTGCTTTAATTGTTGGGCACCAGTCAACTGTCGGGTTTGGATGGGGCTACGTAGAGAGGCGTCAGTCATGGGTTCCGGTCGGGGAGAGATAGGGTATGGGGATGTGGGAGGTCGGTTTTGGGAAAAGGTCGTAAATAAAACACTTCGAGCCGAGCTAGATGAAGCTTGACCGGAAGTCTGAAGTGGCGCCAAATCAGGATATTCGTTTCTAATGGGGGTGGATTCTGGTTCCGGAAGGGGAGATTTAGTACGAGGGGGGGTGGATCCTGTACTGGAGGAGGAAGCGGAAGTGGATGAGGGTAATGAGGGGAGGGGTGCAGGACTTCCTGCGTTTGCGTCACTTCTTCTTAACGGAAAGTAAGGGGGCGGCAAAGGGATCTCGGACTCAGGGGGCGTGTCCAAAATGGGCCTAACACCAGTCCTAGTGGACGAGCAAGTCCTAGCTACCATGAGGCGACACTGCTCCTCGTGGCATGTCTGGAGCCATTTTGGCGAGTCATTTACGGCCTGTCTCCAACAGTCAATATAAGGAAACTGGCCGTAAAGTTCAGGCCTACCCGATACAGCCACGTGTAAGCGCTGTACCAGAGTTGGATCCAAACTGCCACGTGGCGGCCATGCCGCAACCAAAGTAGGCCACTCCCTAGTACACAAAGTGACCAAACGTACAGGAGACATCTTTACCCCAAAATCACAAACTTTGAATCCCTTTTTAAAATTCTTAACCATACATCCTAAGGGATCCGGAATCGTTGACTGCGACGCACCCATACTTAACAATGGAACGTCGTCGACAACGAATACTATACACGCGTACTATTCAACAGTCACACCCGTTTCCTCTGGCAACAGCACCACGTGGTACGGTTACCAAGTGAAACGTACACAATAACAATAAACACTCAGGGAATTCCCGTACACACACAGCTGTTACACCAGTCACTATATAATCAATATTATGCCCTTTGGCGTAACTATACAGTCACCCACGCTATAATTCTCTATATACGAATTACCCGTCTATAACACACCCCAGTAACATCGTCTTTTACAAATAGCGGTTACAGTACGGTTAGCATAGGTCAAAGCACAAGTTAAGGTCACAATACAATTATTAGTGGTTATGGTGTTAAACATGCAATGGACGACAATGATTAGTACTTATTATATAATGTCAGTAAATATACAGGGTTATGGTACCGTGCACTATAATACAGCAACACACTATTAACACTCTCGCTAGACGGCTGAGCTCGCGCTATCTAACAAGATATACACTTTACTAAAACAATCGTTAACACATTTACAATTCCCAACTAAACTATTGGCCAGTACCTTGAATGGACTACCTAAAACTATATACACCCGTTTTGGTTAGCCACACTGCCCAATCACCACATATATAGCGAGCTAGAGAACCGAATTTACACAGGCGCCTCTTAGTCGCACTATCAAAAGTCTAGTGGGTTCCAAATTTACACGCCTTCCCACTTAGCCCAGATAGGATGAGAACTAGCGAACCGAATTTACACAGGCGCCGCTTAGTCTCCCGGTCCCTCCGACCTAGCGAACGTAATATACACCCTAGAACGCTAGTCTAGACAAGACACCGGTGTCCGGCTAGGGCTATTTACACCAGGACCCCGCCTGACTAACCAAATCAAACGGTCTGACTAAAGAGCGTTCGATCGAGCGGTGCGCCTTCGCTCCTTCCCTCCGACAGAGGGGGCAGATACACAGATTCAAAACCCCTTTGGGCCTACCGCACAATCGGTATACCCCTAGTGGGTCCTGCCGTCTAAAACAGCAGTTGTCTTACCTCCTCGTTCCTGAACCTGAGTTCACACTCATCGACGGGGACACCCCAGCACTTCTCACGTAGAGGCCGATGATCTCCTGGACAACAGACCAGTGGCGCCGAGACGAAGGGAGGTCCACGCAGAAGTTCAGGGGTGCAGCCGTAGAGAACGTGGGCAAAGATAGACCGTCTCACGCCTCTGCCTCTCAGCTACCGTTGAACGATGAGCTTCCCGGCCAATGCACCAAATGATACCGGAGAAACTGACGGAAGCCAAGCACAGAGAGATGGACACAGGTTTCTTCAGGAAGGAAGAGATTCTTTATTGGATCACCGATCGGGACTCAGAGGGACTAGCGTCACCAAAATACAGCAAAGTCTGAGTACTGAATACATAGAGTACATTCCTTATATAGCACTGTAGCTCCTCCCACAATTAACTACACCCACACATACCCTTAACCTATTTAATAAATAGAGTCTAAACTCATCCATCCGGTCTAACCACGTGGCTCATCTGATACAAAGGAGAGGGACGCGTAATTCCAGTTCTTACATTCCTGCACCTGGTCAGTACAGTGATAACAGTATCTTAGCTACGTGTAATTAACTAACTGATACTACAAACACATATACATACATATGCCTTGTGGCAATCTTAGCCTGCTAAACTTGTATTTTACTGGAATTACATCACACCCCCATATACACGTACAATGCCCCCCCCATATACACATACACTGCCCCCCCATATACACATACACTGCCCCCTCATATACACATACACTGCCCCCCCATATACACATACACTGCCCCCTCATATACACATACACTGCCCCCCCATATACACATACACTGCCCCCCATATACACATACACTGCCCCCCCATATACACATACACTGCCCCCCATATACACATACACTGCCCCCCCATATACACATACACTGCCCCCCCATATACACGTACACTGCCCCCCCATATACACGTACACTGCCGCCCCATATACACGTACACTGCCGCCCCATATACACGTACACTGCCCCCCATATACACGTACACTGCCCCCCCATATACACGTACACTGCCCCCCCATATACACATACACTGCCCCCCCATATACACACACTGCCCCCCCATATACATACACTGCCCACCCATATACATACACTGCCCACCCATATACATACACTGCCCACCCATATACATACACTGCACACCCATATACATACACTGCCCACCCATATATACACACTGCCCCCACACACTTCCCCCATATATACACACTGCCCACCCATATATACACACTGCCCACCCATATATACACACTGCCCAACCATATATACACACTGCCCAACCATATACATACACTGCCCACCCATATATACACATTGCCCCCCCATATACATACACTGCCCCCCCATATACATACACTGCCCCCCATATACATACACTGCCCACCCATATACATACACTGCCCACCCATATACATACATACATATATATATATATATATATATATATATATATATACACACACACACATACACTGCCCACCCATATACATACACTGCCCACCCATATACACACACTGCCCACCCATATACACACACTGCCCCCCATATACATACACTGCCCCCCATATACATACACTGCCCCCCATATACATACACTGCCCCCCATATACATACACTGCCCACCCACATGCACACACTGCCCACCCATATATATACATACACTGCCCCATATACACACACTGCCCACCCATATACACACACTTCCCACCCATATGCACAAACTGCCCACCCATATACACACACTGCCCACCCATATACATACACTGCCCACCCATATACATACACTGCCCACCCATATACACACACTGCCCACCCATATACATACACTGCCCACCCATATACACACACTGCCCCCCATATACATACACTGCCCCCATATACATACACTGCCCCCCATATACATACACTGCCCACCCATATGCACACACTGCCCACCCATATATATACATACACTGCCCCATACACACACTGCCCACCCATATGCACACACTGCCCACCCATATACACACACTGCCCACCCATATACATACACTGCCCCATATATACACACTGCGCACCCATATACACACACTGCCCCCCCATATACACACATTGCCCCCCCATATACATACACTGCCCCATATACATACACTGCCCCCCTATACATACATTGCCCCCCATATACATACACTGCCCCATATACATACACTGCCCCCCTATACATACACTGCCCCCCTATACATACACTGCCCCCCCATATACATACACTGCCCCCCATATACATACACTGCCCCCCATATACATACACTGCCCCCCATATACATACACTGCCCCCCATATACATACACTGCCCCCCATATACATACACTGCCCACCCATATACATACACTGCCCCCCCATATACATACACTGCCCACCCATATACATACACTGCCCACCCATATACATACACTGCCCACCCATATACACACACTGCCCCTCATATACACACACTGCCCCCCATATACATACACTGCCCACCCATATATACACACTGCCCACCCATATACACACACTGCCCCTATATACACACACTGCCCACCCATATACACACACTGCCCACCCATATACATACACTGCCCACCCATATACATACACTGCCCACCCATATACATACACTGCCACCCCATATACACACACTGCCACCCCATATACATACACTACCCCCATATACATACACTGCCCACATATATATATATATATATATATATATATATATGTACACTGCCCGCCCATATACATACACTGCCCACCCATATATACACATTGCCCCCCCCATATACATACACTGCCCCCCCATATACATACACTGCCCCCCATATACATACACTGCCCCCCATATACATACACTGCCCCCCATATACATACACTGCCCACCCATATACATACACTGCCCCCCATATACATACACTGCCCACCCATATACATACACTGCCCCCCCATATACATACACTGCCCCCATATACATACACTGCCCACCCATATACACACACTGCCCCTCATATACACACACTGCCCCCCATATACATACACTGCCCACCCATATATACACACTGCCCACCCATATACACACACTGCCCCTATATACACACACTGCCCACCCATATACACACACTGCCCACCCATATACACACACTGCCCACCCATATACATACACTGCCCACCCATATACATACACTGCCACCCCATATACACACACTGCCACCCCATATACATACACTACCCCCCATATACATACACTGCCCACATATATATATATATATATATATATATATATATATATATATATATATATGTACACTGCCCACCCATATACATACACTGCCCACATATATATATATATATATATATATATATATACACACACAAACACTGCCTTGCCATATATATACACTGCCCACCCATATACATACACTGCCCATACATATATATATATATATATATATATATACATATATACACACACATACACTGCCTTGCCATATATACACACTGCCCACCCATATACATACATACACTGCCC
Source organism: Pelobates fuscus (assembly GCF_036172605.1). Lineage (NCBI taxonomy): Eukaryota > Metazoa > Chordata > Amphibia > Anura > Pelobatidae > Pelobates > Pelobates fuscus. The sequence goes on along the minus strand of NC_086317.1, from coordinate 179,586,874 downwards.
ATAGAGCGTGTGTGTGTGTGTGTATATATATATATATACACATATATATATTCTGCCCACCCATATATACACGTGTGTGTGTGTGTGTGTGTGTGTATATATATATATATATATATATATACACACATACACTGCCCACCCATATATATACACTGCCCACCCATATATATATATATATATATATACATATATATATATATATATATGTGTGTGTGTATATATACACACTGCCCACCGTTATACACACACACACTGCATACACTGCCCACCCATATACACACATACACTGGTCACCCATATATACATTGCCCCACACACACTGCCCTCCCCATACACACATTGCCCAACACACACACACATACACTGCCAACACACACACACACACACAGCCACACATACATTGCCCCCATACACGCATTGCCCCACACACCCTACACATTCACTCACTACACCCCCACACACACACACACACACACACTGAACCTTTCACACAAACTGCACCACTCACACACACCACTGCTCCTATGCCCTACTACAGCCTCATATCCCAGCAGACCCCAGGTAAGTTGTCAAACTGTTCTTAAACAGGTTAACCCCTTCAGCCCAGCAGGTTGGGGGAACCCAATGACCCTATTGTGCCAGAAAAACAACTTTGTTTTCCTGGCACTATAGTGCTCCTTTAATATTTTGTCTTCGTAGGGCCCTGCTCAAATTTTGTCCGGGGGCCCAGAAGGCTGTCAGTCCATCCCTGGGTATAGAAACCTGGATTCAGGCTGGAAATGGGTGTATTACCCCGAAAATTGTCAGTTTGTGCAGGAGCTCACTCGGCATGCGGCTGCTCAGCTCCGTGTTCAAGCTCCGCCCCCTCAGGCACCCAGTTTTATAGAAGAATTTTCGAAATTAGAAAAATTGAAAAGGCGAGCTACAAAATTAATAAGTATAGACAATATTAGTTATGAAGAATGATAGAAAAACTGCATTTGTTTTCTTACATTTTTTAAATGGCGCTTTAGACGTGATATGATAGCATGTGCTAACCTGTTCAGTAGCAGACGTTTTACCCCCATGGAGACTGGAAGAAAATGCATTTCTGCTTACTGCAGAGGAATGAGTTCTTTAAAGTAAGAACAATAAAGATGTAACATTCTATATCTAAAGAGGCTGTTATTAAATTCTATAGATATTTTTAAATATATAACAAATGTGTATGTACACAGGTTGTTGATCCAAAGTGAAAGATTATTACTATTATGAAGTCAAGAAGATTTTTTTACATTTTCTTGTGGCATAATTGTAAATTGTAACAATTTTTTTGTGTGAATGGGTTTTACAAATTGGACTTTAATCTTTTTTCAACCTAGATTTACATGTAACTATGAAATAATGATCAGAGCATGTTATATTTACTACATACTTGAACATAAATGCTATTAAAAATAACTTGTCAGAAACAGGTAGGGATATAGCAAGATATAAAAAAGGCACAAATGTGGGAGCCTTGGGTGGCCAGCTTCCTGGCGGCCCACCTGCGGTTTTTGCCTCGTGCCTCTCAACCCCCCCTCTTCCCTTTTTTCCAGCGCCACCGCCTCGTTCCCCCCCCCTCGCGGTCGCCTCGGCTGGGGGTCCTTGGGGGGTGGGGGAGCAGTGGTGTAGTCCGGCCTTGCTCTTCGCCCCCTTCTCTACTTTCTTCCTCACTCCATTTCTGATTATTCTTTCTTAATCTATATTCCTTCCTTATACACTCGTTGCCTAAATTTTTCTACACTCGCCTCACCTGAGATTTCACCCACTCCTATGTCTGAGGAGACCCATACAACACGGTGGTCACAAACAGTCCACCTTACATAAAGAGCGACTAACGGACTGAAAGATCTTCTGATGCGCTCCACCTACAACAGCATAGAAGCCTGGATTTAAGAGACACGGAGATCAAGCTTGACTACCCATATAACAAGATATCTCCCCATGACATACAGCTCTTAGATAAATATTGTAAAAACATGCCACACCGCACCACAGTAGCATCCCTACAATCAGATGCGCAATAACCGAAGTTGACCATGACTACCACAAGACTCTGTAACCGGGTGCCCACCACAACGACAGTACTTATATTGGACTTCATGGTAACGTGCTAGCACACCCAAGAGGCTTTCCATATATGACTTGCCCCTCCTATAGTCATAATAACAAAAGTCGGTGTACATAACCGACCTAGCATCGACACACAATCACACGTATCATCAGGCTTATCATATCGCGATCACCCAGGAGGCAGACACCACCCTGATGACCCCTGGTCCCAACTGCACTCAACTGTACATGCACCATAACTTGCAACTTAGCACCCCCCTGCTCAGGGTTATCCTCAGTGGTTCATATATCACCTGATATCCTCCAACCTTTCTGGGGCCAGTGTGTTCTATAACATGAGCTCCTTAAAGTACAGATCTACATAAACAACATACACTCAATTGCGATCCCGACAATATTCATCTCTTTTCCATTTCAAATTTAGTTAGTGGTTCTCTTTTCCTGCTTTTCTTGGAAGGAGTGATTGGCTTGGTCTTTTTCTCTGTCTTTTCTCTTTCAGGAATATTGCTGGAACCTGCTTGTAGAACACTAGTTAGGGCTTTACATAGTTCTAGTAAACATTCTGCTCGGAGTTTTAGAACCATTGTTAACCATAGAGTTTCTGTTTTAAGGCCTTTACAGTTTCCTTAACTTATGTTGAACCAACAAAATTTTTGAAGTGTCAACTTAAAGTTATACCCGTTATCCTCTTTAGAAACCACATTACAATCAGGGACCTAAAACTTGTAAAACGTGGTATTTTTAATATAAAGTGAGGGAAGTAAATTAGCAGTGACCTCATGCTTTGGTCAATACCTTATATTGTAGTCACTATTAATGCTGTAGTAAAAAAAAAATCAAAAATTAAGGGGCAAAACAACAATGCTAATGCTGTGGCACATCCGGACAAGAAGTACATGAATAGTGCTGATATTATGTAAAATTCATATGCTGCCAGGGCAAATAAATTAATCACAGAAGGATCTTATAGGAAAGGCTGTGATTAATGTATTCCCATTGGCAGCAAAGTCTATACACTGCCTGACCGCCAATTCAGGCACCCTGACAATTAGAAATGTCTTTAGTGCATTGCCAAGGTAAAGGACAGTTGCACCTAAAGCAAATGTTTATTCCTGAGGGCAGGATCCATGCAATACTGATAATTAAAATGTTAGGTTAAATACTCTCTGATGATTAAATTACTTGCATTACATTCTGTTCCATGTATTCATGCACCTTAATGCATAGTAAAAGCACACCATGTCACAGCTATAAATCAACAGAATAAAAAAATAATACTACATTCCCCTTGATGAAGTCCAGCACTTGGTAAATCAATCAAACGCCAATTTTCTGAACATTAAATTAGGAGTTTGCTACAGATGGAAATACCTTATAGGAATAAATAATGATGAACCTATTATTAAAGGAAAATAATGCCATTTAAGGTTTCTGGAAACATCGTTATAAACCAAAAGATCAAGTAGGCCAATGATCACGTACTTTACCGATGTCTCCAAAACAATGGTTCTTTGTTATGTACCTTTTATAGTACATACTTGGGGGCATAGGGCCTAGGGTAGCACAATTGTGTTCCTGGTGTCTAACTCTTTTGAGACCTGAGCAGGCTTAGCCAAAGTGAAAGCTAATTAGTTTTTCTTAGCTCTTGTATGTTCTCTAAGTTCTCATATTCCAACTTTCTGCGGCAGTTCCATTATTGTATTAACATGTTTCCTTAAGTTTTCCTTTATAATCGTAATTATTTCATATTTTAGCATTATTTATTGTATCTGAGCAGTTATAGTATAACTCATTAGCCTAAGCAATTTCATGCACACTAAAAATACATAAAAATATATAATAATATATACATAATTACGTATTGGTCATTTTACCAGCAAGGGTTGAAAGGTTGAAAGCATTGAAGCCAATGAAATAACGAATAACATTTTCTTTTTCTTTTCTTTTACTATTTCATGAGTCCAATAAATCAGGAGGTGGGGTTTCCAGAAAGAGGAGGTAGAGTCAAATGATGTGGATGGAGTCTGGCATCCCATCTTAAAAATAATCGCCACTGATATTTACATAATACAAATGTTCTCATGTAACTATATTTATAAAACGCAAAAAGCCAAAAATAAGATGACTTTTTTTTATTCCTTAGGCTTAGGAAAAAATATTTTAATTTGATATAGATGAGTGCAAGAACAACTTAAAATCTATTATTTATATATTTTTTTCCCACTGTCCACCACATTCTTAGAAGATGAAGGATAATAATTATTTGCATTGGTTATTTTTTTTTATCTAATTATGGCTGAATTGTAAAAAAAATTATCGGCTAGAAAAGTTAGTAAGATTTTCATATCTCTTAGTTTGCAAGAATATGCAGATATATGTCTAGATTTTTTTAGTGCATGTAAGGTCCAGCACAAGCAAGAATAAGAATTATGTTTGTAATTTTTAATTTTTTTTAAAAGGTTTTCTAGTATGAAGTGCTGTACTAGAAAGTAGCGTAAATGTACAGTTTCAGTGTGATCAATTCCCTTGCGTAAAGCCTTCAAAGTTGCACCAATATTAGATACGTTCATCAATGAAAAACTAACAATCCGTAAATACTTATTTACCAACAGCAAGATTATGCATTATCAATAAGTCCGTTTAGAGGCAATTGGTAAAAGTAGGGATAGGGTTGGCGCAAGTTCATACCATAAAGAATAATAGAAGATGTTAGCTACTGGCTTTTTAGAAGCATCTGTCAGTAAACCCCTACAGCTACTTGTGAAATTGTCAGATGTTAAACAGTCACTACTTGATGGAAGGTAAAAAGTCATAACAGATACTAGGGGGCATATTTTGGTGTAAATCTATCAAAATATCCTAGTGCAAGTTTCACAATTACAAGTTGCTTACTCTAGCTAAAAAAGTTCTCTAAGTAAAGTTTTCTAAGCAAGTTTATACATTTTCTCTGAGAGTTGTCTATGCCAGATAACTAATTATATAGACACTATTTTTTTCAAAATGTTTACACATGCTAAAAATATTAACATCCTGCTCTAATAAATCAAGAATAAGATAATTTTACAATATATACAGGAATTAGTCCATTATTTGAAGCTAATACTGCTGGAAGCAAACATGTAGTGTGAAAAAAATAAGTAAAGTCATTTCAGCAAATGGACAGAAATTGCATGCATGTTGTAAGTAGACTTGGAGATTAATCTTGGTCAGAACTGCAATTCATCCACATTTGGGCAAATTTCCAAACTGTACCCGAATTGCAAACCAACCAAATTGTGCAAGCAACCAAAATGTGCATGTTAATTTTGGTTCACGATTTTGAAAAGGGGATTGATTGCTAGGGAACAGTTACTATATATTGATTTAATTCATAGAAAAAGTGAGGAATGAGCAAGAACTGGAAAAAGTAGAAGCAGCAATAAATCTACATTTATATACTGTTTATTTTACAAATTATATAATATATACCGTATTTATCGGCGTATAAAACGCACCGGCGTATAACACGCACCTCATTTTAAGAAGGAAATTCCAGGAAATTTCCCCCCCTCCCATAGTATTCCCCCCCATCCCATAGTGCCCCCCCTTCCATAGTATTCTCCACCCCCTCCCATAGTGTTCCCCCCCTTTCCATAGTATTCCCCCCCTCATCCCATAGTGTTCCCCCCTTTCCATAGTATTCTCCCCCCTCCCATAGTGTTCCCCCCTCATCCCATAGTGTTCCCCCCCTTTCCATAGTATTCTCCCCCCTCCCATAGTGTTCCCCCCCTTTCCATAGTATTCTCCACCCCCTCCCATAGTGTTCCCCCTTTCCATAGTATTCTCCACCCCCTCCCATAGTGTCCCCCCCCCTTTCCATAGTATTCTCCCCCCTCCCATAGTGCCCCCCCCCTCATCCCATAGTGTTCCCCCCATAGTGTTCTCCCCTCATCCCATAGTGTTCCCCCCTTTCCATAGTATTCTCCACCCCCTCCCATAGTATTCTCCACCCCCTCCCATATTATTCCCCACCCCCTCCCATAGTATTCCCCACCCCCTCCCATAGTATTCCCTCCCATAGTATTCCCCCCCTCCCATAGTGCCCCCCCCCCTTTCCCTCCCCATGTCCCATAATTACTTACCTGTCTTGAAGCGTGCGCCGGTGTTCAGCGCGCACCGCGGTACTGGAACTTCAATTTCAGATTCCGGTTTCCGGCAGGACTGATGCGACTTCCTTTCAGTCCCGCCGGAAACCGGAACCTGAAATTGAAGTTCCAGTACCGCGGTGCGCGCTGAACACCGGCCCACGCTTCAAGACAGGTAAGTAAATATGGGATATCGGCGTATAACACGCACCCATCATTTTCCCCCTATTTTCAGGGAGAAAAAGTGCGTGTCATACGCCGATAAATACGGTAAATATATATTTATTTGTTTTATCCTGCTCTTCCTGTTTTTCACTCTTTTGGTTACTTTTCTTCACTTGATCTGTGAACCAAATGGGACCAAATCAGTGTATTGCAAAATATATACATAATATTGTGTATACGTTCTGCAGTACACTGATTGGCCGATTTTCACAACCTTTTGGCTCATCTGATTTTGTTCCTAAATCAGTTTTTCTTTACCAAAATTCTGCTGAGCTGAACCAACTGAAATTTGAGTATTCCAAAAAATGTTCTGTTTTCAGAAACAAATGTTTTGCCCAATATGAATTTTCATTACATAACACAAGTCTAGTTGGAACTGTAGGGGGCGAGTCATTATGTGCTATTCTGTGGCAAAGAGTAAAAACAAACAAACAAACAAAAAATGAAACAATTACTGTGGAAACCAGTAGAATGATTCTCAACATTAAGCAATTTGCCTTCAAAATGTATAAGTAGGAATGTGCACAGATTCTTTTTTACTTATGTTTTATTCTATGACACAGGTGTGAAATAATGAATGGAATATGGAAGAGTTAAAGGATCACTATAGTTTTATGAATACAAACTTGTTGCTAAAGTGCTAAATGCACTGTTTAGATCACTAGCCCCCTTTTCCTCTGTAAAAGGGGAGTCTAATTACCTTTTTTTCCAGAGCCGCACAGGTCCGTACACGGCTGGCTCTGCCAGACTCTGCCTCTATAGCTTTGATCATCAAATTCAACGATCTCAGCCAATCCAATGCTTTTGCAAAACACAGCGCTGTGCCAATCAGCATCTCTTCATAGAGATGCATTGAATCAGAGGAATGTTCAGCATCTCCATGCAGTGCTGCAAGTTATGATCAAAACATAGAATTTAGGCTATACAGGTGATACTCGAAAAATTAGAATAGCGTGCAAAAGTTCATTTATTTCAGTAATGCAACGTAAAAGGGGAAACTAATATATGAGATAGATGCATTACATGCAAAGCAAGATAGTTCAAGCCGTCATTTGTCATAAGTGCGAGCTTACAGCTCATGAAAACCCCAAATCCACAATCTCAGTAAATTAGAATATTGTGAAAAGGTACAATATACTAGGCTCCCAGTGTCCCATTCTAATCAGCTAAGTAAGCCATAACACCTGCAAAGGGTTTCTGAGCCTTTAAATCAGGGATCCTCAAACTCCGGCCCCCCAGATGTTGCTGAACTACAACTCCCATGATTCTTTGAATTACATAGATAGCCAGAGAATCATGGGAGTTGTAGTTCAGCAACATCTGGGGGGCCGGAGTTTGAGGACCCCTGCTTTAAATGGTTCAGTAGGAATCACAATCATGGGGAAGACTGCTGACCTGACAGTTGTGCAGAAAACCATAACTTACACCCTCCATAAGGAGGGAAAGCCTCAACAGGTAATTGCAAAGGAAGTTCGATGTTCCCAAAATGCTGTATCAAGGCACATTAATAGAAAGTTATGTGGAAGGGAAAAGTGTGGAAGAAAAAGGTGCACAAGCAGCAGGGATGACCGCAGCCTGGAGATGATTGTTAGGAAAAGGCCATTCAAAAGTGTTGGGGACTTTCACAAGGAGTAGACTGAAGCTGGAGTCAGTGCATCAAGAGCCACCACACACAGACGGATCCTGGACATGGGCTTCAGATGTCGTATTCCTCTTGTCAATCCCCTCCTGAACAACAAACAACGTCAGAAGTGTCTTACCTGGGCTATAGAAAAACAGACCTGGTCTGTTGCTCAGTGGCCCAAAGTCCTCTTTTCTGATGAGAGCGACTTTTGTATCTCATTTGGAAACCAATGACCCAGAGTCTGGAGGAAGAATGGAGAGGCACACACTGCAAGATGCTTGAAGTCCAGTGTGAAGTTTCCATAGTATGTGATGATTTGGGGAGCTATGTCATCTGCTGGTGTTGATCCACTGTGCTTCATTTAGTCCAGGATCAACGCAGCCATCCACCAGGAGATTTTGGAGCACTTCATGCTTCCTTCCACAGACGAGCTTTATGGGGATGCTGACTTTATTTTCCAGCAGGACTTGGCACCTGCCAACACTGCCAAAAGCACCAAAGCCTGGTCCAATGACCGTGGGATTACTGTGCTTGGCCAGCAAACTCGCCTGACCTGAACCCCATAGAGAATCTATGGGGCATTGCCAAGAGAAAGATCAGAGACATTAGACCGAACAATGCAGAAGAGCTGAAGGCCGCTATTAAAGCATCCTGGTCTTCCATAACACCTCAGCAGTGCCACAGGCTGATAGCTTCCATGCCACGCCGCATTGAGGCAGTAATTGCTGCAAAAGGGGCCCAAACCAAGTACTAAGTCCATATGCATGCTTATACTTTTCAGACGTCCGATATTGTTCTATGTACACTTCTTGTTTTATTGATTGCATGTAATATTCTAATTTACTGAGATTGTGGATTTGGGGTTTTCATGAGCTGTAAGCCATAATTGTTGCACTTATGACAAATCACAGCTTGAACTGTCTTGCTTTGCATGTAATGTGTCTATCTCATATATTAGTTTCCCCTTTTATGTTGCATTACTGAAATAAATGAACTTTTGCACGATATTCTAATTTTCGAGTATCACCTGTATGTCTGTTAAATTATAATTTAACACTTTCCACTCACGCTTATTATATATAATTTTTTCAGAAATAGGGCTTTCATTTCACTTGATATATATTCACGTATGCTGTGATGTTCCGCTAGTACAAAGATGCCCCATATGTAGAGGTCTCATGGTGTTTTGGAAAGTTACAGGATTAAATGAGAAGCTTGCCTGTTTTATTTTGACACATTGAAATTTGCCAGACTGGTTTGCTGGGCCTATCTTCCTTTGAGACCGTATGGCAGCCCAGAAATGAAAATGACCCCCATCTTGGCATACAATTTGTAAAAGTACACAATGAGGTATGTTCAGACTTTTTTAGTAGCCACTTAGTTACAAACCCTGGCCAAAGTTCGTGTTTATATTTGTTATTTGTATTTTTCACACAAAAATGACACTTTCACTGATATTATCACTATCATACATTTTACTGTTCTAAAACGCTCATAAGCATAACAGTATTCCCCATGTACAGGTTTTATGTGGTTTTGAAAGGTCACAATGTCAAATAAAGGGCTTTCAAATTAAATTTTCAAGAGTTTCTGCCTGGGTTGTCAAGCATTTCCCTCAATATATAATTTATATAACCACATAATTAAGCATCAATAATACACATATACAGTGCATGTGTGTGTATATATATATATATAGATATATATGTGTTGGAAGACCAATTGGCCTGAATTTGTGGGAGGAGTTATGACCCTACATAAACCCTACCCCCCAGTTACCTTTGCCGTTCAAGCTGTGTTGACTGTCACCATAGTTACCTGCATTTCCTGTCAGCCGTTCCCGACAAAATTCTGCAGCAAGCAAGCAGTCTCCCTCCAGCAGCACCTACCGCAGACTTCAGGGCTCGTCCACCTGCTTCCCCGCGGCTTTCCCAACTCGCTACCCGGCTGCTGAGCTTCTGGTCACGAGACCGGCACGCAAACGTAAGCTTCAACGTGGGGAATAGCGTTCGGCTATTTCCCACGTTCGGGCCTAAAAACGCGGGGATAGGCTCGCTAGATATATTTCTTACCCGTTCGTTTCATCTGCCGTTCATGTACTTCTGCGTTCGGGCAATATTTAGCCGACCGCATAGTACACACGAATTTTGTTAATTCTTACGTACGCTTATACTCACCTTACGTTTGCCTGTTTCTCACTTTCGTTAGTCGAAACACATACGAACGGCTGGGTCACAAAACATTTATGTTTTCATTAATCTACATCCGGTCATAGTATATCTTTCTCACACGTTCGGTAGACGAATGCATAAGGTTCTACGCATTTTATGAAAATTGATATTAAAGTATGTTCCTCTATGTATGATTTTATTTATGTTCACGAAACGACCTACATTTTTTTCCTTATTCTAAATGTAATTATTTCACCATACTGTTACATTTAAATTATGTATATATTCCAGGCTTTTTTCTCTTAAAGGAACAGATTCCCCTTTACGGTTGCAGGGCCTAGCCCCTCAAAAAACCTCTAAAAGAATTATCAAACTCCACGCTCACTTTTCCCGTAGTTTTATTTGTAAATCCCTGTTAACTGTAATACTATACTCAGGTTCCTTAATTTTAATAAATGTTTTAGGTCGTACTACTTATTCTGTCAAGAAGACTCCAGGAGGTGGCTCCAGTATCCAGTACCACGGTATCAGGTAAATAAGGTTAAAAAAATTACGTTTCTCCTGAGGCCTCATTTCAGCCTCCACGGCCTTTTTACAAATACCCTCCCACCTGGGGCGTGGCCTGGACTCCGAGAGTGATGGCAGCCTAACTCCGGAGCTCCGCACCCGAGGCTCAGTAAACCGCCCGGTAATCAGCTACTCACGCCAAAAAACACCCCTGCACACATCGCCGGTAACGGCAAGCCCACAGTGCCGTTGACGAAACATGTCGCAAAGGAAGGCGGAGGGGAAGAAGCAGAGAGGCGGCAATCCCTGTGTCACGGACATGCTAGCCGCCATTAAGCCCGCGCCACGTGGTGCACATGGCGCGGAGAGCCTGACTGGCACCTCCACCCCTGGCTCACCGGCCACACCAACACCCTCGCTATATGGACACACCGAAGACCCCCAGAACGCAATACTTCACTCTCTAGAAGAGGTAAAGGGGTACCTGGCAGGGGAGATAGACAGATCAGCCAGGGAGGTGAAGGCAGAAATCCAAGCCATAGGCATACGCACAGAGGCCTTAGAGAGTAGACTAGAAGATGTAGTAGCAGCACATAATGAAAATACCAGGACGCAGGGAAGGGGGAGGGGAGTAAGAAGGACACATGGAGGGGGAGGAGGAAGTAAGAAGGACACATGGAGGGGGAGGAGGGAGTAAGAAGGACACATGGAGGGGGAGGAGGGAGTAAGAAGGACACATGGAAGGGGATGGGGAAATAAGAAGGACACAGGGGAGGAGCAGGAGGGAGTAAGAAGGACACAGGGAGGGGGGAGGGGAGTAAGAAGGATACAGGGAGGGGAGTAAGAAGGATACAGGGAGGGGGAGTATGAAGGACACAGGGAGGGTAGGAGGGGAGTAAGAAGAACACAGGGTGAGGAGATGAGGAAAACACAGGGAAGGGGGAGGTGAGCAGAAGCAGAGATGAGGAGAACACAAGGAGGGGGGTGAGGTGAAGCGGAGATGAGGAGAACACAGGGAGGGCGGGTGAGGAGAATATGGGGGGCGTGAAAAGAGACTGGTAGGGGAGGGTGGGGGGAGATTAAAGACCACTAAGGGGAAGTGCAGAGCTCTAAGCAGTATTTGAACTGTAAACATTTTTTATTGATATAAAGTGTGGGTGAACTTAAACTGTATGGCTATGTTGTGGTTCCTGTAGGCCTTGCGTGCATGTGGGGGGTGGGGGGGGGGGTTGGAGTTTGGGGGGCCTCCATGTCCGTTTTGCTTGGGGCCCCCAAATTCCTTCAAACGGCCCTGGAGACAGGTAATTAAAAAAAAGGGATAGGGAAGAGATATAGGGAAGATCAGATGCCTAAGATACGAAGGGAACACCACAGGCAGAGGGTCACACCCTCCCCCCCTCCCGCAGGACGTGCATATATAGATCAGCAGACAGGCTCACAGGAGCTGGTGAGCATCACACCCCATGTCGCAGACACCCACGAAAAGCTAGACACAAGTTTAGAGCCTCGCAGGGGTGCTCGAAGGCTGTACACCCGCCCCGTTTGAGACAATATCTCAACGCGGCGATTGGCCAACCCCGATCGACCTGGTGAGAGGTAAGACCGGGATCTCAGATCCGACAGGTATACGGATCACGGAGGGACATCCTCCACCAAGTTGGGTTAATTGTTCTTTTGGTTATGTTTCAAGGATATCATTGTCTGTTTTCATGACCTGTTTTCTTTCCTTCCCCACCCTCGCCCACAAATCCGCTTAGACAAGGCACATTCGGCAACCACCCCGGGGGGACCACCGGGCAGCGTGTGACAACAAGGCGGACACACCGCAACACGCACCAACTGCGCATAGACGCTCAAGGTACACCAGCACATCACCCACATTGACACATGGAACTTAAAATCACATCATTGAATGTCAACGGCCTTAACGTACCAAACAAACGCAGACTCTTACTCAGGGAATTACATAGACAGAAGGCAGACATAGCATTCATACAAGAAACTCACCTCCCTAGGACCTCTAAGATACACATCATAGACCACATTTATACGAAAGCATACGCGGCCCGCACGTTCCGTAAAACAAGGGGGGTAGAAATAGTCATCCACAAAAGATGCCCACTGGTAATACAGTCCATACAAAGAGACATGGACGGAAGGTATATAATACTCACGGGGACGATCAACGCCAACACATACCACCTCATAAACATCTATGCCCCAAACATCCCTGACGCCCAATTCTGGACAACCCTGGAAAAACTCACAAACTCACTAACGGGGGGCATACTGATCCTAGGGGGGATTTTAACGCAGCGCCGTGTCCTGCGGTCGACCGCAGTGGCAAACCAGGTCAAACCTGATCACAGGGTAGGGGAGGTCAGGATCGCTTACTAAATAGATTTCTACAAAACACGGGGCTTCTGGACTCCTCGCGGTTGCAACACCCAGACACAATAGATTATACCCACTATTCAGCAGTACACTCCACCTACTCCCGAATAGACATATTCCTTACGAATCAACAAGGTATGAGATGGGTCAAATCGGCCGCCATAAATATGATATCTTGGTCAGACCACGCTGACCTTTCCCTGACCCTACAAACACCGGGGCCTGGGGCCCCATGGGGGTGGAGGCTTAACAACTCTCTCCTTAGAGACCAAGAAACCCTAGAGCTACTTAAGACAGAAGTGAACAATTACTTTGAATTAAACACCACAGAAGGAATATCCCCCACTATGACATGGGCGGCCCACAAGGCCGTCCTACGGGGAACCCTGATAAAAATAGCTGCTGGTGTGAATTGTGGGAACCGCGAGGGAGCATGGTAGAGAGACATGCTCCCTCCTCCTTCAGTCCTCAGCATTAGGAGTGCTGGCGAGGCTGCAGCCCGGCAGCTCCAGCGTGGAGCACGGCCGGCCCCCTCTAAGTGTGCCACCGGACCGGCCACCCGGTGGCACATACCTGCGCAGCCCCCAGATGCCGCGGCCCACCGGGAAATTTCCCGGTATCCCGGTGGGCCAGTCCGGCCCTGGACGTGTCCCAAAGTAGAGAGATTCTGGTCGGAAATAGAGTCATTAATGAAAGCAGTCCTGGAAAGACCAATACACAGGGACCCTTGGACATTCTTACTAGCCAAACCACAAGACAACCTCACGACAAAGGAACAGAAACTAGTTAACAAACTAACGTTACCAGCCAGAAGAGCACTGACCCAACAATGGTTCAGCCCAGACACGCCTCCTATGAGCAAAGTCACACACAAAATACAAGACAACTTTCTCATGGACAAACTAACAGCGCAGGTACGGAACACCATGGGCACCTTCTCAAAGGTGTGGCAACCGTGGGAGGAATACCTAGAAAGAATGGCGCGCACACCATGAAACAAGCAGGTCAACCTAGGAGGCACTCACTGCCACACACACAGGCTATGGGTCCCCCCCCCCCCTGGCACGTTACTGCCCCGCACCCTTGGGCACGTTTTGAATCTCTTACAGTCACCGAGAGGCCGACATCCTGCCACCTCCTTCTGGTGGCCACAAAATCCCCTCGGCCCAAATCATAGGTAGAGCCTCTCGCCGCCACTTGGCAATAGCAGGGCCTCATCTGTCACATGGTTCTAAAAAAATTTAATTCTTCACTTCGGCATTAGCTAGCAGGCCAGTTCTCCGGAGGTTTCACCCCACCTCCACTATACTCTACTTATCCATATCATTATTCCTTTCAGGATGTCGCAAGAACCAATCATTGATGCCCCATCAGAAGATATACCCAGCACGCCAGCCAGGCCTGGGTCTCCGGTGGAATCCCTCACTCCTTCTACTCCCAGATCCCTAAGATATTGTACCATTCCTAAAATATCTGCTGAGCTTAGGCTCAGGGGAATCCCCTTTTCAGCCACCGCCAGGAAAGCAGAACTTTATAAACTGCTGACGACTCAGGCCAACGAACCAAGGCCCGTCACCAGTTCACAAGGGCCTTCAGTTGGTTTTTCTGATTCCACCAGGAAACTCTGGCGGCTATACTGGCCAACCTACAATCCAATAACAGCAGGTTGCTGAAGGAGGAATCAGCCATAGCCCCAGCAGTCCCTACACCGGTAACCTCGGTAGCTCTGACTGCCATACCCCTCATTTCCCCTCCCCCACCAGCCACTACCACTCCCACTACCCACACCTCACCAGCCCACTCTGTTCCGGTTTCCATCAAGAAAGACATTCTTGATGGAAAAGACGTCAATTTAATGTCCCTCCTCATAGCCTCCCAAGACGTCTTAGAGAATAGAGCTTACAACTACGGGGACATTTCCATAGTCTTAAGAGCCAGAGACCCACGTTTGAATAAAAAACTCACCATCCCACAGTTTGTTATCGCGTTCGGCACTTATCGCAATGTCATCTGCACAGTGTGCCCTCATAGGAGAGAAGAGCTTGATTTATTTATGCACAAGGTGGTTGATTTGGGCATCAAGTATGGAGGGTCCTCATTTTAAGATTACAACAAATCTGTTTCGGCTAAGGCAGCTACTCATCTGACACAATTCAATATTAGAATCGATTGGTGTCAGATAGATACCGAGTTATTCTGCCGTAATTTTGCTGGTCTGTTGCCTCTTGTGGTTCCACTACACAAGCCACCGATCTATGCCCTGGGGATGCAGACCCTTCCACGTCCACTTTTTCACCCCACCACTCACTCACCCCACTCCATAGACAGGAAGGTGTCCAGAGAGACCAGCTGGGCAGACCCACCACCTTCTTGGGCAAGGCGCAGGTGTGCAATAACTTTAACACTGGCATATGCAGCTACAGTGCATGCAGGTTGTTGCACATCTGCTCCATATGCTTCAGAGCACACACCAAGTCCATGTGGCCAACCCGTCTGACACTGAACAAATAAGCTGGTTCAGCACACATTTAATTATACGACGACACCACGTCCAGTTAATGGCACTTTCTCTTCGCAACCTTCCTCATCTCGGGGGGCTGCTTATTTGCACTCCAAGTAATAAAGTGTGATTTGCCTTTTTTGTATCCTTCTTTTTCCTCCTGTTCATGGAATAGTTTCAGTCATACCAATGTTTAATTTAGATGTAATTTGCCTACATTCTTCTATTCCAGCATATAGGGATACATGCTTAAGCAATATAGATATATCTTAGACCGTCTCTACACCTCTTCTAGTCAGCTGCTAACACTCTTATATGCTCTTTAATTACAGGTCTCCAGCCGGGCTCCCCCTCCGGCACACCTTCAATCAGCCAGGACGCCATCGTTCCTACAGCTAACCCTGGTTTAAACAAACTATTACTCCACGCACAAACACTCACGCACCAAGCACTGTCTCCCAACACCACTATCTCTTACGCTAGGGCACTGACTATCTTTAACAAATTCACAGCAGAGTTTTGCTTACAAGGTGACCTTTCCATCAAAACTATGGTGGTTTTTGCCTCCTTTTGCCATTTACACCTTAAACTCTCTTATAATACCATCAAACTCTACCTCACCGGAGTACAACACCACATCCTCACTAACTTCCCTAACCACGCTCCTTTTCCGTCTTCCTACCCCATTAAGAAAATCCTCAAAGGTATTTTAAGGTCTCAGTCTCTCCTAGTACAACTAGGCTTCCAATAGACGGTCCAATATTCCGGCTCCTAAGCGACTTATTGGACAAATTCCCATTTGACCACAATACCAATTTAGTCATAAAATCTGCCATTTATTTGGCCTTTTATGGGTTCCTCAGAACTATAGAGTTCACGGTGGTACGTCAAGGAGACACAGTACGATGCCTCATACTTTCTTACTTAGAGAGTAGACGACCATTTTGTACTCTCTTTGCCTTCTACCAAGACTAATCACTCAGCCTATCCCACTATCATTCCCCTCTTTCCTACCGAGAATTTATGGTGCCCTGTACATGTTCTGGATATGCTCCTGGTTTCTCACCTCACGCACTCACCAGATACTCCACTACTTCTACTCCAAGAACACCCACTCACCACAGCTAAATTTATGTCACACATCAGAATTATATTGTCTAGGTTAGGCTACAACCCAGCCTCCTTCTCTGGTCGCTCATTTCGCATCGGCGCAGCATCATCAGCCTCTAGCACTAACACCCCGGTACACATCATTAAGAGGCTGGGGCTCTGGAAATCGTCAATATACAACTCCTACATCCCTCGACCAGAAAGGGAGCTCAGGCAGGCTTTCAGAAATCTCGCAATTTAAACTTGCAATAAAGTGTGTTTACTTTGAATTCCTTTTTGCCCTCTTTTTTACAGGCCTACTCATACGTTGGTTTCGGCACACCTCAACCAACTTTGCTCTTTCTCTACATTCCATTAACATAATAGAGATTCTGAGCACAAGTTGGAAGGCCAATTGGCCTGAATTTGGGGGAGGAGTTATGACCCTATATAAACCCTACCCCTCTACTTACCTTTGCCGTTCAAGCTGTGTTGACCCCACCCACCTACACCCTCCTTTACACATTTCTCTTTGTGGGCCCTCTTTTTTACAGGCCTACTCGTATGTTGGTTTCGGCACACCTCAACCAACTTTGCTGTTTCTCTACATTCCATTAACATAATAGAGATTCCGAGCACAAATATATATATATATATATATATATATATATATATACATATATATACATATATATAGATACACACACACACACATACATATACACACACACACACATAACCCAATTTCCAAAAAACAGGACTTAGTATAGTATAAAAATAAAACTTAGCTTTTATTCAGTGGTTGCCAGTAAAATTGACTTTTCAGTTCGCAATCCAACTTTCATCAGGATATATATTTATTTATTTAAAGGCCAAAGGCTTGTATTTGTGGAGATAGCGTTTCTATAAAAACCCACACCCCTGCTTACCTTTGCAGCTCATGCCACCCACCTACCAGGGATAGAAAACACAAACACCATAAATAATGCAAACTAGGTAGTTCTAGAGGACCATGTAGCTGCTGCCCAGGACAAGGAAAGGGGATCTGGTCAAGTGGGATTTAAGTGCCTTAGGAGCAGGAATCTGTGCAGCTTGGTAAACTTGTATAATAGCTGAAATAATCCATCAGCGTTGGATGCTTGCAGTCACCTCCTGGCTCCATTTAGAATGACAAAGAGTCTTAGAAGAACTCCAGAGCTGACATGTTTGAAGGTTCCACTGTATCCTCGATGATTATGAGTGTGTGTATGAGTGTGAGTGTATGTGTATGAGTATGGGTGTATGTATGAGTTTGAGTGTGTGTGCGTGTGTGTATATATATATATATATATATATATATATATATAAATATATATACAAATCAGTGTGTTTCTTTGTCTGTGTGAGTGCACACATCTGTGTATGTGTTTTTTATGTCAGTGTGTATCTGTGTCATGGTGTGGGCATGTATCAATGTTTGTGTGTGTGTCGGTGTTTATATGAATTTGTGTGTATGTGTCGGTGTATTTATACGCATCTGTGTGATAATGTGCATGAATATTTGTGTAAGTATGTATGTATGTATGTATGTATGTATGTATGTATGTGCATACATCCAAGCAGTCAAACACCAGCACAACATACAAGCACACTCCTGTAATCTAACACAAATATTACAAACAAACACACCCTTGTATTCAAACACAATAAATGTATACAAGCACCCCTTCTAACACCAACACTGTTCATTGCACTATAGCGCCAGTAAATGTGTCAGAGCTGTACAGGTATACAACCTAGAAATTTTGACTTGTGGTGCTTTGGAAAAATACTAAAAAATTAAGGGTGCCTTGAACCTAAAAAGTTCGAGAACCACTGGGTTAGCCATTAGATGTATTTTAAATTTGCACCATTTGTTCATGAGGTCTTGGACGACCTTGCTTGATAAAGACCATTCCACTGCTCAGGTAATCTGCTACAGTGTTGTCTTGACCTGGGAGATAAACAGCTACTAATCCTTGGAGATTCTTTTGAACCCAAGACATCATAGGCTCTAGAATTTTCATCAAGCTATGGCTCTTTTATATTCGATTTATATAGGATACTACCGTTACGTTATCCACCTGTACTTTCACCAATTTCTGATACAGGAAACGGTGAAATTTCTTAAGAGCTTTGAAATCTGCTAGAAGTTCTAGGGAAAACTGTGGCTGAAGCTTTCCACTCTTCTTAGGCTATTTGATCCTGTAGGTAAGGTCCCCATCTCCAGTGACTGGCATCCATCATTAGGATGATCCATGAAGCTTCACCCAGTGGAATTCCCCTGTGAATGTGCTTGTCGAGCAGAAACCACAGAAGGGAATGACGTACCATGGGAGGAATCCTGATGAGTTGGAGAAGGTTGCCTTATTTGAACTGTTTCCGTAAATTCTCCTACAAGCCCGTAAATTCTCCTACAAGTAAATTCTCATCCTCCACTGGGCCCGTCTTGGACCTATAATTAAAGATATGGATTCCAATAGGCTCATGATGTTTTCTGCTGTTGTCTCACTGACAGCCAATATTTATTTGGCTTTTCACTGAAGACATCTCCCTCGGTCCTGTGAAAGATGCCTTGCCATGAATTGAAGAAGGCTTCTAAATAGATAATTCTTTGTGTAGGAATCAGCTGACTTTTAGATACGTTGATCTTCCAGCCATGTTTTAGAAGAGTTTTTATGCAAAGATATCCATGTAACAGAGGAGTCTCTTTGGCATCTGCAAGAATCAGTATGTCATTTAGTTAATATTGCAATACCCTTTTTTTTCAGTACTTCAGTAAGGCCGACAATCACTTTGGAGAATGTCCAATGACCAGTACTTAGTCCAAAAGGAAGGGTTTAAAACTGAAAATGCTCTTCATCCACAGCAGCACTGCTGAAGTTGAACTGCAATTGGGACATGAAAGTATGCATCCTGCAAGTCAATGGTAATCATCTATTGGTATGGAAAGACAACTTTCAGAATGGATTGAAGATATTACATCTTGAATTACCTGATTCTCAAAAGCTTGTTCAGTCTGTGTAGGTCCAGAATTGGTCTCCAACCTCCACAAGCTTTTTTGGTCAGGGACAGGTGAGAATAGAAACTAAAAATCCTTTCTTCCTTTGGAATCTTTGCAATAACTTTCTCTGCTTGAGGAGTAGCAATAATTTTAGAGATTTTTTTTCTGTTTCCTGGCCACTTAGTGATCTGGAAGCTGTGACTTGAATGAGCATGATAGAACTCCAGAAAATATCCCCTTGACAAGATGTTTCAGAACTCATCTTTCTTGACCTTGCAAAGGGAATGGTTGCATAACTCACAAGCTCTGCTGAGACTTTGCCTAATCTACAGCCATCAGCAGCATCTGAGCCTCCTAAACCCTCCAGATCCTAACCAAAATCCTCCATTATCCACACAGACCCTCTAAACTTCATGGGTCGTGGTAGGAAAGCTTGAAACTCCTTTGAAGCACCCATCTTCCGCACTAGGCCTGAGAAGGCCCCCGGCATTAAGGGCATGAAGGGCTTCTTGGCAGAATTTAAAAAGTCCATAGCGGAGGAACTAGACAAGCGCCTGATCCCAATCAAAAAGAGGGCATGGCGGACCTCGCGGCCCGAGACAAAGTGACAGAAAACAAAATGAAGGAAATGGCAGAAGTAGTAAGCAGACATGACACTGATTTACAGGACCTCAGAGATCAGCTTGGCCTGCTAGAGAAAACCAACTAAGACCTCAGTAATAGGACATGCCGGAACAACATCCGATTAAGAGGCCTACCTGAAACAGTGTCCACAGAGCTTCTCCAGGACATGCTCACTAATATGTTCCAAAACCACCTGCCCGAGGCAACTGCAGCAGATCTTCCAAAGGACCATGTTTACCGTGCCCCGTGGGTCCACAGTGCCAACCCCAGTGCCAACCACTTTTACCACATCAAAGACAGTCTGATGCAAGCCACCAGGGAAATTAAAGTGGCCAAAATTCAGCTGTATGAAGACCTGGCACCAACCACGCTACGGAGGTGGAAAGAACTATGCCTGCTAACGTAACCCCTCACTCACTATGTTCTTAGATACGCACGGGGGCACCCCTTCAAGCTCATAGTCCACAAGGGTCAGGGTTCCTCTTTATTCTCCAGCGGTTTTCACGCAAGCCGCGATAGCCCCGTCTCTCTTTATGACGCAGCACAGGGCGTCGACGTCATGACGCTAATGACGTTACGGCCCACTGAAATGTTAGAATTCAGACGTTTTTGAAGCATGGCTAGGAAAGCCAATGCTGCCGTAACCTTACTTCGTCTCAAGCAAGGTACTAGATCTTTGGTTGATTATGCCTTGGAATTCAGGTCCTTAGCCGCTGAAGTGACTTGGAACAACCAAGTTTTTGTAGACATCTTCCTAAATGGTTTGTCTGATGTGATATTGGATGAGATAGCTACCAGAGAACACTCAGATAACCTAAAGGAGTTGATATCCTTTATATAACGTATAGATGAACGCATGCAATTTAGACAAAACACCAGAGATCGTCCTAGAAGAGCCTCTGCCTGTTTAGGTCCTACCTTTAACCCCACTGATTCAATGGCATTGGCAGTACCTGAACCTATGCAATTGGGGGTAACCATGCTGTCTGAAGCAGAGAAACAATACAGAAGGAGGGAGGGCTTATGTATGTACTGCGGACAAAGAGGACATCTCCGCCTGCGATGCCCAAGCAGGCCAGAAAACTCCCACACGTAAGTTCCTTTGGCGGAAAGGCCTTGGGTGTCTTCTCTTTGTCCTCCTTAAAAAAAACACAAAGATCACAGGCTTCTAATCCCCATCAAATTAATCTGGAAGAAAAGCAGGGTACAAACTATGGCTTTGATAGACTCAGGGGCAGCAGAATGTTTTACAGATCAAAATTTTGCCACCTCACAATCGATTCCTTCCCGGTTAAGGACTACACCCTTAGCCGTTGAGGCCATAGATGGTAGACCACTTCAATCCATCCCCTTACACATGATAACCAGTGTTTTACACCATGAAATAGGTGTGTTTCCACTTATCACCTCCCCGTCTTTTCCGGTAGTATTGGGATTCCCATGGTTACAAAAACAAACCCCATCATACACTGGGAAAAAGGTGATATTGTATCTTGGAGTAAGAGTTGTCTTTAGGGTTGTGTTATTCAAGTAGAAACCCTTAATCTTATCAATGTTCCTACCTAGTCTCCTTTATCCACAGAAGTACCCAAACAATATCTAGTCATAAAGGCAGTATTTGATAAGGCAAAAGCAAAGTTTTTACCTCCTCATAGATCCTACGACTGTGCCATTAACCATTAACCTTCTACCCGGTACTACCCGTGTACAATCTTTCTGCCACGGAGAACTCAGTTTTGGAAGAATACATTACAGAGAATTTAAGAAAGGGTTTTATTAGAAGGTCTTCTCCACCAGGAGCTGAGTTTTTCTTTGTATCCAAGAAAGAAGGAGATCTTAGACCCTGTATAGATTATAGAGGATTGAATAAAATTACTATACATAATGCTTATCCTATACCTTTGATTACGGAGTTGTTTGATAGACTCAAAGAAGCCAACATTTTTACTAAGCTAGATCTTAGAGAGGCGTATAATCTTGTCAGAATTTGTGAGGGGGATAAGTGGAAGGCAGCCTTTAACACTTGTTATGGGCATTATGAATACACTGTTATGCCTTTTGGTCTATGCAATGCCCCGGCTGTTTTCCAAGACCTCATCAGTGACGTGTTAAGGGAATTTCTTCAAGAGTGTGTAATAGTATACATAGATGATATTCTGATTTATTCAAAAGATAGGGAGACACATCACAGACAAGTTAAAAAAAATATTGACTAAATTGTTACAAAACGGATTGTACTGTAAACTTGAATAATGCCTTTTTGATCAACCAAATCAGCTTTCTTGGATATGTGATTTCAGGAAAAACTTTTGCTATGGATCCCAAGCAATTGAACCCCATACTAAAATGGCCACTACCTAATGGGTTAACGGCAATTCAAAGATTTATAGGATTTGCAAACTATTATAGACGCTTCATAAAGGGTTTTTCGTCTATAGTTGCTCCAGTAACGAACATGGAAAAAAAAAAAAGGTATGAATCCAAGGAGATAGGATTCCAATGTGCTAAAGGCTTTTGAGAAGCTTAAAATATCATTTGCCATGGCCCCTGTTTTAGTGCATCCTAATCCTAGTCTACCTTTTCTGTTAGAGGTAGATGCTTCAGAGACTGGTGTAGGAGCTGTGTTGTCCCAACGACAAAGTCCTGAACTACCACTACACCCTTGCGGGTTCTATTCTAGAAAATTATCTTATACAGAAAAACGTTACGACATATGAGACAGAACTCCTTGCTATAATCCTACCCTTAAAAGAATGGAAACGCCGGTTAGTAATGAACATTACTTCCAGTGACTATCCTAACAGATCATAAAAACCTCTCCTTTATTGGAGAGGCCAAATGACTTTATGCTAGGCAAATCCGATGGTCCCTTTTTTAACAAGATTTAACTTTGTGTTAACGTATTGACCTGGTTCGAAGAATTCTAAAGCCAATGCATTGTCCCGTCAATATGAACCTGTTGTCGGTTCTACTTTTGAGGTATCCTCTGTGGCACCCAAACAACACATCATTGCTCAAGGTCAAGATACAGTCTCCTCTGGTGATAGATATTGTTGCTAAATAGTCTCAAGTGCCTGGAGTTATTCCAGAAGGATGTTTATATGTTCCTCCTGAATACCAGAATGAGATACTCATCCATTTTCAAGACAGTAAAATTGCAGGTCATCCAGGTATTCGCAAGACATATTCCCTAGTTGCCAAAGAATTCTGCAGGCCTTCATTGTGAAAGTATAGCAAGGAATATGTTATGGCTTGTACTGTTTGTGCTAGAACTAAACTGTCTCATGCTCTCTCATGTGCTATGCTTCAAACCTTGGATATTCCTAACAAACCCTGGGTCAGTATAGCCATGGACTTCATTGTCGACTTACCTACTTCCGAAAAGAAAACGGTTATCTTTACTGTCATTGACAGGTTCACCAATATGGCGCATTTCATACTTCTGGCCAAGTTACCCACTTCACCAGAATTGGCAAAGATCTTTGCCAAATAAATATTCCAGATCCATGGAATACCTGGAGAAATAACATCTGACATGGGGTTCACAGTTTATCTCTAAATTTTGAAGGGCTTTCTGTAAACAATTGGGTATAAATCTATTTTTTCTTCAGCTTATCATCACCAATCTAACGGGGCAGCAGAACGTACTAATCAGAAGATCGATCAATACCTTCGATCTTTTGTATCTGTTCATCAGGATGACTGGGTTGGCTTGCTTCCTTGGGCTGAGTTTGCACAAAACAGCTTAGTTTTTGATGCGTCTCAACTCAGCCCATTCTTCTTAAATTATGGTTTTCATCCAGTTGTTCTCCCATCCGCGTTTTTATCACAGGGAATACCAATGGTTGATGGACACCTTGAAAACCTAAGGAAGACCTGGGAGCAAGCTCAATATATCTCCTCTCTAGCAAATCCAACCTTGATAAAAAAAAAAAACATGCTGATAAGCGTAGACGTGCTGCTCCTGTATTTCAACCGGGTGATAAGGTCTGGTTAAGCACGAAACATATCCGCCTGAAGGTACATTCTTTGAAACTAGCACCTAGGTGTATTGGTCCTTATGAGGTGGTTGCCCGTGTTAACCCTGTTGCTTATAGTCTTGATTTACCCTCGACCTTGTGAATTCCTAAGATATTTCATGTCTCTTTATTAAAGCCTTTGACCTGTAATAGGTTTACCTGTCATATTGTTACCCATTCATCAGTGCAAGTGGAGGGTCGGGAGGAATAAGAGATCCGATCTCTTTTTGATTCTCGTTTCTCTCGTGGTAAATTGCCATATCTGGTGTATTGGAAAGGCTATGGTCCTGAAGACAGGTCTTGGGTTGACTGTTCTAATATCCATGCTCCTCGTCTTCTCAGTTCTTTCCATTCCCGTTTTCCGTCTCGTCCAGGGTCCTTCTGCCCGGTAGGCGATTCTGGAAGGGGGGTACTGTCAGGGTGCCTTCTCTGGTGTCCCCCATGCTACTCACCTCTTACAGGAGGAGTAGGATCCTCTCCAGCATCCTTCTTCATTCTCCAGCGGTTTTCATGCCCAGACACCGCAATACATCACACGCAGCCTCCACTATACTCAGACAGTCAGAAGTCAATGGTCACAACCAAGATATTTGTTAGTTATGAAAAAAAATTTAGTGACCCTAGTAAAGACTTCTGTTTGTAATATGGTGCAGGGTTGGACTGCCCTAGGACCGCTGTGAAATGCGGCCACAAGAGTGTGAGAGAGTACTCCCTTAGCCAATTTGATGTTGCCTTTGTTGCCGCTGGAAATCTCATAACCGGCATCTTTTACGCTGTGTGAAGTCCTAGGGCAAATCCTGTGAGTGCAATCTAAGTGTGGCAAGTCCATGAGTGCAATCTCAGTGCTGGGTTAAGTCCTGGTTGCTGGGTCCAGGTCTTGTGAATGCAATCTAAATGCTGGGGTGAGTCCTGTGAGTGCAATCTCCGTGCTGGGACGGGTCCTGGGTGTGCAATCTGGGTGCTGGGGCAAGTCCTGGGGCAGCACAAAACCAGGATACACCACTGCCCTGATATATTCCCCTGCACAGGGCAGTTTATATATTGCCCTGTGTATGGTTTTATATCAGGGTGTAGCGGTACTTACCCTTTCCAGGTGCCGGCCGGGGTCCTCTGTTCAAGCCGCAAGCGGCTCTGCTGCTGCTCGAGCCGCGCGCGGCTCATCGGACGGCTGGAACTGGAAGGCGGGCAGTGACCGCGAGAAGCGGTCACGTGTCCCGCCTGACTCTAAGAGCGCGCCGCGAGTCTCGGGCGCGCTCTTAAAGGGACAGTGAGAGCCTAAATTAGAAAAGGCCTCCCATTGATCCCTGTCATGCCACACTCCCCATACAATTCCTTTTGGGGGCGTGGATATGACAGGGACCAATCAAAATAGATGTTTAGTTATATTTGTTGTGTTCAGTTGTGTTCCTTCGTATTTGACCTTGGCTTTGTATTCTGACTTCGTTTACTCTTTATCCTTATCTGTTCTGTTTGCCGGCTTGCTGTTTAATGTGTACCAGACCCTGGCTAGTCCTAGTTTACGCTGTCTCTTTGTGCCCTTGACCTCGGATCATTCCTGACTCTGTACTTCTCCTATATACGTCGAGTCCGGCCACTCTAAGGACCGGTAGACGTATCTCCCCTCTGTGTTGTCTTCTGTTTAGCTGGGGTTGTTGGGGTAGATTCTCGTTACATTACGATAGGGCCATGGACCCCGCAGATTTAGCTCAGCAGATGGTGTCCCATGAGGCTAGATTTGTAGAGCAGGATCACCGTATGGATCAGATAGCCCAGGCTCTCCAGACGCTCTTAGCTAGAACCATTCCAGCAACCACACCTAACCCTCCTACACCCCTTCTTCCTGAAGTATCTACTTTGTCTAATACTTTGGCCCATTTAACACCTCCTCCTAGGTATGGAGGGAACTCTAAGACATGCAGAGGTTTCATTAATCAAATAGAATTCCACTTTGAGATGTATCCACGTTCCTTTCCCACAGAGAGGTCTAAGGTTGGGTACCTTATGCACCAACTTACCGATAAAGCACTTGAGTGGGCAAATCCTATTTGGGAAGCTAATGGACCTGTGGTGCATGATTTCAATAGTTTTCTTACGGCTTTTCGTAGAACTTTTGACACAACGAAAAGGTCAAAAAATGCCGCAAGAGCATTAATGAGAATTAAACAGGGTTCTAGGTCTGTGGCTGAGTATGCTATTCAGTTTCGTACCCTATACCGTTAATCACAGAATTGTTCGACAGGCTCAAACATGCTACTGTAGTCACCAAATTGGATCTTAGAGGTGCATGCAATTTAATACGTATTAAGAAAGACCACGAATGGAAGACGGCATTCAACACTAGATCAGGCCATTACGAGTATACTGTTATGCCATTTGGTCTATGTAATGCCCCAGCAGTATTTCAAGAATTTATTAATGACGTCTTAAGAGACTTTATTCACACGTTTGAAATTGTGTACTTGGATGACATAATATATTCTACAGATTTACACACTCATCACAGACATGTTACAACAGTTCTGAAGACCCTTCTTGCTAATGGTCTTTTTTGTAAACTGGAAAAATGTCTATTTGACCAATCCGAAGTCCAGTTTTTGGGGTATTTGATTTCTGCTAAAGGTTTTCGTATGGATCCCCAGAAGTTTTCTGCTGTCATAGAATGGCCTCTACCACAGGGTCTGAAAGCCATTCAGCATTTTCTTGGTATCTCTAATTATTATAGACGTTTTATTAAAGGGTTTTCGTCTATTGTAGCACCTATTACCCGTATGACAAAAAAGGATGGCAACACACGTGTCTGGTCTCCCGAGGCACTTCAGGCTTTTGAATTTCTTAAAACTACATTTGCCTCTGCACCTATCTTACAGCATCCTGTCCCCTCACTGCCCTATATTCTTGAAGTTGATGCTTCCGATATCGGGGTAGGCGCTGTCTTATCCCAAAGAGAGTTGCCTGAAAAGCCATTGCATCCTTGTGGCTTCTTTTCCAAACAAATGTCCAAAGCGGAAAAGAATTATGATGTGGGTAATCGCGAACTCCTTGCTATTATTTTAGCACTTAAAGAATGGAGGCATTTGCTAGAAGGAACCAAGGATCCTATCCTCATATTTACGGATCACAAGAACCCATCCCACCTTAGTGAGGCTAAAAGATTGTCTTCTAGGCAGGCTAGGTGGTCACAGTTTTTGTCCCATTTCAATTATATTATCACCTATAGGCCGGGTGATCGCAACACTAAAGCAGACGCTCTGTCCAGACAGTTCAAAACTACTGACAAACAGGAGATTGATGTTACTCCCGGTCACGTGTCCCGCCTGACTCTAAGAGCGCGCCGCGAGTCTCGGGCGCGCTCTTAAAGGGACAGTGAGAGCCTAAATTAGAAAAGGCCTCCCATTGATCCCTGTCATGCCACACTCCCCATACAATTCCTTTTGGGGGCGTGGATATGACAGGGACCAATCAAAATAGATGTTTAGTTATATTTGTTTTGTTCAGTTGTGTTCCTTCGTATTTGACCTTGGCTTTTTATTCTGACTTTGTTTACTCTTTATCCTTATCTGTTCTGTTTGCCGGCTTGCTGTTTAATGTGTACCAGACCCTGGCTAGTCCTAGTTTACGCTGTCTCTTTGTGCCCTTGACCTCGGATCGCTCCTGACTCTGTACTTCTCCTATATACATCGAGTCCGGCCACTCTAAGGACTGGTAGACGTATCTCCCCTCTGTGTTGTCTTCTGTTTAGCTGGATCCTGTGTGTTGGGGTATATTCTCATTACACAGGGTAGTGTGTGAGATATAACTGTGTATCTACTAAGGATATATATTGCTCTCTGCAGGGGCATATAGGAGTATTATCTATAAATAATACACTCTTCAAATGTGCTTTAAAATGCATGGTTTTCCCTTTTGTGAACAGTATTAACGACACAATGCTATTGGTCTGGTATAAAATTATTTCAAGGGCTGGTTTTTACCCCTCAGTCCCCGGCACTGATATGGTTTGATGTCCCTGTGTTAGGCTTGTAAAAAGGTGTATTGTGTTTGCAATAAGGTGTACTGGCGTTTGTTATGCTTGTGATAAAGTGTGATGTGCCTGTACTATGCTTGCAGTATGACCAGCATTCCTCTGGCACTTCACCATCATCACACAAGTATAAATATGTATTTATGATTTGAGGCTGATAACACATATTATCATTGGCATTATTGGGAAATCATTGTATGCAGAGTTTGCAATTTCATGCGCACTAGCAGATGGGAGGGTTTGTAGGAGTTCTCTTTGCAGTGGTTTCATAGTGTGAAAGGCTTTGGGTGACTGGCAGGAAAACCTCAGGAAATTCATGATTGGGAGGGGGGGGGGGGTGGTGCAGGTAGAGCTCCTCGCCAAGGGTGCTTGAAACCCTAGGTACGCCTCAAGACTGAAAATATAAAAAAAAATAAACAAAAATGTGCTACCCATAATGTACAGAAAAATGACAGGGAGCAAGGAGGCCTTGACGAATTTTGATGTGTCAGAACGGCCTTGTCAGAGACTGAGGGCTAGTAGGTTAGGAGGGGGTACTTATACATATATTTTAATTAGGCTCCTGTCTGTTTGGGAATGGAAGGAGCTAACCAATTGTTGTGCTGTTATGGAGAAGATAGATAGATAGATAGATAGATAGATAGACAGATAGATAGCAATATGTACTGTGGGTATGATAAATCCCCCTGCAGGCAGTGCTGCTCATTGTTGACCCGGTCATGCGATCACAATGCCATTGCGATTACATAGCCCGGAAGAGCCAGATTGACGGGTTGGTGGCTGCAGAATGTTACAGTGGCAAAGTCACCCTTTTTTATGACTGTATAATATGCTGCAATGACTTTAAGGGGTTAAAAAGCTTGCAGGAACAGGCTATAGACACCAGATCAACTACATCAAATTGAATTTGTTCTAGTGACTATAATGTCCCTTTAAATTTGGGGTATTTAATGCCCAATCACTTGGCAGTACAGACCACCCATGGGTAACTACCAGTACGGGAAGTTGGATGGCAAGGTAAATAAGTCTTTAAGTCCAATTTAAGATGAACAAGATCACAACACTAAAATCCTCACAGTACATAAAATAATTCTGTGCATATGGCATTCTTAAACCTCACCACACACTTCATTTTCAAGCTTTTGGTACAAATAATACATCTACATATACAACAGACACTGTACAATAATTATATATGTGCAACAGAAAGTGCATACATAATGTATAATACAAACACACACAGCTAACATTGCGTGACGAGGATGGACACTGCTTGCAGTGCTGACAAAGTGATAAGACTAAAAATCATCGGAATGCAGCATTGCTGGCAGTCAAATACATAAGCTGTTATAATATATAAATGATGCCACCTCAAATTGTGTAGTCATGCATTATATTACTCAGTTTTTTTTGTAAGACATGTTTATTCCATTAGCTTGTACACTCTGTGAGACTCCCTGCCTTCTAATCGAATGTATGTGAGTAATTGTATAAAATATTAATGTGGTCCATGAGAGACTTGGGAAAATGGATGACAGTGAGTGAAATGGAAGAGAAAGATAGAAGAACATAAGGGGTTACAAGAGAGAGAAAAAAAAAATGAGTCAGACAATGATACATTGTAATTTAGGTAACCTATAGGGACAGGATAGATACCTAGAGATGATATGGGCAAGAGATCACAGAAATTCTCCTGCTGATTAATACATTCCTAATTAAATGATTTATCAGTCTTGTTTTTTTCTTGTTATCTTAATTCATTTTATGCTTCTTTCAGCATTCTTTTAAAATTGTTGGGCTTGACTATTTAATCTTCCCATTACTCGAGATTACTATTTACAACTACCTTTCTTGCCTAAGCTCTTTTTACAATTTCTTCCATTGAGAAATACAATTAGACGGAATAATAGTGCTATTTAATTCATGCATTTAACTGTTGGCTTTGGTTGATATTTAATTCCACAACTGTAGCCTCACATGTTTCCGATGCATTATTGTCTTCCATTACCTGTGAAAGGAATATTCAAGTCTATTTTTTTTTCTTTTAGTGGATCAATGAAACCAAATGCAATATTGAGTTATGCTATTATTTCTAGGGTACTATATGGAAGTGCTAAGGAAAAAAAAAAATATATATATTGCATCTCAGATAGTACCTATCTTTATTATGTGGCATTAAAGCAGTAACTTGCTTGTTGTACACTGCTCAAAAAAATAAAGGGAACACAAAAATAACACCCTAGATCTGAATGAATTAAATATTCTTCTGAAATACACACAAAAATTAAAAAATGGAAATCAAATTTTTCAACCCATGGAGGTCTGGATTTGGAGTCACACTCAAAATTAAAGTGGAAAAACACACTACAGTCTGATCCAGCTTTGATGTAATGTCCTTAAAACAAGTCAAAATGAGGCTCAGTAGTCTGTGTGGCCTCCACGTGCCTGTATGACCTCCCTACAACGCCTGTGCATGCTACTGATGAGGTGGCAGATGGTCTCCTGAGGGATCTCCTCCCAGACCTGGACTAAAGCATCTGCCAACTCCTGGACCGTCTGTGGTGCAACGTGACGTTGGTGGATGGAGCGAGACATGATGTCCCAGATGTGCTCAATTGGATTCAGGTCTGGGGAACGGGCGGGCAGTCCATAGCATCAATGCCTTCGTCTTGCAGGAACTGCTGACATACTCCAGCCACATGAGGTCTAGCATGGTCTTGCATTAGGAACCCAGGGCCAACCGCACCAGCAAGGGGTCTGGGGATCTTATCTCGGTACCTAATGGCAGTCAGGCTACCGCTGGCGAGCACATGGAGGGCTGTGCGGTCCCCCAAAGAAATGCCACCCCACACCATTACTGACCCACTGCCAAACTGGTCATGCTGGAGGATGTTGCAGGCAGCAGAACGTTATCCACGGCGTCTCCAGACTCTGTCACATGTGCTCAGTGTGAACCTGCTTTCATCTGTGAAGAGCACAGGGCGCCAGTGGCGAATTTGCCAATCTTGATGTTCTCTGGCAAATGCCAAACGTCCTGCACGGTGTTGGGCTGTAAGCACAACTACCACCTGTGGATGTCGGGCCCTCATACCACCCTCATGGAGTTGGTTTCTGACCATTTGAGCAGACACATGCACATTTGTGGCCTGCTGTAGGTCATTTAGAAGGGCTCTGGCAGTGCTCCTCCTGTTCCTCCTTGCACAAAGACGGAGGTAGCGGTCCTGCTGCTGGGTTGTTGCCCTCCTACGGCCTCCTCCACATCTCCTGATGTACTGGCCTGTCTCCTGGTAGTGCCTCCATGCTCTGGACACTACGCTGACAGACACAGCAAACCTTCTTGCCACAGCTCGCATTGATGTGCCATCCTGGATGAGCTGCACTACCTAATGCTACCTCTAGAGTGAAAGCACCGTCAGCATTCTAAAGTGACCAAAACATCAGCCAAGAAGCATAGGAACTGAGAAGTGGTCTGTGGTCCACTCCTTTATTGGGGGTATCTTGCTCATTGCCTATAATTTCCACCTGTTGTCTATCCTATTTGCACAACAGCATGTGAAATTGATTGTCACTAGTGATGTTGCGAACATAACATTTTCGGTTCGCGAATGGCGAACGCGAACTTCCGCAAATGTTCGCGAACGGGTGAACCGGGCAAACCACCATAGACTTCAATAGGCAGGTGAATTTTAAAACCCACAGGGACTCTTTCTGGCCACAATAGTGATGGAAAAGTTGTTTCAAGGGGACTAACACCTGGACTGTGGCATGCCGGAGGGGGATCCATGGCAAAACTCCCATGGAAAATTATATAGTTGATGCAGAGTCTGGTTTTAATCCATAAAGGGCATTAATCACCTAACATTCCTAAATTGTTTGGAATAACCTGCTTTAAAACATCAGGTATGATGTTGTATCGATCAGGTAGTGTAAGGGTTACGCCCGCTTCACAGTGACAGACCAAACTCCCCGTTTGCACAAGGTTGGATACCAAGCTAGCCATGTCCCGTTCCTTGTCCTCACTGATGTCATTGAAGGTCTCTTCCTCCACCCAGCCACGTACAACACCAAGGGTCCCCGAAAGGTGACAACAAGCCCCCTGGGACGCTTGCTGTGTTTGGTCTTCCACCTCCTCAAAGCCACCTTCCTCCTCTGACTCCTCTTCTTCAGACTGCTCTCTCTGCGTTGCCTCTCTCTGCATTATTATAAAGGTGTGTTAAGTAGTACTATTCCTATCAGTTTAATCCCTGTTACGTCCCCTATCAGGTGACGTGTATATAAGGCATCGATTTTAGAAAGCGGGAGATGGAAAAACATGCTTGGTTGGTCCTCCTACTTCAAATTTGGGGCACTGCGCGTGCAATCTAATGTGCCACCAGATAGGAGTGGTGTGTTAAGTAGTACTATTCTTATCAGTTTAATCCCTGTTACACCCCCTATCAGGGGAAGTGTATATAAGGCATCGATTTTAGGAAGCGGGAGATGGAAAAACATGCTTGGTCGGTCCTCCTACTTCAAATGTGCACTTGCAGAGGTTGGCAGAGTACACGCTGAAGGCCTGACACCCGCTTTAACCCCTTAAGGACATATGACATGTGTGACATGTCATGATTCCCTTTTATTCCAGAAGTTTGGTCCTTAAGGGGTTAAGGACACTGACTGCTATTAGCTTTCAGTGAAAAACTTTTTTCTTTTTAAAGGCACGCTATAGAGACACCAGATATGAGTGGCAAAGTACACTGGTAGAGGTTGGCAGAGTACACGCTGAAGGCCTGACACCCAGACGCTTGCAGACAACTAACTGCTATTCAATCTATTACAGTGAAAACATTTTTTTTGTTTTTAAATGCAAGCTTAAGCTATTGTGACACCAGATATGAGTGGTGGCACTGGGCAAGTGGGCACAGTATCCACTGTGAGCCTGACACAGAAGCTGGCAGGCAGGCAACTGCAATAACATTACACAGAAAAAAAAAAAAGCAGACTGATGTTCTAAAAAGGGCTTTTTGGGGTGCTGTCCTTACAACAGAGATCAGATGAGTCCTTCAGGACTGTAGTGGACACTGAATACCCTAGCCTAGCTATCAATTTCCCTATCAAATGAGCAGCAGCTACACTTTCCCTCCTCTATCTAAGAATGCAGCTTCAGAATGAATCTAAAATGGATGCTGTACAGGAGGTGGGAGGGTCTGGAAGGGAGGGTCTGCTGCTAATTTCCTGGAATGTGTCTGCTGACCGTGAGGCACAGGGTCAAAGTTTACTCAATGATGACGAATAGGGGGCGCGCTATGTTCGCCAGGAACTATTCGCCAGCGAACATTTCGGTACATCACTACAGTCCATACACCAAGAATAAATGCATTTTTGCTGAAACATTCATCACTTCCATTTTGCACTTGGCTTTATCCATTATTTTACTACACAAAGTAAGCTCACTTTATACACAGTTTTATTTTTCAAATGCTATTTCACCATATATATTGTTTATCTATATTGAAGACAGTTCTAAAATGTTATGGTTAGGGCAATTATTTACAAGCTTTGCTTAACCATAGTTGGAGCCATTCGTAACCAATAATTACAATTACAATAATTTAGCCCCTTAAGGACACAACTTCTGGAATAAAAGGGAATCATGACGGAATATTTCCGTCATGTGTCCTTAAGGGGTTAAGTAGTGCGAACATGTATGGAAGCACTGTACAATAGGTAAGTATATGAATGTCAAAGCAGCTTCCTATATGATGTGATCAGCTACATGAGAATCATGTTGAGGTTAGCATGGTTACGTTCAATGAATATCAGTTAAGCTATTTGAATTTGGTTAAGATTTGTGTCATTGTACTACATGTATGGGAGTCACTGTAAGAATAGCACTATAACAATGCTAGTCGCACCAATAAAGTTTCTCACACTATACATTGTTATCATTGTGTCTTTGTCTAATTTGAGCTATTTATTTTCTATTGTTTTTATTTATTTTTCTATTATTTTATTATAATTAAGATTAGGTGGCATTACAAGGTGTACCAGCCGAAGAGAGGGATTGACTATTTATTTTCTAGATAGCACTTGCGCATATTTGTGAGACAGTTCATCTCCACCCAATTGATCCTAGTAAGTATGTAATTTAGCTACACTCACCTTTGGTTTGCGCTCCATCCCAAGTGTGGTTGGCAAGGGATTACTCCCTTGCTTTAGTTCCTCTTCTTGGACCTAGATCATCTGGAGGTATTTATACCAAAGACCCTGCTGCTTCCAATTCATCCTTCCTATCAAATCAAAAGTTTTTTTTTTTTTTTAAGTGTAATAGGTATATTGTATGTAGAACAACAGATCCACACATCAAATCCAAAACCACACATTTTACTTCCAATAATACTATTACTTATTCTATCAAAGACCTCATATGCTGTGACACAAAAAAGGCTATCTACCTATTGGAGTGCCCTTGTGGCCTCCAATATGTAGGGATGACTTCAAGATGCCTCAAAATTAGACTGGCAGAACATTGTTGGAATATCATTAGAGGCTATCCTAATCACTCAGTTTCAAAACATTTCATTTCATTCAACATGACAAAACTCCAAAATATCTTAAAATGCATCTGCATCCAAAAATGCAAGATTCCATGGACGGGTGGTGATTTTAGAAAATTAAATGTCCTAGGTATTCCTTTCTTAAAAACCCTTGCCACTGAAGGACTAAATGCTGATTCTGATCTTTTTAATTTTCTGTAATTTCCGTTACAGTTTTTATCTTTTATTTATTATTTTCCATTATTTCTATTATTTGTAATCATACTATTCAGCAATTTTTCTGTGACATTTGCAATTTACTGTGACCCTTTATATTTTTTTGTTATTATATTCTTATACCATCATGTTTTAAAATGTATGCTACAAAACCCTGGTTTGAGTAACCATATTTTCACTTGCTATTTGTCACATATCTGTTTTATTCATTCATGTGTATATATATATATATATATATATATATATATATATATATATATATATATATATATATATATATATATATATAAATGGAAAATAATCTTGCACTCCATATAGTAGAAATACTTGCCCGGTGCTTGTCAAGCAAAATGTAGAAAAGTTGAAAATGATAGCACTCCCAGGACTCCAACTTAAGATTTAACTTTTAATAGTTTACAAAATAAAAAAATCGACGTTTCAGTCTGCTATTTACAGACTTTCATCAGGACTGGTCCTGATGAAAGTCTGTAAATAGCAGACTGAAACATCGATTTTTTTATTTTGTAAACTATTAAAAGTTAAATCTTAAGTTGGAGTCCTGGGAGTGCGATCATTTTCAACTTTTCTCCGTCCACTCTTTTTTTATTGCCATCCTCATATGGCTAACACAAGTTTCATTGCCCTCACTAACATGGCTGATACATGTTCTATAATAAAGATATGCAAAAAAAAAAAGTTCATGTGACCATGACATCATTTTGGCGCCAACATTAAGTAATTTG
This sequence comes from Pelobates fuscus, assembly GCF_036172605.1. Lineage (NCBI taxonomy): Eukaryota > Metazoa > Chordata > Amphibia > Anura > Pelobatidae > Pelobates > Pelobates fuscus. The sequence goes on along the minus strand of NC_086317.1, from coordinate 179,550,965 downwards.
AGGCCTATGTTGTCAGGTACTTTTTTTAAAATCTACTTGAGAAAGCCCTAAGGGAAGAAACGCATTGTGGAAATTTTAACTAACTATTTTAATAAAGGTATTTTGACCACTTTCTTTGTTTTGAGTTAGCCATTTTATCTTTTTGACCATTTTTATTATTTTACTACCTGACATCTGAGTTTTACTTGTTCCAGAGAGATACTACTCCAAAGCATCCTTGGTGGGGATTATACCACTTACGCCCTATCATTGAGCAGTGCGTCTGCCCAATTAAATGTGAGTAACCATTTGGTATTTTTATACACTCTCCTGGTTTTATCACAGTGAGCACTAATGTTGTTTTTTATGTTACATATGGTCCCCATCTGACGAGACATCTACTTACAACACTCCCTCACGTATCCCAAAAATGGGGATTATACCACTGTACGCTGTTTATACTAGAGCTAGTTTTTAGCTCTCAAAAACGTGAGTAGGACTATATAGACTTTATCAGCTGCTACCTTTTTGGGTTTTATTGCACTATTAGATTTTCTTTTCTCTGTCATACGGATCTCACGATTCCACTATTGCATAGACGTCTCTACCTCAGATAGAACTGTGATTGTTCTCACATCCAAAAGGTTTTACTGGACTCTTTTTGGACTGTTCATTATTTTTATTGTTCTCTCTCTGTGTGTATATATATATATATATATATATATATATATATAAATGGAAAATAATCTTGCACTCCATATAGTAGAAATACTTGCCCGGTGCTTGTCAAGCAAAATGTAGAAAAGTTGAAAATGATAGCACTCCCAGGACTCCAACTTAAGATTTAACTTTTAATAGTTTACAAAATAAAAAAATCGACGTTTCAGTCTGCTATTTACAGACTTTCATCAGGACTGGTCCTGATGAAAGTCTGTAAATAGCAGACTGAAACATCGATTTTTTTATTTTGTAAACTATTAAAAGTTAAATCTTAAGTTGGAGTCCTGGGAGTGCGATCATTTTCAACTTTTCTCCGTCCACTCTTTTTTTATTGCCATCCTCATATGGCTAACACAAGTTTCATTGCCCTCACTAACATGGCTGATACATGTTCTATAATAAAGATATGCAAAAAAAAAAAGTTCATGTGACCATGACATCATTTTGGCGCCAACATTAAGTAATTTGAGGCCTATGTTGTCAGGTACTTTTTTTAAAATCTACTTGAGAAAGCCCTAAGGGAAGAAACGCATTGTGGAAATTTTAACTAACTATTTTAATAAAGGTATTTTGACCACTTTCTTTGTTTTGAGTTAGCCATTTTATCTTTTTGACCATTTTTATTATTTTACTACCTGACATCTGAGTTTTACTTGTTCCAGAGAGATACTACTCCAAAGCATCCTTGGTGGGGATTATACCACTTACGCCCTATCATTGAGCAGTGCGTCTGCCCAATTAAATGTGAGTAACCATTTGGTATTTTTATACACTCTCCTGGTTTTATCACAGTGAGCACTAATGTTGTTTTTTATGTTACATATGGTCCCCATCTGACGAGACATCTACTTACAACACTCCCTCACGTATCCCAAAAATGGGGATTATACCACTGTACGCTGTTTATACTAGAGCTAGTTTTTAGCTCTCAAAAACGTGAGTAGGACTATATAGACTTTATCAGCTGCTACCTTTTTGGGTTTTATTGCACTATTAGATTTTCTTTTCTCTGTCATACGGATCTCACGATTCCACTATTGCATAGACGTCTCTACCTCAGATAGAACTGTGATTGTTCTCACATCCAAAAGGTTTTACTGGACTCTTTTTGGACTGTTCATTATTTTTATTGTTCTCTCTCTGTGTGTATATATATATATATATATATATATATATATATATATATATATATCTCATTGTTTATTTCCAGATTACTACTTGCTTATATTTAATTTGATATATTATCTCTGTGGTGCCATCTTTTTCTCCTTAGTGTAAGTACATGTTTTATGCTGCATTCTAGTGATACGTACCAAGCTCCCTCTTACTCATGCTCAGCATGGACCGTAGTACCAACCTTCTTCTATCCAAGACGCCATGTACTCATAAATTGGTGTGTAGTAATGGGACTTGTTTTATAACAGTGGTTACACACTCCTCAAATTGGTATTTTTTACTGAATTTCTTCTATCACAGAGGCCATGAATGCATCAAATTATTATTAGTCACAGACCTTCCGCTATCGCATAGGTTACGAGATCATCAAATTGATATTTGGTTACTGAGCTTCCTCTAATTACAGATGTCTAGCGCTCTTCAAATTGTCATTTATTAATGACCATCCTCTACCACAGAGGTCACATTCATCAAACTGGTATTCACTATTGAGCTTCTTCTTCTATAGCAGAGATCAATAGCTCATCAAATTGGTATGCAAGCTTCCTCTATCGCAGAGGTCACATGCTCATCAAATTGGTATTCATTACTGAGCTTCTCCTATCGCAGAGGTAAAAAAAACTCATCAACTTATTATTAGTTACAGAGCTTTCTCTTTTGCAGAGGTTACACTCTCATTAAACTGAGCTTCTAATTACAGACAGGGCCGGCCTTAGGGGTGTGCGAGCTGTGCGGTCGCACAGGGCACCATGGAGCAGGGGGCGCCCTGTGGCCAACACAGCTCGCACATGGCCGGCTGACAGGGGAGCTTAAACAGGGTCTATTAAAAAAAAAGAAAGAAAATCGCGGCAGAGGGGGTGGGGCTTACCGAGCGGCGGGGCGGGGCTTATCACGAGGCGGAGGCGGGGCTAATACCTCCCGAAGCCCCTGATGCACAGGAAGAGGGAAGGAGTCCCTACTTCCCCATCAGCCAACTGCATCCACTGGAAAGAGGTAAGTGTGTGTGTGTGTGTGACTGCCTGCTTGTGTGTGTGACTGCCTGACTGCCTGTGTGTCTGTGTGTGTGACTGCCTGCCTGTGTGTGCGACTGCCTGTCTGTGTGTGTATAACTGTCTGTGTGTGTGTGACTCTAATTGTGTGTGTGTCGCTGTAGCTGTGCCATTGTGTGTACCTGTGCCTTTATGTGTGACTGCCTTTAACAGAGTGTGTGTGGGTGTGTGTACATGCCTGTAACAGAGTTTAAATTTCCCCCAGCCCTTCCTGTCAAGGCCGCACTTTGACTGACAGACTCACTCACTCACTCACTGACAGACGCACACTCACTGACAGACACACACTCACTGACAGACACACACTCACTGACAGACACACACTCTCATATACACTGACAAACAATGACATACACACACTATTACTTGGACACACACTGACAGATGCACACTCTAACTGACAGACGCACCCACTCACTGAAAGATGCACGCCCCCACTGACCGACACATACACACTCACTGACCGACACACACATTCACTCACAGACACAAACACACATAAACACTTACAGACATACAGACACACACACACATTCACTCACAGACACACACACACACATTCACTTAGGCATACACACTCACAGACACACACACACAGACACAGACATTTCCACTAACACTCACAAACTAATATTTTTTATTTTATTTTAAATCCACCCAGCCTCCCTGGGAGAGCTGGAGTGGATTTCTTACCTGCAGTCCAGTGTGGCTGCTGGGCAGGCAGGCGGCGCACAGGCTGAGTAGGCAGCGCTTAGTGTTGCCGGGAGCCAGACTGAGGTCATATTCCGGCTCCTGCCTTCATTAAGCGTCGCGGAAGGGAGCTGAGCAGGAAGAGCTCAGGTGAGTATGCTCCTTCGCTGCCCGCGACCAGCCTCAGGGGGGGCTAAAAAGTGGCCAGCCGGCCAGCTCTTGAGCCCTCCAAGACGCGAGGCAAGCAAGGGATCTGCCTGGGCATTTGGGGGTGGCTTTTTTGCCGCCCCCTGCAAAGTGCCACCCAAGGCATCTGCCTTGTTTGCCTCGCGATACACACGTCCCAGGTGCCTGTGTGTTTTACTATAGTTAGGCAACTTGGTGGGGGGGTGGGGCGCCGTGAAGACTTTTTGCACAGGGCACCTAATTGCCTAAGGCCGGCCCTGATTACAGAGGTCAGACACTGAGCATCCTCTGTCTCAGAGGACACACACAATCATTAAACCGGTATTAATTTCTGAGCTTCTTCTCCAGAGAGGTCAGTCAGTCATCAAATTGGTAATTTGATACTGAGCTTCCTCTGTCATAGAGGTCACTCGCTCATCAAAATTGGTATTTTGTTCCTGAGCATCCTCTATTATAGAGGTCATGCACTCATCAAATTAGTATTCATTACGGAAATCCCTATTTCGCGGAGGTCACACACTCATCATAATTGATATTTTGTTACTGAGCATCCTGTAATAACAGCGTTCTCATGCTCATCAAATTAGAATTGTTACAGACAAAAGCCCTATTGCAGAGGTCATATACTCATCTTAGAGTATATTGTCTTTCACTTCTTTTTTGCCACCGTTGCCAACACCGTTACCTTTTTGGGTTTTATTGCACGTTAGATTTTCTTTTCTCTGTCACTCTGCTTTCATTTCCTCATATCCAGTGAAGGCAGTTCTCAGAGTCAAAAGTTACCAAGTCCAACATTATCAAGTTAGGACATAATCCTATGGCATTTCCCAGTCATTCATTCAGGACTGGGGCAACTTCAGCATTCCTCCAAGAATAATACCCACACACATTATAAAGATCATGGGTCATTTCAGGTCAGCAGTATATACACTATATACCTTTACGTTTGGAAGAGACACAACATGCATTCTGTAATTGTGTAAATAAATGTTTGCATTCAATTTTTGCCCTCTTTATTTATGGGCCTAACCCGTTCGTCGGTTTTGGCACACTTTAACCAACTTTGTCATCTGTAGTTTTGACAGGGTGACGTGGGTGATCTAATTCAAATAAAAATATATGATAAACAAATGATTTACCCCAATAAAATGTGAATAATATAAAGGAGAAAGTAATAGAAAATCTGAAACGCACTACAATCATTAGCAGTTCTTTATGAACTGGTGTGATTGATGTTCATTTGGGGCTCCCCCAGCACTGCAAACAATAAGGGTTCAGGTTAAAACAGAGATCTCTAAATTAAAGTCCACGACATTCATGTTTATCATATATAGTGGTCTTCACCACTGAAAATAATTGTCTTACAAAAACAAAAAAAAATGTGGCCGCCTGGCTAAACCTTCTTTATAATGTGGAGGCAGAGAGAGGCAGCTGTACTGGGTGCTGGAGGACCCACTTGGAGGATTAAAGGGACACTATAGGCACCCAGACCACTTCAGCCCTTCAGACAGTCACTAGAGGGCTTCATGGATTGAAACGAACCTTTGGTCCGGTATCTGACGCTGGACGTCCTCACGCTCTGCATTAGGACATCCAGTGTCACATTTTTCCCCATAGGAAAGCATTGATACAATACTTTTCTATGTGGAGGTCTAATGAGCGTTGGCCCAGCTCCGAGGGACTTTGGCATTGGGATCAGGGAAGTAAATAAATGTTTTTTAATGTGTGGGACGGGGAGGCAGGGGAAGCATTAGTGCCAGCAATACAGCTTTGGTAGGTTTTCCTTACATGAGGCTACACTGAAATAATCTATTCATATTTCAAACAGTTTTCAATGTTGCTGTTCTGTGGTTGTTAATATAATTAGATATGATTTCCCCTTATATGTACACACTTGCATGATCATTGAACCAGACTGATTCAGTGAACTCAGGATGTTAGAGAAAGCCAAGAGGTTAGTGCTCTGGCAAACTGCTCAGAATATGCTCTAAATGAATTTGCAGTGGAGCAATCATGATTTGCTTTACTGCACCTTCAGTTTCAGCATCTAATACGGTTTAGCTGTTCCATGTTATCTTTTTCTTACAGATTTCTCTCAATTTCAAATGCTGTTTTAGTATGTTTTCTTCATACATGCTCATTTTAAATGCCTCCTACGCTTTTTTAGATTCAAGGGGATTTATGCCAATTTTAACACTGTATGCATGCTCTCTAAAATACACTCTGTAGATTGACACATTTTTAAAAGACTTACATTCTTTTAAGCAGTAATTCTAGCTATTTTCTCCTGATTTGTTCTTATTGTTTTATACTACTGTTCTGTAATAAATGTCTGTCTGCTTTGTGATGTCTCATGTGATGCCCTCTTTCTATTTAGTTTATTGAATTTCTCTATTAATAATCTTAATAAGACTTTATTAAGATCAAGCATTCCCAGAGGCCCTTGATATTCTGTCACTTTATTAAACTCACTAATATCAAATAAAATCACTGCACCTTAATTCTACCCTAGAGCGTGCTCTTCTATTTTTGTACAATTCCCATCACATCCCCACAGTGCTGTCACCACAGCCAACATATATACATACCCATAGAATACTGCACACATAAAACAGTTTACAGGAATGTGCATACGTACAGAACACATTAATGTAGGGATAACAGATCACAAACTACCTACTATTACAGTGTAGATAACACTGTACAGTCCTTTACCTCATCTCTTTCATGGTATATGTCAAATATATGTCTACAAATGGATCGACAGACACACATATAGCCAGAGAGACTGATTGATAGATGTAGATTTTTCAGTCTGCCTGTTTGTCTTTCTGTCTGTACACAGACAGACATTGATGGATATAGACTGAGATAGACATACATACGGTCCGGCAGACAGACATACTGACAGACATATTTTTTTTTAGCAGATAAATAGATGTTTTAGTGACAATATTCAAGCTATACAAAGTTGAGTGATTTATGTCTCTAGAACCCTGAAATGGGCATTATTTTCCTTAGATTCATGCTTCATTATTATCTATATTTTATTCATTTTTTTAGAGTTTGGTTTAAAACTTGGTATGTTTCTGTCTTCCCAATTTATTTTAGTAATGTCATTGTTGGGTGAAGTTGGAATTGAAATGGCCTGGAGCACAAGACTGTGGCATGCATGCTGCAATTCAACTAGGGCAAGCATGTAAAACTCAAAGTCTGGATCGGGCCACATAAACAAGGTTTACGTTTATGTGGGCTGCAAAAAAAAAAAATACCGTAAATTTTCATAGAAACGTAGGTTTATTTTAAAAAGTACAGTATAAAAAAAAATGACCAGCACCCCCCTCTACTAACCCACAGCACCCCCCTCTACTAAACCACAGCACCCCCCCCCCCCCCCTCGCCTAAACCACAGCACCCTGTGCCAAATCTGATCCCAGCTTCACTTCAGACGGCGCACGGGAGGGAGCAGTGAGGAGCAGGAAGGCTGAGCTCCTTTGCTGCATCCACCGTCCCTTCCTCCCCAGCCATGTAAGTGTTAGCAAAGTAGGCACCTGCAATGTGGGGAAAGCAGGTGCCTACTCTACTATAACACCAGCATGTACTCGCGGCTTGACATGCTTGAACTAGGACATCTTTAAAACCATGCATATAAGGTGTCACCAATTTTGCTGCATAGGGTTTGAAATTCCTAACCTTTGGCAACCTTTTAGTAGTACTGTGTCAAAACAAGATCTTGAAGTCCCTTGGCACGTTGGGTCTATTTTTTTTAAACTGAGGTGTGTATGTTGCCATATTCTGCTTCTGTTATTAATGGGTGCTGCAATGGTTTTGTAGCATTGTATGTGTGCGTATGTGAGCTGTTATATTGTATTGCTTCATGAGTAGTTTGTGGTATTCTGAATGATACCTATTAAGGTGGGCTTTGTATGGGGGCTTTATGTTTTATTGTGTGTGTGGATGATATGTCACACAGTTTGGTGGTGCATGTGAAGTTGCTTATGGGGTTGTGTGCGTGTATGTGGATTGTCAGTGGTGTTGTGTTTGTGGGGACTGTGTGTATGTTTGTGTTTTTTGTATTATTTTGTGTAAGGGGGAGGATTCTTGTACAGCTCTGTATATATCTAGCTGTTAGGGTGGCTTCCCAGGGGCACATACACCTCTGTATTACCTTTACAGTTAAGACCTCCCCTAACACACTGCAATACCAGTAGTGGACTGACCACTTGGGTACATACCTCATGAACAGAGGGCAAAAGGAAATCAGGATGCACAGATATTACCTAGATGGACTGGCATAATTTAGTATGCTTTATTCTAGCGATAGTTGCAGGCCTCTGGGGGTATGGAACCTGCTACCTATCCCCTTCTCAATAGTCCTCCCCCGCTGTGTAAGACCTGGCAGCATGCATCTTCTACACACACACACACACTCTAACATTGACTGCTCAGATTCACACACAAACACTCTATCCCTGCATCTATACACAGGCTGCTCTCATTATTACACACATTCAACAGACATTCAAACACCAGCAGTGACCTTCATTTACACAAACAGCTTCTTCCACACAAATGCATTTTATACCCTTTCCTTTACATAGACCCAAGCACTACACACAAATACACACACTGACACTTCAAACATATATACTCCTTAATTCACACCAAAATTAAATAATACTACACCCCTACACTGGGCAGCCAGGAGCGGCCTCGCACCCGGCGGCATACCAGGCAAGGACCTGACACAGTCTGCCCACAGGCAGTGTAGGCGGCCGCGAGGCCACAGCCAGTGCGAGGCCTTAGGCGGCCACCTAAACCGCCTAATTAGAGAGCCGCCTCTGATTTTCAATCAAGCCTTTCATCATTTGCCCAGTGCTGAAACTCTGGTAAAAAACTTTATTTTATCTTAAGGACTTTTATTTCCTATGAAGATATCGCCTTATTTTCGGCTTCTATTTTGCATTGGGACTTTTTCATTATTTGTGTGTTTGAATGTAAGCAAGTTTTTGTATGTGTGAGTGTATGTAGGTGTGTGTTTGTATGCAGTGTTGGCATTTGAATGCAGGCATGCATTTGTGTGTAGTGTGGAGTTGAATGCAGTGGTGTGATTATATGGTGTGGTGTGTATTTTAATACAGAGGTGTGTTTGTATGTAGCATTGACGTTGGAATGCAGGGGTGTATTTGTGTGCAGGGTTGGCGGATGCTGAGATGTATGCACATATGCACACACATGCAGATACATTTACACACAATCACAAACAGATACACAGACACAAACATTGACACACATACAGATACAAAGGTACAAACACACATACCGATACAAAGACACACAGACACAAACATTGATAAACATACAAATACATTCCCTTATTTGTTATCCTTGATATATTTAAGGACAGCAAATAAGGTAGCTGTCTGCTAAACAGTGCCATGTTCTGGTATTCCTAAATATGGCAATCCCATATAAAAGGTGCCAATTTAGAAAGTTATCTACAACAACTGAAAGATCAAAATTAAGAAAAGCCATTGTGGCGGACCTGGCATCATTCCCTTGGGTTGCCTAAACCCATATTGAGTTTTCCCGAACAGTCCTGTATCCTCCTGTTCATGGACCAAATAGAACTTGTGTGGTCCCCCTCTTTATTGCCACAGAACACCAACCACCCCTGGCTGTTAACCGCAATTAAAGGATTAACTTGAGTGCTTTCCCTGGGTGGACACCATTCGTATAACCAAGCGCACATGGTCCAGTGCATGGCGATCTCCCAAACACATACTTGGTCGTCGAGCACGTGGAACTCCTTTTGGCTACACACTCTCACAAACCCCGGCCAAGATTATACTGCTGCCCATACACTTTTCCAATCGTCTACACAAACCACATTTCTGGAGATAAGAACTACTGACTGTGGGGAGCATTTACTACCTATGAGCCAGGGAGAGCATTCGTCTGTGTTCGTACAGGATCCCCCGAACAGAGACCGGCCACTGCCCTGGAACTTTTTTGGGGAATCACCTCGTGGCCGGCCGATCAAAACTTCTCCTGAATGGTGATTTTGTTCCATCTACCCAATCGGAGCGCTTTTTGGAAAATGTTGGGCGCTCAGACACAGGCTATTCAGGAATATAAAACTTGTGGGGTTCCTGTACTATTTTTTATGTTTTTGAGGTGATTTCTAATATTGTATATTATTTCCTGTAACTGAAAGATAATCGAGTTATCCAATTTAGAGCTCAATTATCTCTCAGTCCTAGAGACTGGAAAAAAAAGCTGTAGACCCAATGCTAGGGGCCATGCATAAAAAACTGCGGGTGACTAAATAAAAATTAGTTGACTCCCAGAAGTGTGTGTCGTCCAGTTACTGGAGGTATGGGCTATAATCACTGAGCAGCGCTTTCTTCCAGTTCCAGAGGATTCCAGCGGAGATATTGTATTTTAGGATTGCAGCTCCACTACAGCCATTTTCTTAATTTTGATATTTCAATTGTTTAGTAGATAACTCCCTTATTTGTTATCCTTATGTGGGATTGCCATATTTAAGGATACCCAATTAGGGGGCTATTTACTAAACACATACACATTTACATATGTGTGTGTGTGTGTATAAATACACACATACACCCACATAACCACAGATCTGCACCCACTTAACAACACACACATAACTACACACATCCACACATAATAATCACACACATAATCAGAACCACACATACAATTACAGATCTACCCACACTTAACCACAAAGCACACACACAGACAATCACAATCACAGACATACACACATACACAAAAATCCCATTTACACAAAATAAGAGGTCCACCCAGCCTCCCTACCTTGGTCTGGGGGTGCTGGAGTGGATCCTCGGTCCCTGGCGGCCAGTGGTTGCTGCCTGCAGGGATCTTTGTGCTCTTCCTGCACAGGTCCCTCACGCGCCCAGTAGTGATGCTGGGATGACATCATATACTGGCTCACCTCATGGCGCGTAAGGGCTATGCAGGAAGAGCACAGTAAGTAAAGTGCTCCCTGCCTCCCTCGCCGCACAGACGGACTAACATGGGGATTTAAAGAGAAGGGAGTGGTACATGCTCTTTGGGTGTCCCTAAATGCATGGGCCACCCGATGGGCACCCTCAGCAGACCGCCCCCACCCTTTACTACACCACTGCTGCATTAATATTCTTGAAGTAAAAACAATAATCTCCATTGACACACAGTTTCACTACACTCACATATATCCTTTAATTCACACATGCATCCATACTGGTACAATATGCAAAAACGTCTATTCACACGGATTTTAAATGCTCAAATGCAAACATGTATTCATAAACACTATAGGCAACAAAAGTAATACCCAACATTATATTAAAGTTATATTTAATATTTATCTAATACATAGATATTGGCCATCAAAAAGCCCAGGACCTAATTTTGCCTGGAGGCCCAAATGCCTGTCAGTCTGTCCCTGTACACCCAACCCTATACTACACTAACATAAAGCATTAATATCTATAGCACTCTAACACACACACCATTAACCCCTACCATAACTCTAAATAGAAAAATATAATGCAATTTAAAAGATACATAATAGCAAAACACCGTGCCATATCAGTGTGGTGGAAGCATTTATAAACAATTTGATGACATTATTTTCCAATAATGCATGGATCATTATTATGTATATATACAGCTGGATTTTTCTTGGGAGCCAGATCAATAAGAATAGCAGTGCATGCAGTGGATATGCTCAGTGCCCATTGGTTTGTAGTGAACAGCAGTGATTGACCATTTGCTTGTTATCCTGTCAGAAGCAGCAGCTACATATTATCAGCCCCTGACTGTTTGCAAGCAGCCAGTAACAGCCTTCATGGGGGCCCATGTGGGTCTCTATGACATGCAAAACGTGAAAATATTAGAAGCCGAGGCTGCAGTTTGCATGAAAGAAATGGGGCCTAATGCATTGGCTGGCAGCTTCAGACAGCTGGAACAGTCATTCATTGCAGGATCAAATGGTGGGAGGGGGTCCGATAGCATGAATTGTAGGTATGTGAATTATATGTATGTGCGTGGGTGTTTTAATCTCTTCCTTTATATGGGTAATAACCCCTTCCTTGCTGTGCTTTGAGCCCTTCTGCTGTAAATGTGTCTAAGCTAGCTCTTTCTCTGCAATGTAATGTTTGTGTATATAATAAAAAATTTCTATCAGTGTGAATTAGATTATTTTCTCCAGTATGTGTGAAAGTGTGCCAACAGCGTTTATTACAAACCTGCTTTCTAAAACTAACAGTCCTTGATTCAGCATATCAGTCCCAATTAGGAGACCCTGCCCCAAAGTACCAGATTTTTTTTTTCTTGTACCCGCTTTCCAGGGACACCAAAAACAAGACCCCAGTAAGCGCGCTACCAACACATTATTAGACATGCTTGGCAAAAAGTAAACTAAGCATTCAGCAAACGTGAGAGTGCTTCAACAACGCTCTGTGTATGGGCTACTTAGTAGGAAGGCCATTGTGACTACACGCAAGTGCAACACTCCCCCTTTTGTAGATGGAAACTGCTCCTTTTAAGGGCAGACCTGCAGACAGTCCTTGTGTCCTTGTGGCACTTTAGCTTATTGAAAAGCTTTATGTGGGAAGAGTGTGTCCTATTTTTTTTTATAGTTTTGCAAAAAGTGCAGATTTCAATAGAAATATACAGTTTTGTCAACTAACCGGGTTACATCCCCCCTCAGCTTTCAGTCCAACATGTTACTTCCTGGTTTGGTTAGCTCAGTGTAGCTTAACTAAAGAGGCAGCAATTGCCCAGTGCACCTACCTTGCAAAGACTATACATTGAGCTGCAATGGAAAGTCTATGAATGGACAGCCACAGAAAGTCTGTGCAGGGTTAGAAAAAGGGGAGGGGGGCAGCAGACAAGAGAACTGTAGCTTTTTTAAGCTGTTCTAGATATACTGCTAATTAAAGTATGCATAATTAAATCCATGCATGCTTTCATTGGGGGTATATCTTCTAAACAGTGTTTTTTTTTTCAATTTATTTTATATTTGGGAAGTGAAATATCCCTTTAACTTTGTAGGTAACCCAAAAATTGCTTTACCGATCCTCTACCATATTCTAACCACAATCCCTTTATTACATCTCCTAGTGCTTATACCTTCTTCTTACTCCATCTTAGTTAATTATGCGTAGTGGACATTTTACGTTTCCTTTGGTCACTGCTCTTACCTGCATGCTGAAAGAGAAGAGTGGTAGAAGAAATATAATAAAATCATATTCAAACAACATCAATTAGCAGACACACTGCCATGAGCAGAGGGAGGTAGTCAACAAGGAATGTATAGAACAAGCACTGCACATGATTTTATTCTTAAAATATTTCTGTCAGCTATCAGCAGTGCCCTGGCTAAACTTTCCTCATACTGCATTGCAGAGAAGAATTGTAGGTTTGCGGAATAAGTGCCAGGCACCAGAAACTTCTGCCCCATAACATCTTAAAGTTTTTCATGGGTGTTGTAGTGTTCCTTTAAAATATTCAGTCAGATTCAACAAAATACAACCAACTTTTACCTCCTTCTCAGTCATCTTCAAATATTCTGTTGTCTAACATTTTCTACTTCACCTGACCTGTAACTTTCCCCTGATTGGCCACATGTGTCACATGACTGCAGTCAGGGCCGGCCCTTGGCCTTTAGGCGCCCTGTGCGAAAAATCCTGACACAGTGCCCCCCATCTTCATCCATGTATAGTGTGTGTGTGTGTGTGTTTGTGTGTATAGGGCTGTAGTGTTTGTATAGGGAACAGTCATACATGCAGTTAGTAATACACACACACTTGCAGTCACACACAGTTACAGTCACACACACACAGACAGACAGTCTCTCACACACAGTTACAGTTTCACACACAGGCAGACAGTCGTCTCACACACACACACACACACACACAGTTACAGTTTCACACGCAGGCAGAAAGTCACAGTCATACACAGTTACACACACACAGCTACAGACACAAAGTTACAGACACACACACACACACAGTTATAGACACACACACACAGTTACAGACACACACACAGTTACAGTCATACACAGTTACAGAAACACACACACAGTTAGTCATACACAGTTACAGACACACACACACACACACACACAGTTACAGTCATACACAGTTAGAGAAACACACACAGTTACAGTCATACACAGTTACAGACACACACACACACACACACACACAGTTACACACACACACAGTTACAGTCATACACAGTCACAGACACACACACACAGTTACAGACACACACACAGTTACAGACACACACCCATATGGAAGGTTACCTCTCTCTATTATGGTCAGTAATTGTAATTGTGAAGTGGAGGCAATACAGCTCCTGGAGCTGTTGGGGAAGCAGGTACTCCTTCCTGCTTCCCTTTTCCTGTGCAGCACCAACACCGGCTTCTGGGCGCACTTAGCTCCGCCTCTGCTGCCATGTATAGCCCCGTCTCCCCGTAAGCCCCGCCCACCGCCCAGAAAGCCCCGTCCACCGCCCCGGTAAGCGCCACCCACTCGCACATGTGTGTTTTGGGATAGTCGGCTACCCGGGTGGTGAAAAATGAAATCCTCCACCCGGGTAGCAGATGCACACAGTTCACATCCGGCCATGTGTGAGCTGTGTCTGCTGCCAGGGCGCCCCTGTTGCCATGGTGCCCTGTGCGGCCGCACAGCTCCCACACCCCTAAGGCCGGCCCTGAGTCCAGTGAAGGAAGACGGATACTTTCTGTGAATTCCAGTGATACAAACTCCAGGACAATGGCCAGTTGTTTATTTATATTTATTATTTTTGCAGTGCATGGTTGAACAAACACGCTTGTGTTGCCACAACAGCAGATGCAAGCGAAGACAAGTGCACAGTATAAACATTTTCATGGCATGCAATATCGGCACAATTTTTGTTATTAAAGTCACGCTAGGTAAATATATTTAGGACGCTGGCTTAGTAAATACAGTAGATACATTAGCTTTGGTAGTGGGTAACTAGTGAGAAACAGTATGATAAAACAACTAAGCGTATCTGTGTGAACAGAACATGTATGGTGTACTGTATGTGCTATGTGTGCTAGTCCTCACGTGATATGTGGCAGGCATACATGGTAAATGATGGAATATGTACATAAGCTTTAGGCTGGAACTAATTACGCCCGCTAAGCAGGATAAGTTATGTGGCTGGTATGCAAGTTAGATGGAATAACGTAAACTAGAATGAAATAAACATGCTTTGCTAATTATAGGCTGATTCAAGGGTGTAGATAGTCACTGTGGTCTGGGGTCCTCTCGAGTGTCATGCTGCCCGTTACATTCCATGTTCACGCTTGTGTGGCATGGCAGGACCCAAGAGAGTACGTAGTCGGTTTGCAATGAGGTCAGAGGGCCATGGGTAGAGTCGCTTTCTTCCGATGCCTTCTTTCATGTAGCGGCAGGAGCCTGTGTATGGGTTGCGGCAGTCCGGTGCTGCACAGGTATGAGTGAGAGTGTCCCTCCAGCCCCAGGCTGGTGTGCAGGCCTTCATCTCCTGGCCACACACTCAGCCACCTCTGGGGCCCAAGTGTTCTCCCCGTGCGGGAGTGACTGAGATTCTGGCGGTCAACTATCTCTTATGGTGTTTGTGCCTCCGTGCATGTGGGCGATGCTTTCAGGTTTTCAGCCCTGTGGTCTGCAGCCCGGGTGGGCCAGGAAGATTGTGGGTGGACAGATGTGATAGTTTTGCGCCCAAGGGTTTTCCCCTCACCTCTCGCCGCCTGCGGTTCCGCTCACCTGCTGTCTGTGTTTCGGTTCGGCTGTTAGTTGGCACTCTCCTAGTGTGTCCCAGAAGCGGTTAAAAATCACCTCCATACGCTGCAAGAGATCCGACTGTTGCTGGTGTGTCTTGTATAGTACGCTGTCAGCCACCATCTTGGAAGCGCCATGTGGAGGGCTGTTCCTCCACGGCTTTGGTTCAGGCTTGTTGAGCTCCTGGCTAGCTGCCACAGACGTCTAGTGAGGACCGGGATAACCCCTGCCGGTCCATGGGGGTGGGGTATGCAGAGAGTGTGCTGAGGGATCCACTCGAGGCTTTGCCGTCATGGAGAGCGCCTGTCTCTCCTTGGCTCGGTCACGGGTAGGCCCCATTTATTTTTGCGGGTTTCCGGGCAGTATATGTCAAGTTTTTGGTTTTGTTTGATGCCCCTGGGTTTCCCCATCATCTCTCATGCCTTCCTGCTCCAGTTGTTCATTTGAAGGAACACTCCAGCATCAAAACAGTGGCGTATTCTTTTGTAGCTTTAGACAGTCTCTTCACTGTAACCCGCTCCACCCACTCTGAGTTCATCAGTTAATCAATGATCTTGAGTCCAATCCAATGCTTCTCATACACATGCACAGCCATCATCGTGCTCAGCTTATCTAATTCTAATAATTTTTAATTTGAAACATGTGCCTTTCACTTTTAGTGAGTTTTTAAAGAAAGTGAGACTGGAAACTGTCTCTGCTGTCTGATTGACAGTCAGGAGGGTGTAATTATGGACTTACATCAATGTGCTGGCACTTTTACAAGATAAGAAGTAAGCTAAACAATAGAGCAATGCTTGTTTTTCTGTGATTCAGGCCTAATGTAGTATTCATTACTGTAGTATTCCTTGTATCTAGATAATTATATTACCTCCTAGTTACATGTAATTAAATAATAACATCTTTATGCAGATAGGAAATATTCACATATATACAATGCACGCACAGCATAAATACACACAATTCTGCATCGCTCAGTCTCAGTTCCAGCTCTGTAATCATGCAGTGTTAATCCTAAACACATTACAGCAGAATGTTTGTTGTGCATGGTCCTAATTAATCCATTTATTAGACGATTAACATGCCCCTTTGAGAAGACTGAGAATATCTCTTGTGCAGAATATGTATCATAAAGACAGAAAAGGGAATGACAAATAAATGACTGATTTTGCTGTGTCTAGTCTAACTCCTTGAATGCTTTTATTTATGTGCAGTGACTTCTAAAAAATATTTAAAAACTATAATTTGACATAAATTACTGTACATGAAACATGGTTCTATAAATTCACTTATAATTCACTAAATGTATCAATTTTAAAGGGAACCTATAGACCTGAAAAGTACAATAGTAAAATTGGGACTATATTATTCCCTAAAGCTTTGTTAGCACTCAACCCTCTTTTCCTCAGTAAAATTTAAGTTAGAGAATGATTACTCCCACTTTTTTAGCTCTGGGACTCATCAGCTGCAACCTCCAGCTTCTTTGCTGATGTCAGCATCCAAGCTGACATCTCCCATTTTAGAGAAGCAGTGGATTGGAACTAGACCCATCATAGAGAAGCAGTGGATTGGAACTAGGCCGCACTCCTCCAATCAAATGCTGCCTTTACTTGGTTCTAGAGGAGATGAGACAGAGAGGGGAGGGAGAGACACAGAGAGAAGGAGAATCAGTAACACCTACAGAGAAAAAAGTAAAAGGCAGTGAGACTGAAGAAAAAGAAGCAGAGAGAGGGAGAGACTCTATGTTGGAGAGACAGAGACAGCCAGGGTAGAAGAGACAGAAAGAGATAGGGAGAGCCAGGACAGAGAGAAAAGGAGAGAGACTGAGAGACCTGCAAAGTGCATCAAAATACAAATTACAGACGTTTCAGGACCCTGTCCCTTTATTAATAATAAATGCCCTCAACTTCATGTGTATGCCAGGAGAAGTCAGGTCTTTATTATTTATACAGTATTTCTTCGTGCCAATGGAGGTCAGTTATGCTGTGGCAGGGCCATGAGGGGGCCTGTGGCTTCTGCTAGGCTTCCTGTGAGCTCTATGTGCTGTCCCCAAGCATCCTGAGAAGGATGCTAGGAGATGCCTTTCCAGCAGGTGAGAAGGCATCCTGGCTTATAGCATCAAGGCATAGGTCTGTTACAGTGATCCAAGACACTTGGGCTGTTACTGGAAAGCCTCAGTATTGAGGCTTCCATGAAAAGCATGGCACCAGGGCCGGATTAACATGGGGGCTGATCGAGCTGCAGCTCAAGGACGATGCCCATGGAATATGCCTATATAAATATATATATATATATATATATATATATATATATATATATAAACGTATTTATATATATATGCAGGTGATAATGACACTGATTATAGATCAAACCGGAAACACATTGCAATTGGTTACTGAAGCCATTATGCAATTAGGAGAATTGGGGGACTGGGCACCTAGGACCTAGGTACCCAAGAACCCTGGTGAGGGAGGCTTCCCAAGACCAGGTTCATCAACATTCAGACCATCTCATCAGAGAGGGGGTAAGTAAAGTGGATATTGATGGGCAAGAAAATGGGACTTCATAAGAAAGGAGTCAAGGTAAATAATCTGTGGACGGATGCTCCAACACCTTGGGGATGGCCAGATAAAGTACCTTCCCCCAGGCAATAAAAACACCAAAGCTACCTGCTTTGATTCCTACAGCCCCTCTCTTTCCAGGAAATTTAGGGAGGAATTGGACAAGAACTTTAAAAAGCTTGGTGAAATTAGCAAGCATGTGCAATACATGTTGGACAGGATGGAGGCAAGTGGGGAAAGTAAAGTGAGTTCATTGTACCCCAATTTAGAGGAATCCGCACACAAAGAATTGCCTAACCTGGGAGACCTGGATTTGACAGACCTAGAAGATAGGGATTGACTAGTACGGCAGGCTTCAGTGATTGACTTTTCAGTAAAAGATCATGTAAAAGTTGAAACTCACCTGAAGAATACAAATGTTGAAAGGGTTACTGCCCTTGTAGACACTGGAGCTGAGGCCACTTTAATTTGTGGAAACCCTAAGAAATTTGTTGGATTACCCTATGTGATTACAGGTCTGGGAGGTAAGAGAACAGAAGCAGTCCATACCTGGGTAGAACTGAAAATTGGACAGTAATTAAGTCTTTGTTAGTCAATAACGTTTGTATTGATTATTTACAAGTACTTCATGTTAGTGTCTTTCCCTTTCTCAAATACTCAATTCACTCATCCCGAATAGGGTTTTGGTGCCCACCCAGTGGTGTATCCTGGTTTTGTGCTGCCCTAGGCAGAACAAAACTCAGGCGCCCCCCCCCCCCCCCCGCGCGCCACCGCCACCCAACCTTTACCCCGCCCCGCATTCTAAATACACACACATTCACTGACAGATACGCATACACTAGCTAACGCATACACTAGCTAACAGAAACACACTCGCTAACAGAAACACACACACTTATAGACAAACTCACACTCAGTAACAGACAAACTCACTCACTAACAGACACTCACTAACAGACACACACTAACAGACACACACTAACAGACACACACTCACTCACTAGCAGACACAAACTAGCAGACACACACACTCACTAACATACACACACACTCACAGGCAAACACACACACTAACAGACACACACAATCAGACACACACACACACTCAAAGGCAAACACACTAACAGACATACACACTAACAGACACAGACACCCACACACACTAAGAGACACACACACACACACACACACTAACAGACACACACACACACACTAACAGACACACACACTCACTAACAGACACACACACACTCACTAACAGACACACAAACTCACACTCACTAACAGACACACACACACTCACACTCACTAACAGACACACACACACTCACACTCACTAACAGACACACACACACTCACACTCACTAACAGACACACAAACTCACACTCACTAACAGACACACACACTCACTAACAGACACACACACACAAACTCACACTCACTAACAGACACACACACACTCACACTCACTAACAGACACTCACATTAACACTTTTTTTACACACTCACAGGCAAACACACTAACATACACACACACTCACTAACAGACACACAAACTCACACTCACTAACAGACACACACACACTCACTAACAGACACACAAACTCACACTCACTAACAGACACACACACTCACTAACAGACACACAAACTCACACTCACTAACAGACACTCACATTAACACTTTTTTTACACACTCACAGGCAAACACACTAACAGACACACACACTCACTAACAGACACACAAACTCACACTCACTAACATACACACACACACACTAACAGACACACACACACCCTACAGACACACACACACTCACTAACAGACACACTCACTAACAGACACACTCACTCACTAACAGACACACTCACTCACTAACAGACACACTCACTAACAGACACACTCACTAACAGACACACACACTCACTAACAGACACACACACTCACTAACAGACACACACACACTCACTAACAGACACACACACACTCACACTCACTAACAGACACACAAACTCACACTCACTAACAGACACACAAACTCACACTCACTAACAGACACACAAACTCACACTCACTAACAGACACGCACACTCACACTCACACTCACTAACAGACACACACACTCACACTCACTAACAGACACTCACATTAACACTTTTTTTTTACTTTAACCCCCCCCAGCCTCCTTACCTTTGGGAATGCTGGGGGATGCTGGGGGGGGGGCTTCTTTTTTCCCTGGTGGTCCAGTGGCTTTTTTTTTTTACTTTAACCCCCCAGCCTCCTTACCTTTGGGAATGCTGGGGGGGCCTTCTTTTTTCCCTGGTGGTCCAGTGGCTTTTTTTTTTTACTTTAACCCCCCCCCCCCCCCCCAGCCTCCTTACCTTTGGGAATGCTGGGGGGGGGGCTTCTTTTTTCCCTGGTGGTCCAGTGGCTTTTTTTTTTTACTTTAACCCCCCCCCCCCCCAGCCTCCTTACCTTTGGGAATGCTGGGGGGGGGGAGGGGGGCTTTTTTCCCTGGTGGTCCAGTGGCTTTTTTTTTTTTTTTTACTTTAACCCCCCCCCCCCCCAGCCTCCTTACCTTTGGGAATGCTGGGGGGGGGGGGGGGCGGAGGGGGGCTTTCTTTTTCCCTGGAGGTCCAGTGGCTTTTTTTTTTTACTTTAACCCCCCCCCAGCCTCCTTACCTTTGGGAATGCTGGGGGGGGGGCTTCTTTTTCCCTGGTGGTCCAGTGGCTTTTTTTTTTTACTTTAACCCCCCCCCCCAGCCTCCTTACCTTTGGGACTGCTGGGGGGGGGGCCTTCTTTTTTCCCTGGTGGTCCAGTGGCTTTTTTTTTTTTTACTTTAACCCCCCCCAGCCTCCTTACCTTTGGGAATGCTGGGGGGGGCGGAGGGGGGCCTTCTTTTTTCCCTGGTGGTCCAGTTGCTTTTTTTTTTACTTTAGCCCCCCCCCCCAGCCTCCTTACCATTGGGAATGCTGGGGGGGGGCGGAGGGGGGCTTTCTTTTTTCCCTGGTGGTCCAGTGGCTTTTTTTTTTACTTTAACCCCCCCCCAGCCTCCTTACCTTTGGGAATGCTGGGGGGGGCCTTCTTTTTTCCCTGGTGGTCCAGTGGCTTTTTTTTTTTTTACTTTAACCCCCCCCCCCAGCCTCCTTACCTTTGGGAATGCTGGTGGGGGGGGCCTTCTTTTTTCCCTGGTGGTCCAGTGGCTGCTGGGCGGTCGGGCGGCGCTGCTGGGCGGGCGGCGAGGGAGCACTTCCTTTGAGCTGTCTGCTCAGCTCCCTCGCGCGCCGCACAGTGAGGCTGGGAGGCGGAGCTGGAATATGACGTCATATTCCGGCTCCCAGCCTCACTGTGCGGTGCGCGAGGGAGCTGAGCAGACAGCTCAAAGGAAGTGCTCCCTCACCGCCCGCCCAGCAGCGCCGCTCGACCGCCCAGCAGCAGCCCAGCATGTCTGTTAGCCGCAAGGCTAACAAGACATATGCCTTGGGCATTTTGGGGGCGGCTTTTTTTGCCGCCCCCTGGAAAATGCCGCCCAAGGCAAATGCCTTGTTTGCCTCGCGGCTAATACGCCCCTGTGCCCACCGATATCTTTAAAAACCTTAGGGTAATTGATTATTGCTTTTTGATATTGGTGCTTCATGAATTTAATGATTAAGCACAACACCACCTTAAAAGTGTTCAATAAAAAAATCCACATAAAGAAAGCTGATCAGGATAGAGTACATCTGTGGTGAAGTGCTGCCTCATGGGAAAATTTGTCATGAAATTTGCCTTGCATTCTTAGTAAACCTTGAAGTGAGCGTCACAAAGTAAAAAAAAACAAAAACATATGGGTAGAATCTCAATAAAACCACATGCCTTCAAATACAAATATGCTTTCATTAGTGCATGGATCAATTGGCTGGAGCGGGTTATCCAAGGTCAGATGGCATACAGGTGGTTTGGAGTGCTAACCAGTATCTAAAACCTGCTTTGTGTGCTAATTAGTATTATGTGCATTTGTTTTTGGATGAATAAGATTTTTGTATTCGTTTACTAAAACGCAAACGAAAGTCCTACATACGAAATATAAACAAAATGAAAGTGCAAATGCCAAATGTATTACCTTTTTGGTCATTAACCACCACAGCCTGGAGGAGAGACAAAAAATGCTGGTTCTCCCTGCAGTCTGATACTTAACTTGTGCAGGGCTGCAAGGAGACTCTTGTTTAGTGACTTAACCTGTGCTTGACAAAAATAACACTGCACATGCCGAGTCGCTAGTGGGGAACCCAAATAACAAAAATAGGCGGGGACATAGTGCCCCCTGTGCACCCACCCATAACCCGCAGGTGGGGGCTATTAATATAAACGGGACCTAGTGTCAACCTAGTGTGTCCCCCGGGTAATTATTTAAAGGAACACTCCAGGCACCCGGACCACTACTGCCCAATGTACAGCCATTAGAAGGACTTCTGTGTTCTTAAAACAAGAAAAGTGTTTTAAACAACACTGGACGTCCTCACGCTATGCATGAGGATCTACAGCGTCACCAAAATCCAGATAGGAAAGCATTAATAATTAAGCATTGAAAGCATTGAATGCCGCACATTCAACGTTGGAGGGGGAGGAGCGTGGGTGGAGAATGACCCAGCGCTGGAGTCAGGTAAGTTCATGAAAGAATTTTAAGCCCTTCAGCAACATGGGATGGGGGGTGGGAGGGATGGGGTACTGCTGGGTCCTACTGTGCAAGATAAACAAATTTGTTTAAGGTCCCCACCCGCTGGTCATGGGCCTGGGGGGCACACTAGGTCCCCTGTTTATATTGATTAACCCCGGTGGAGGTGCAGGGGGGCACTATGCCCCCCCCCCATTTTTGTTATTTGGGTTCCCCACCATCGGGTAACAGCACTAGCAACTGGGTGAAGATGTTGGGAGCATCAGCTCAGGAGTAGCTGTACTGCAGGAAGCTGTTCATTCTAACAGCCGTAGGAACAGCCCCTCTAGTACGGGTGGGGTTGAGAGGATAAGGAAGGCTAGACAGGCTGTGGTGGTAGGGGACTCTATTATTAAGAAAGTAGATAGGGTAATCTGCCACTCTGATCATCTCAACCGGACAGTTTGCTGTCTCCCGGGTCCTCATGTCCGGCTTGTTGCCGACAGAGTGGAGGGATTATTAGGAGGGGCTGTGGATGACCCAGCTGTCATGGTCCATATTGGTACCAATGACAAAGTCAGAGGAAATTGGAAGGTCCTAAAGAATGAGTTCCGGGAACTAGGACGTAGGACCTCCAAGGTAATATTTTCAGAAATATTACCTGTGACACGCCCTACAGCAGAAAGGCAGCAGGAAATAAGAGAGGACAATGCGTGGCTGAAGTCTTGGTGCAGGAAAGAGGGTTTTGGTTTTTTAGAGCACTTAGCCAATTTTGCGCTTGGGTACAACCTGTATAGTTGTGATGGATAGCACCTAAACGGAAGAGGGTCTGCTGTGTTGGGGGATAGGATGGCTAAAAGGTTGGAGGAGAATTTACTCTAGTAGTTAGGGGGGGGGCGGGCAAAGCAATCTAGGAAATGGAGATAGGATAGAAAGGAGATGGGCTTTAGCTCAGTATAAGAGGGGTGGAGATGTGGAAGGGGAAAGCTCAGAACAGAGGCGGTATGCAATATTGATGAAAATTCACAAAAAGTACAAATGACTTGTGATAATATTAAATGTATGCTTACTAATGCAAGGAGCCTATATAACAAAATGGGGGAACTAGAGGCAATAGCATATACAAAACAATATGATATAATAGGCATAACAGAAACATGAGACACAAGACTGGGCAGTTAGCTTAAATGGGTACATGTTATTTAGGAAGGATAGGAAAAACAAGAAGGGTGGTAGGATATGTTTGTATGTCAACCATGAGTTAAAGTCAAATCTTAGGCACTTGGAGTATGACAAGGAAAATGTGGAAGCTTTATGGGTAGATATCTGCTTGGGGCAAAGGAAGGGAAATCAATTATTGTTGGGATATGTTATAAACCATCTAATGTGAATATTAATGAGGAAGAACAGCTGTTAGAGCAAATTGGGAAAGCTGCACATTGGGGTAACACTTAATTATTGGAGATTTTAATTACCCGGACATAAATTGGGATAGAGTGACTAGTACTTCAGCAAGGGGAATCAGATTTTTGAATGTGTTAAATGACACCTTCATGTCATAACTGGTACAAGCACCAGCTAGAAAGGATGCTTGTCTGGATCTCTTTATAACAAACAATGTTGATCTGTTGACCAACATTCAAGTAGGTAAGCATTTGAGAAATAGTGTCACAATATGGTAATTGTTGAAATAAACTCAAAAAAGCGGGGTATACTAAAACCTATAAATTAAAAAAAAATTCAATAAGATTAGGGCAGCTCTACAACATATCGACTGGCATAAACTCCTTAGTGAAAAAAACACTGAGGATAAATGGAAACTATTCAAACAAATATTAGAAAGGTACATTTCTCAGTATGTACCATTGGGTAATAAATATAAAAGAAACAAACTGAAACCAATGTGGCTTAGTAGAGAAGTAAAACAAGAGATTAAAAATAAGAAAAAGGCATTTAAAGCATTTAAATCGGACAAATCAGAGGCATCCTATATAAGATATAAGGAAGCCAATAATGCTTGCAAAAAAAGCAATTAAAGTGGCTAAACTAGAAAATGAGAAATTGATATCCAGAGAATGCAAAACCAACCCCAAATTTTGTTTCAAGTGCATCAATTGTAAAAAACAAAACATTTAAGTGTAGGTACACTGGAAATAGAAAGGGGTCTGTTAGCTAATGAAGACCAGGAAAAGGCAGACATTTTAAATAACAATCTTTCTTCAGTTTATATTAATGAGGATCCTATGGCAAGAGATATGCAAATGATTGCTGCAAAAAACTTGCAGATAACATGCAATTGGATGACTCGAGGCAAGGTGCTACAGCAGTTAAAGAAAATGAATGTAAATAAAGCTCCGGGGCCTGACGAGCACTTAAGGAGCTAAGTGGGGAAATAAGTGAACCTCTGTATTTAATTTTTCAAGATTATTTTGTTTCAGGTATTGTACCGGAGGATTGGAGGAATGCAAATGTTGTTCCTATATTTAAAAAAAGATTCAAAATCCTTGACTGGAGGGGGCAGGGCCGGGCCGCCGAGCTGAGCGGTCGCAAGAAAGATCAGCTCCTGCAAAATAAGACTCATAAAGCTTGCAAATCGAGATTTTGGAAGAAATAACCTACAAATAACTGTGACCCTTGAAATGTACGGGCTGCCTGAGCTGGGGAGAGGCTTGCTCCCGGAGTTTTAGTCCCTCGGAGGAGAGATCACTGCTATATCTGGTGGGACCTCGCCTGGTGGTGTATGGAGTGGACGGCCGCCACACCACTATCCTGCCCGACGGAGCCCGGCAAACACGTGGACCAACCGTGGACCCGGTCCTGATCCCCCCCCCCCCCTGGACCGGGGGGGTGATTCCGGTCCAAGCCCCACAACCACACTCAGAGGCACTGATACGCCACCACACAGGCCCAAGGCCCACATCTAAGATGGCGGAGGCCATATGTGCGGGAACCAAAACGCAGAGCCCAAAGCGACCTACAGTCACCAACTGGCCCAGCGCACAGGGCAACGAGCACCAAATGGCCCGTACCGGGCAGCAGATCCCGAGTCCGGAATCTCTCTAGGCGCATGGCGCTCGTATCCAAACACGAAGCACCATCCACGTGGATAATGCTACTATGAGGACCGCACACCCTTAATCTGAGCTGGGCGCTCACCAGGAGGACCTCCTCCACAGCCTGCCATCCCCCCAGGGTGAAGTTCGGGATCCGGCAGAACCCTGGGCTCACGATCCTGCTGATGGGATCAATGGCGAACGGGCACGAGCGACCATTAAGGCCTCAGGCTGAAGACGAGCGGCCTTTCAGTGCAGAGACAGCACGAGAGCAGAAGCATTGCGGAAACCCGCGCCAGCCGCAGGATTCAGCCGACATGGGGACCTGCTGAGTCTGGTCAGCAGGGAAAACACACGAACTTGGTCAAATGACACCAGCCCCTACCCTGCCACAGTGAGACATGCTGGAGACTCCCACAGCTTCTGTGAGGAACCGTTGAGGCCTGAGTCCATGCTGCTGTTACTACCATGCATGTTGTGTATGCTGTGTAATATAGCTTGCATGGCGTTACCTGCTGGGCACCATCGTTAACACGGCATAGTACATTTTGCTTTAGCCCTTATAGCCTGTACGTTAGCTAACTTACTGAATCATTAAGCAGGCATTGCTAGTGCTAGCATAAAAGTGTATATTCTGCTGTGTCTTTAACTGATGTTTTGATGCATTTCACTATACCTTCGCACCTTTATGTCCATCTAATCGAATACTACATTCTGACGTTATTAGTTTACCTTGCTAGCTTTTGATACTAGCCAGTGACAGCTGAACCTACTCGTATATATACGTTTAATGTCGATTGTACCTAACATCAAAAACGCCTGTCCTTAGCACAGCATGGCAGCATAGCATGAGGGGCAGCGATGGGGCTGTAGACTGACCTAAAGAGTAGCAACCATACCCCAATGACAACGACAGCACATGTGCTAGGATAGGCAGACCGGGAAGCAATGGAAAAGTAACCTAATACGACATAGCAAGACAGAGAGGCACTAGGCATGTTGCATGAACCACGCTTGACTCATTGACTCTCACTTTAGCCTGTTGATAATATGATATCGTTCATCGACACACAAAATATAAAATGAAGCATTACTGTTCTGGAAATGTATATGAAAACTGCTTGTACTGTTTTGACCCTAGTTTGTAAATCACTTATGCATTTCCCATTCTTTATTCTGTACCCCTCAAGTTTGCCTTAATAAAAGAAATATTTACAAAACAAAAAAAAAAAAAAAAAAATCCTTGCCTGGAAATTATAGACCTGTGAGCTTAACTTCTGTGACTGGGAATATATTTGAAGGGCTATTAAGAGATAATATTTAGGAATTCATCGGGAAGAACTTTATTAGCAATAATCAACATGGTTTTATGAAACATAGGTCATGTCAAACTAACCTAATTGCATTTTACGAAGAAGTAAGTAGAAGTATAGATCAGGGTGTTGCAGTGGATGTGATCTACTTGAATTTTGCCAAGGCATTTGATACAGTTGCTCCCAATAGGTTAGTTTTCAAACTAAAAGAAATTGGTCTAGATGGATATTCTTGTTCTTGGGTAGAACATTGGCTTAAGGATAGAGTACAACGAGTTGTAATTAATGGTAAATTTTCAGGCTGGTGGTAAGTGGTGTCCCTCAGGGTTCTGTTTTGGGACTGCTTCTATTTAACATATTTATAAATTATCTTGAAATAGGCATTGAAAGCCATGTTTCAGTGTTTGCAGATGGCACAAAACTGTGTAAAGTAATAAAATGTGCGCAGGATATTGCTTTGCTGCAGAGGGATTTGGATAGATTGGGGGACTGGGCACTAAAATGGCAGATGAAATTTAATGTGGAAAAATTTAAAGTTATGCACTTCGAGGTCAAGAATGCACAAGCAACTTACACCCTAAATGGTAGTGCATTAGGGATAACCACACACGAGAAGGATTTGGGAATTGTTATAGACAACAAATTAGGCAGCAATATGCAATGTCAATCTGCAGTTGCTAAAGCCAGTAAGATTTTGTCATGTATAAATAGGGGCATAACATTTAAGTCTCTTTAGTTTGGAAAAACAGCGCCTCAGAGGGGATATGATAACATTATACAAATATATTCGGGGCCAGTACAAACCATTATCTGAAAATCTATTCATAAACAGGGCTATACATTGGACACAAGGTCACGCGCATTTAGGCTGGAAGAAAGGAGATTTAATTTAAGGCAAAGACAAGGTTTTTTTTTACAGTAAGAGCAATAATGACATGGAATTCTCTGCCTGAAGAGGTGGTTTTACCAGAGTCCATACAGCTGTTTAAACTGAAAAAAACATAACATACAGGGATATAATTTCTAATTAGAGCGGTAATAACGGCTTGAAACAAGGAGATATCTGACTGACATTTTGGGGTCAAGGAGGAATTTATTCCTAGTTTGTTGCAAAATTGGAAGCGGTTTAGACTATTTTTTTTGCCTTCTTTTGGATCAACAGCAAAAACATATGTGAGGAAGGCTGAACTTGATGGACGCAAGTCACTTTTCAGCTATGTAACTATGAAGAAGGGAGCTGGTAGCGCTGCCGGTTCCCTCCTTGCTTTTTTTTTTTTTTTTTACTGAATTTCGTCCGAAAACAAATGGTTTACAGACAAAATTCGGAATGGACGAATGAAATTTTTATTTAGTACAAATTCATTCGTATGAAACGAAAATTTCACTGGTGCACATGTCTACTAATTATTGCTTGCAGTGAACACATAATTGTAAAAAAAAAAAAAGCCAAGCGTGCAAAATCCATGAAATAATCTTTATACAGGTTATACTTACATTCCAAATGTATCAATGAACCAAACACGGCTATAGCAGTATGTAACAGTTTGGTGCACAGAGTGTTTGCGTCTCCTCAAGTCCCCTATGTCGGCCGCTTCCGCTTATGTCTTTCTCTTGGCAACCAGACACGTTACATCTTATACAAGACTTTCTCAATTGTATCAAAACTTTCTGAAGAAAAATGGACTATAAACATCTTTGAAAATATCTGAAATATTTGAAAAATGTAAAAACTGCAGTGGCCTAACAAAGACAAAGACAGAGGGATTGGAAGAGACGTATTACCAGATGTTAGAGTGGCCTGGCTAACATATTCAAAATATATAAAAAATAAAAACATAAAAAATACAAAATATGCGGTACCAGACACAGACAGTTAACAGGAACACAGAAACCAAGTCATAGTCCAGACAGACAAGGTTTGGGTGCATGGAAAAGACTAATGTCAATAAACAAGACAGGGTCTGGGCCAGGTAGTCAGACAATCCAGAAGAGTGGAACATCTGTCTGTTTCCTCCCTTTTCTAGGGGGAACTTAATTGGGGATACTGAATATCTTTCTAATACCACTATAGCTAATTTGGTCATTTCATGTGTGGTCATTTTAAGGAAATCCTATATCCCAAATCTCCTCTAGCACCATAATAGCAAGTATTGCTTTCAGGCTTATTGACCTTTACTTATTGACATTTGTATTTAAACCTTATTTATATGTTGTATGAGTGCGCATTAGCTCTTTACTTGTTTTTGGGGGAGTAAGGGTGTTCTTTTTTGGTTGTTCTAGTTGCCTAGTTGGAACCCTGATACTATGGTTGTTATTTGGGGCTCATAAAATTTTTGGCCTTGATTAACTACTTATATACAAACAGATTTAAAATGGTACATATCACCTAGTAGTGAATTACCTTGTTCAACTTACTATTGCTATACGTGGTCACTAGTTGATGATATTATTATTTACTGGGATATTACAATTGGGGACGCATTTATCAGTTTTATATCTATTATTGCTAGCTTCCCAGTTGATCTAAAATCTGGGGTCTTGCTGCTATATACCTCCCCAAATATCCCTTAATCTGTAAATACTTTATTTATCAACACTTATTATTTTACCATCCCCTAAGGTGTGTATATATGCTTGGGTTTATATACTGGCAATTAGAGATATCTCCACTTTTTTTTTTTTTTTAAATTCTTTATTTTGAAAAGGTTTTATTTTTTGGGGGGTGGGTGACAGAAAAGAAATGTGGGATAAGGGTTAGTAACTTGTTGAACAGTTTTCACATCATAAACAAGTAAAGGTTATTGCATTTTTATACAATGAAGCCATTAACTTTATTTGCATTGTTAACTTCGTTCATCTATTGCATTTTTTTTTATTTATTTTTTTATTATATAGATTCTTTATTTTGAAGACTTTGTTTTGTGGGGGAGGGGTACAGAAAAAAAGGGTCTGGGGGAAAACATTTTGTAATTCTTACATCTCGTTGAACATAGTTTCTTTATGGCATTTACATAGAGTGAACCAGCGTGTAGGGGTTAGCGATATCTCCACTTTAAAGTCACTTACGACTGTATTCTAGTATGACATTCTTTATTTGGCCCACAGCCAAGCATGAATTAATACACCATTTAGAGTAAGATCCCATGTCAGATACAGACTTGCAACTTTGTGGCAATGATTTGCAACATTACATATAATAGCAGTCCCAGTCTGTAACTATCTGGATAAATTGGTCCTATTTGAATCACTTATTATCTTTTTCCACCTTATTGTTTTTTTTTTTAGTTTTTTTGTTTTTTTTCTTCACTTGTTTATTCACATTTTAATTATTTTTTTTTGCCTCATTAGGGATTAATACAATTCTAGTTTCTTTTTTTTGCTCTCAATTTACTAGGGCATTTTAACCTATCAAGGATAGAGCGCTTTCTCAAGGATACTAGGTCTGCTAGTAGGTTTGTTTATTTAACTTACCTCCTCCAGTCCAGAGAGTAGAATGAGGAAAACAATGGAGAAAGAGGAGTGAGAGAAGAAGGGGAAGAAGAGAAGAGGGGAAAAAAAGGGAGCACCCCTCCACCAGCTACTGATTGTGATTCTGACCTTTTTAACTGTGCGTCCAATACCTTCAAGACTTGTTCACTGTCCCGTTGACCCTCCTGGGGCTCCAGCCAGGGCCCGGCCAGTATCAGCAGGATGCAACAGGCGGAATCTGCCGCTCCACTTGAGCGTGGGGGGGTCTGGGACCCCTATTGGTCTATTTCTACGGAGATTGAAGGCCCTTAATCAGGTTGGGATGAGTGCTGCGCCATGTAGGGATAGACTTGTAATATTACTTGTAAATATTTTATTACAAAGCACCATCAATGGTGCAATTCTATAGGCTATGCTGTATGCTGTGTTGTTGTTTCATAAAACCATTAATAATAATTAGAGTAATAATACTGGTAGTTAGTAAATAAGGCTTATATAATTCTAAATATAAAAAATATTGTGAGATATATCTGTTTGCATTTGTTCTATTTGTTTATGAAGGATTTTGCTTTGTTTATTTATCTGGTAATGCTTGTGTTAAAATGAAGGACATCATGGGGTTGTAGTGATTAGTTGCTTCTGTGTGTCTGTGTTAATGTGCAGAATTTATAGCTCTGACCATGATGTACGAGCTGGATGCTGATCAGTTACTCACTGCAGGTGCTTGCAATCAATGCGTGTATCTGTAAAAATGTCATTACACAGAGCTCCAATCTGATCCATTATAAACTATTTCTTACTTCTTTGCTGAAGCCATGTCTCCATAAAGCATGCAGCAACTGGGAGAATTCCCCTTTCCACTTCCTCATATGATTGCTAATGTCTGTTGTCCAATTATCCCAGGGGCTTATAACTTAACAACTTAAATTGTGCATGGTAGTCAGTTTGCTCTTTTATATATATATATATATATATATATAAATATGAGATAGGAGTGGTGATGTTGGACTAGCCAACGTCATAACCCCAAAGTAGGTTACAAGAGGTAACACGGGGGTTTAACCCCACCACAAGTAAATAACTACCAACTGAAAGAGTGGGATAGAAAAAAAAACACTCACTCAAAAGTGAATGGGATTCAATCTCACTCTAGAAGATTACCTCCTAAAGTAAACGTAACAAAGAAAATGGTAATAAACTTTATTAAACTAAAATTAAGCAAAGAAAATATATATAATAGGTATAAAGCTTACCCCGGATAGAAACACCATAGAAAGTTGTGTTAGGGAAAATCACATAAAGGTGAGGAATTAAAAACCTGGGGATATGTTCCTTAATCTCATAGAAAATGATATATATATATATATATATTGTATGTGCACATACGTATAAAGTCCGCTAAAATAAATAGTAGTAAGGCCTCTAAAGAGGACCAAGTTAGACTATAGGGACATCCGATATGTGGACCAATATATAAGAGAAACGGAAAATAAGTACAGACTGCTCCGTACAAAAGATGAAAATGAAATAAACCAAGTCGCGCCAAAACTGTAAAATCCGTAAGTAATATATATATATAGCTGGGATCGTGGTACCTAGCGAAAGTAGAAATGCCGATATGGTACTGGAGTTAAACTGTGGTCATTATAAATAGTGTCTCAATAGAGTATATCAAGATAGCTCACTGGTGGAAAATAAATTCACGAAGAAGCACAAATGGATGTAGAGCTATGTAGCTATGTAGCCCCCTCCTCTCCTCTCCTCTCCTCTCCTCTCCTGCAGAATCTACAGAGTGAGCAGCCTGGCAGAGTCAGCAGGTATGTAAATCTCCCATGCCCCCATCACCCCTTAGCACCCATCTCCCCCAGCTCTAACTTCATCCCCTATGCCCCTCTCCACCTCAGTCCCCACCTCAGCACCATGTCCCCCTCCGCTTCAGAACCCATCTCCTCCTTTACATACCTCAGTCCCACTCTCCCCCAGCACCAACTTCATCTCTTATGCCCCTCTCCACCTCAGTCCCCATCTTAGCACCCTGTCCCCCCTCCACTTCAGCACCCATCTCCTCCTTCACATACCTCAGTCCCACTCTCCCCCAGCACCCATTTCATCTCCCATGCCTCACTGTACCTCAGCACCCATCTCCTCCTTCACTCACCTCAGCCCCCATCTCACTCGGCACCTACTTCATCTCCCATGCCCCTCTCCACCTCAGCACCCACCTCACCATTAATCTCCCCCTTCACTCATCTCAGTCCCCATCTCCCCCAGCACCCACTTCATCTCCCATGCCCCACTCCACCTCAGCACCCACCTCCCTCAGCACCCACAACAGCCCTATGCCCTCCTCAACCCACCTCAGCAACCATCTCCCCCTTCACTCACCTCTGACCCAATCTCCCCCAGCACCCACCTCAGCCTCTATCCATCCCTGCACCCACCACAGCCCCTCACTGGACCAACTACAGCCAGCACCCTATCACTCCTGCATCCTCAACAGCCACTATCTCCCCATGCACCTACTACAGACTCCCCAGTTGTTCTGAGTGGATCCCTATGCCCCCCTGCTCTACTACAGCCTATATCCCCACACGCACACACTACAGCTACTATCCATACACACAAACTGTAGCCTTTATATCTCCCACATAGTAGAGCCTCTATTATCTATATAAACACACACTACAGCCCCAGTATCCCCCAGATGCCGACTACATCCCCTATCCCACACACATACAACAGCCCCTACCACACACACTGCACCCTACCAGATGGCTGCAGTAGGGCGCCAGGGCAGAGGGGCACAAAAATCCCTATAGAGGACTCACCTATATTTTTCAACTCACCTCGCTCTTCCTGCAGTCAGCAGACAGGAGCCTGGCAGTCAGCTGGCCTCCATTGATGATGTTAGAAGGAGGGAGCTTGGCTTCCACTGCTCCCAGACTCCCCAGTGGTTCTGAATGGATCGGCAACCTACAGCCTCCAGTTCCAACACCTGTCTGGCCTGTCACACTTGACCACCAGGTAAGGTTCCCCCCTCCTTTTCCCCTCCTTTTTTTTTTTTTAATCAAAACTTTTTTTTTAAAGCAGTCCCTCTTCTACAGCCTCTGCCCCTGCCCCCCCTTTAAAGTAAAGCCCCTGTGCCCTACCATACTGTCCCTGTACTGTCCTCTATGGACCCTGTCCTCACTCTACTGCCCCTGTCCCCCTCTCCTGTCCCTGTCTGATCTGAGAGTTTAATGGGTCAGGTTGGCTTTTATACAATTCTCCAGGCCAGAGGAACACCCCCTGGACCTGATGGGGCACAGGAATACAAAGGACACAAACCAATCAGAACAAACATACAGTCTGTGACACGCCCATGTACAGAACACAATCCCTCCCCTTTGCTTGAGAGATAATTGAGTAAAGTCCTGTAAGTAACTCAATTATCTCCATGCAGAAAAAACACATTTTCACAAAGTTCAGAAAGTACCCCAAAACATAACATATCCCCTGTCTGGAGTACAAAAGTACATACTTCACAGGAACAGAGTCTTTTAAAGTGCACTGGGCAAGGTATATTGCAGGGCCCCTATTCCTGAGGCAAGAGGCTGGCCAGCAGGCCCCTCCAAGAACCCTTGACAAAGTTCAGTTTGTCACAAGGCCGTAATCACAGGGTAGGAGGCTGGCAAACAGGCTCCTCCAAAAGCCAGTAATGAGGTTACTTTTGTCACACCTTTTTGCAGTAGAATGTCGTGGTCTACTGGGTTGAAAAGTCTTGTCAAAACCAAGGAAAATGGCTCCAGTTAAGTCTTTGTTCCATGCCAGTTTGGCTGTCATTGCAAACCTTTAAGCGGGCAGTTGTAGATGAGTGATTGGGACGGATGCCTGATTGATCTGGGGTCAGATAGTTTGATTGTTGGTGATATTCACATAATTGCATATTGACTTAATTTTTCCAAGATTTTTGACAATACAGGGAGCAGTGATATTTGGTGATAGTTAGAAACCAAAGTAATGTCACCACATTTATAGATAGTTCCTACTCGCGTAGTCTTCCAAAGTTTAAGTATGCACCCAGACAGATTTAGAAAATGCCAGCATACTGAGCTTCAACAGCATTGCTGAGATTTGGTTAGGTCCTGACTGTTTTTTTATTTTTAGATTATAAAGGTGTTTCTTAATGACACTAATAGCTACAGGTCTAAAATTGAACTTCTCTATATTGGGTCTTTGTAAATTTAGTGGGGCCTGATCCATAGTTTCAGAATGTGTGTCATTTATTAGCTTAGCAATCGGAGTGGTTAAGCATCCTAAAAAAGAATTGTTAAAAGTATTTGCTACATCTGCGGTGTGTTGCAGGATTTGGTTGTCCACTTTGACAGAGGAGCGTTTGGAGTGGATTGGGGGAGTTTGTAGGTTATTTAGGATTTTCCAGGTTTCTATGGTTTGAAATGTTATTATTTTTAACCCAGGACCAAGTTGTGCGGGAACCCACGGGTACCTCATGTAGAAAACAGTTCCATAACATTCGTGGCTAAGTACCGCTGAGGTGACCGGTGACCCATGAAGACCTCCTGCTGAAAATAGTTCCATAGTGGTCGTGGATAAGTACCACTGAGGACCATTCGTGGGTTTGGTTCATGGGAGATAGCGTTTGGTTCCATTTGGATTAAGGGAAAGTGTTGAACCAGGGGCAATTAGGAAAAGCGGCTAATGGTGGCTGGGCAGGGTAACTCCTGAACGGTGTCTTCAACATGGACCACTAGTTGGTGGGCAGGAGGCCAGCTTTCACACTCCTCCAGGAGTTTGTGGCAAATGTTTGTGGCAAGGAGCGTTTATCACATATCTTCCCTCTCCCTGGGAGACTAACCAGAAACCAGACCTCCAATCGGCCTGTGTCTGTGTTAGTCAGGTGACCTTTTCCAAAAGGTTCAGTTATCCAAATGGCTTTCTGCCACAAGCTCCAGTTTGTAAATCCAGGGTAATGCTGGGATAGAAAACTGCTGCACTGCACTCCTTGTGTCACTGGGGATGAAGGGTACACTTCTTCTTTCTAGGGGATAACTCCTACCGCTACGGAGTGAGACTGATTGTCTCCGCTCCCTGGAACACAATCTGCCAGTGGGGAGTGAGACTGACTGTCTCCACTCCCTGGAATCCTGCTGTATGTAATGTGTATTCATGTGTGTCCCTGTGTCCTGTTAGTATCTCCCAGAGTGGGAGTGTCACGGTAATATACCCCAACACGCAGGAATAGTACAGATAGTCAGGAGACAAGAAACCAGGGGTCGTCTTACCGGACCTTAGAATGGCCGGACTTGACGAGAATAAGCAAGACAGAGTCTAGAACAAGCCGAGGTCAAGGGAACAGAGAGACAGCGTAACGTAGAACAAGCCGAGGACTGGTACACAGAGGACAAAACAGCGGATAAGCAAGCAAGGATAAAGAGAGAGCGGAGTCAGGAACAAAGCCAAGGTCAAGCACCAAAAAACCAACTGAACGATACAAGCACTAAAGGGAAACTGGACAGAAACCACGATAGGGCAAGGAGCAAGGGAAACAGGTGAGTATAAATACCCTAAGGTTCACTTTGATTGGCCCCTGTCATATCCACGCCCCCAAAACGTGAGTGTATGGGGAATGTGGCCTGACAGGGGCCAATGGGAGACTGATTCTAATTTAGTCTCCCACTGTCCCTTTAAGAGTGCGCCCGAGACGCGCGGCGCGCTCTTAGTGTCGGGCGGGACACGTGACCGCTTCTCGCGGTCACTGCCCGCCTGACTAATCATATCGTAGGCTGAGCCGCGCGCGGCTCGTGCAGGAGCAGGACCGCGCGCGGCGAGAAGAGAGGACCCCGGCCGGCCCCTGGAGAGGGTAAGTACCGCTACAGTACCCCCCCCTGAAGACACGCCCACCGGGCGGGGAGGAGCAGGCCTGGCAGGAAAACGAGCGTGGAAAGAACGCACAAGGCGAGGAGCGTGAACAGCGTCAGCGGAAATCCAACTGCGTTCCTCAGACCCATAGCCCTTCCAATGTACCAGATATTGGAGGCGACCCCGAAGCAAACGAGAGTCAATTACAGCCGCCACTTCAAACTCCTCATGGCCCTCCACAGAAACCGGAGGAGGAGGAGGGACATGCCGAGTATAACGGTTGCACAGGAGGGGTTTTAACAAGGAGGTATGAAACACGTTAGGAATGCGTAAATTTTTTGGAAGATCCAATGCATACAAGACAGGATTAACCACATGCAAGATACGAAAAGGACCAATAAAACGAGGGGCCAACTTCATAGAAGGCCCACGAAGACGAATATTGCGAGTAGAAAGCCAAACCCGGTCTCCCACAGCATAGGATGGAGCCGCCCTGCGATGCTTGTCTGCCTGAACCTTCTGGCGAGCAGCAGAGGCCACCAAAGAACACTGAACCTGCTCCCAAGTATTACGTAGATTAGCCAAATGTTCGTCCAGAGCTGGCATGCCCTGTAAGGAGAATGCAGCTGGAAGAACCACGGGATGCCGGCCATAAACAACGTAAAAAGGGCTGTTAGCGGAGGATTCATGAGCAGCATTATTACGAGCAAACTCAGCCCAAGGAAGAAGGTCAGCCCAATTGTTCTGATGGTGGGACACGAAACAACGAAGATACTGCTCTAGAGATTGGTTGGCACGTTCAGCAGCTCCATTAGACTGGGGGTGGTAGGCTGAGGAAAACGAGAGGGAGATACCCATCTCCGTACAAAACGTTCTCCAGAATCTGGAGATAAACTGGCTACCCCTATCGGACACGATCGAAGTGGGAATACCATGCAACCGAAATACCTCCCTGGCAAAGATAGAGGCAAGTTCCCTGGATGATGGCAATTTGACAAGAGACACAAAATGAGCCATCTTAGAAAAACGATCCACAATCATTAGGATGACAGTTTTACCATTAGAGGGAGGTAATTCAACAATGAAATCCATGGATATATTGGACCACGGTCTCTCGGGTATGGGCAACGGATGTAACAACCCACAAGGAACTCTGTGAGAGGACTTCATACTGGCACAAGTGCTACAGGCATTAACGTAATCGGTGACATCCTTGCGCAAGGAAGCCCACCAGAAATATCTAGAAACTGCTGAAAATGTCTTAGAAATACCAGGGTGTCCAGCAGTTCTAGTGTCATGATATAATGACAAGATGTCTCGTCTCTCCGGTATATCAACGAATAGCTTATCAGCAGGCCTCTCCCCAGGAGCCAAGTACTGTTTAGCCTGAATAGCTTGTAAGAGAGAAGACGAAATGGAAAGAACAGTAGTCGCTATTATTCTGTCAGGCGAAATGACAGGGGTAACATCGACCTCGAGTTTGTCAGTAGTCTCGAATTGTCTGGACAGAGCGTCAGCTTTAGTATTACGATCACCCGGTCTGTAGGTGATTATGTAATTAAAACGAGACAAAAACAGAGACCACCTGGCCTGCCTAGAAGACAATCTTTTTGCTTCACTAAGGTAAGAGAGGTTTTTGTGATCCGTTAAAATGAGGATGGGATCCCTAGTACCCTCTAGCAGATGTCTCCATTCCTTGAGCGCCAAAATGATAGCAAGGAGTTCACGATTGCCTACATCATAATTCCTCTCTGCTTTGGACATCTGTCTGGAAAAGAAGCCACAAGGGTGTAACGGCTTTTCAGGTGAATCTCTTTGAGACAAGATAGCACCTACCCCTATCTCAGAAGCATCAACTTCAAGAATAAAGGGCAGTGAAGGGACAGGATGCTGTAAAACAGGAGCAGAGGCAAATGTAGCCTTCAAGAAT
Source organism: Pelobates fuscus (assembly GCF_036172605.1). Classification (NCBI taxonomy): domain Eukaryota; kingdom Metazoa; phylum Chordata; class Amphibia; order Anura; family Pelobatidae; genus Pelobates; species Pelobates fuscus. Next base: position 179,512,506 of record NC_086317.1, on the reverse strand, counting down.
TCAAAGGCCTCGAGTGCTTCTGGTTTCCAGACATGAGTATTACCATCCTTCTTGGTCATTCTGGTTATAGGCGCAACAATGGCAGAAAACCCTTTAATAAAACGCCTATAATAATTAGAGAACCCCAGAAAACGCTGAATGGCTTTCAACCCCTGGGGTAGAGGCCATTCCATAATGGCAGACAGTTTCTTGGGATCCATACGAAAACCCTTGGCCGAGATTATATAACCCAAGAATTGGACTTCAGATTGATCAAATGAACATTTTTCGAGTTTGCAATAGAGACCGTTAACCAGAAGAGTTCTCAACACTAATTTAACATGCATGTGATGAGTCTGTAAATCAGTAGAATAAATCAATATGTCGTCCAAGTATACTATAACGAATGTATGTATAAATTGACGTAGGACATCATTAATAAATTCCTGAAAAACTGCTGGGGCGTTACAAAGACCAAAGGGCATCACAGTGTACTCGTAGTGGCCACTCCTGGTATTGAAAGCGGTCTTCCACTCGTGATCCTTTTTGATACGTATGAGATTGTAAGCACCCCTAAGGTCCAATTTAGTAAAAACTGTGGCCTGTTTAAGCCTATCAAATAGTTCTGTGATCAAAGGTATGGGGTACGCATTTTTGACGGTGATTTTATTTAGGCCCCTATAGTCAATACACGGCCTTAATTCGCCATCTTTCTTAGATACAAAGAAGAAACCCGCCCCTGCCGGGGAAGAGGATCTTCTTATAAATCCCTTCTCTAGAGATTCCTTAATATATTCCTCCATAACCAGATTCTCCTGAGGAGACAAAGGATATATTCTCCCTTTGGGAGGCATCGTACCAGGTAATAAATTAATTGCACAATCGTAAGGCCTGTGAGGTGGCAATCTTTCAGCCTCCCTTTTATCAAAAACAGATTTAAGAGACAGGTACTGAGAGGGTATGACCGTAGGTACGGGAGGAATATTAGTAGAATTCAAAGGGGTGACTTTAACAATACAAGACTCTTGGCAAGAATCACTCCAAGAAACTATTTGTCCTGACTCCCAATCAATGGTGGGATTATGAGTACGTAACCAAGGATACCCTAACACGAGGTGAGAGGAAGGAGAAGTAATGATCTGAAACCGAATGGTCTCAGAGTGTAACACCCCTGTAGACATATGTAGTGGAACAGTTTCATGTGTGATAACTGGAGAGCATAATGGTCTACCATCTATGGCCTCAACGGCCAAGGGTGTCTCCTTCTCTCTGGTGGGTATGTTATTCTCCTTGACAAAACTGGAATCAATAAAGTTTTCGGCCGCTCCGGAATCAACCAGGGCTAGTATATTCCCTGCTATGCAGTTACTATCAAGGTGCAGGGAAACAGGAAGAAGTAATTTATTAAGAGGCAAATGTGAGGACTGTGATGTCACACCCAAGGCCAGTCCTCTATACGGTCTTAGGTGCGATAGTTTCCCGGACGCACGGGACAGTCTTGTCTCATATGACCCCTCCTACCACAATAAAGACAAAGTCCCTCCTTTCTCCTATAAAGCTTTTCAGCGTCAGTAAGTTTAGCAACCCCTAACTGCATAGGTTCCTCCTCAGAACCCTTAGATCCCTCGGGAGTCTCAGCTCTAGGGGAGTTAAAGGGAACAAAATGTCTATTTCTGGACCTGGTATATAACCTGTCACGGATCCTGTTATCTATATCGATAAGATAGTCAATCAGGTCCTCCAGGGGTACAGGGAGGTCCTTAGCTGCTACCTCATCCAACATAGTTTCAGACAGACCTTCCATAAACGCGGTAGTAAGCCCATTATTAGTCCAATCTACCTGTGAGGCAAGGGTACGGAACTGAATAGCATAATCGGCTACAGATTTAGATCCTTGCTTTATTCTCATTAATGCCCTGGCGGCATTTTTTGACCTTTTAGTCGTGTCAAATGTTCTACGGAACGCTGTGAGGAAGCTATTGAAGTCGTGTACCATAGGCCCATTAGCCTCCCAAATAGGATTTGCCCATTCTAGTGCCTTATCCGTAAGCTGGTGCATAAGAAAACCCACCTTAGATCTATCAGTGGGAAATGAACGTGGGTACATTTCAAAGTGGAATTCCACTTGATTAAGGAATCCCCTACATGTCTTAGCGTCCCCTCCATACCTAGGTGGCGGGGTTAGATGTGCAGAAGCATTAGGCATATTAGCTGTGTCCGGTATAGGGTTTACAGGAGGCGTAGGTACAGGTACCGGAGCTGATCTGGATAACAGTGTCTGGATGGCTTGAGCCATTTGATCCATACGGTGATCCTGTTCTGCGAATCTAGCCTCATGAGTGGCCATCTGTTGACCTAAACCTGCGGGGTCCATGGCCCTATCGTAATGTCACGGTAATATACCCCAACACGCAGGAATAGTACAGATAGTCAGGAGACAAGAAACCAGGGGTCGTCTTACCGGACCTTAGAATGGCCGGACTTGACGAGAATAAGCAAGACAGAGTCTAGAACAAGCCGAGGTCAAGGGAACAGAGAGACAGCGTAACGTAGAACAAGCCGAGGACTGGTACACAGAGGACAAAACAGCGGATAAGCAAGCAAGGATAAAGAGAGAGCGGAGTCAGGAACAAAGCCAAGGTCAAGCACCAAAAAACCAACTGAACGATACAAGCACTAAAGGGAAACTGGACAGAAACCACGATAGGGCAAGGAGCAAGGGAAACAGGTGAGTATAAATACCCTAAGGTTCACTTTGATTGGCCCCTGTCATATCCACGCCCCCAAAACGTGAGTGTATGGGGAATGTGGCCTGACAGGGGCCAATGGGAGACTGATTCTAATTTAGTCTCCCACTGTCCCTTTAAGAGCGCGCCCGAGACGCGCGGCGCGCTCTTAGTGTCGGGCGGGACACGTGACCGCTTCTCGCGGTCACTGCCCGCCTGACTGATCATATCGTAGGCTGAGCCGTGCAGGAGCAGGACCGCGCGCGGCGAGAAGAGAGGACCCCGGCCGGCCCCTGGAGAGGGTAAGTACCGCTACAGGGAGATGGTTTCTGTCACCCAGCCCCCTCCTGCATGGGATTGTGTTGTGTTGGATGGAGACCCGCTGCGGGGGTCTGTGCATAAAAAGCTGTGTGCCCAAATAAAGATTGTCAAAGGTTGTACCCGTCCAGTTACTGTGGAAATGGGTCTTACCTATTATTACTAAAATAGAGTAACCAGGCGGGTTACGCAGATCCCTCTACAATCCGCAACTGAGTGGTGTGCTCTGGCGAAGTCGCCCATCTTGCTCTCCATGTGCTCGGTGCGTCGGCTGACATCTTGTATCTCTCTGCGCAGCTCTGTAGCTAAGGTCTGTATTTGAGCTTTTATTTGAGCTTTTTATTGTAGTGGCAAATTCAGCCATCATTGCCCTCATTGTTATAGCTGTAAAGGGTCCCTCCTCTTGCGAGGTGACTGGGGAGGCTGGAGGTAAAGGATAGCAGTCACCTGACGGAGGGAAAGGGCTTGGGCCTTCACTGGGTTTTGCCGCAGAGGTCCGTGCAAGGAAGAATATGGCTTTCTCCTCTTTGCCGGTTTTGGATGTATTCTTCTGGGACATTCTGCTTACAGGTACGTCTGTGGTCTCGAGTATCTCGCTAGTTAGACCACTTATTTTTCAGCTTAAAGTGCTCGGTCATCAAGATCTCTAATGTTGTGCATTCATTCAGCTCAAGTGTTAGGCCACGCCCCCAGTACGACTGATTTTAATGAGCCAAATTCTGCCTTTTATGCACAGACCCTATCACGGGGTCGCCATTGTATTCAACACAAGCTTCTCCCAGGAATCTCTGGGCCTGAGAGATAATTGAGTTTAAGACAGGTAAGCTAATTATCTCCTAGGAACAGAGAACACAACACAAAATATAAAAACATAAAATACCCCAATACATAATAAAACATACAATAACTCCACATGTTATATATATATAAATATTTATATATATATATATATATTTATATATATATATATCACCCTGATCTGAGCACCCAAGTTGTCCAAATAGCACTCAGATCCATGCAGTATAGGGGAAACGCCGTACTGACCGTCTGCACATGTGGTCCTATGCCCAAAATAGTTCCAGGGCATTTGGTGCTTTTGCCAGTCATCTTTTGGGAGTTAGTGCATCCAAAATACAGGTGCTCTGCCTGGCTTTCAGGTAGCATTTGTTCCCCTGAGACTTCCCTCCACAAAATTCTCTCCTAGCGGGTTGCATAGTGGTTCAAAATCCTGGACCAAGTTGTCCGGGAACTGAATGGTTACCTCAGGCCGAAAACAGTTCCATAGCATTCGCGGGTAAGTACTGCTGAGGTGATCGGTGACACACAAAGTCCTCCTGCCGAAAATAGTTCCATAGCGGTCGGGGCTAAGTAACGCTGAGGGCCAATCGTGGGTTTGGTTCAACAGCAACCAGGGAGCTAGCGTTCGGTTCCATTCAAATGAAGGAAAAGTGCCAAACCAGGGGCACCCAGGGAAAGCTGCCAATGGTGGCTGGGCAGGGTAACTCCCGAACGGTGTCTTCAACCTGGACCATTGGTTGTTGGGCAGGAGGCCAGCTTCCACACTCCTCCAGGAGTTCATGGCAAACGTTCATGGCAATGAGCGTTTGTTGCAGTGCTTAAAGGTGTAGTGGTAGGAACATTGGAGTGTGAAAAGAGTTACAAAGAATATGAATATCGTCAAATTTGGAGTCATGTAAGAGGTATGTACAGGAGGGGTGAAAGTGAAAAACGATAAAAAATGAATTTATCAAAAACAATGCATTGATGGTGAATAGCATAGAGGGAGTAGTACTTACACTAAACGCATGACTAGGTACAGAACACAAACATAAATGCAGCATGCACAACACTATGTGGATGACAATGAAGATGTTGATTGAAGCACTGTCTGCCGTTTTCCTCCCTGTGTCCTCCTTGGTGAACTCCTATGATTCAAGGCACTTATTGGAAGTTGGCACTTGATGGATATTGGCACACAGATGGAATGTGGCCTGTGCTCCCTTCGGTTGTATGCACCCTAGTGACTTTACTAAATAGGGACTTCACTCTGTTTTGTTATAGTCAATTGACTTAATTGCCTCAATAACGTGCGATGGAAGGGATTGGACATCTAGCAGGCTACACTAATGAATCAGGTTTGTCAGATTAAAGGCAAAATACATGTAGTGTATTGGTAAATAATGCATTGTCAGGGTACCTAGTAAATGGGATGCCAGGGTGAGGCAGACAGTGTTGCAGTGATACCGGAGAAACTGACGGAAGCCAAGCACAGAGAGATGGACACAGGTTTCTTCAGGAAGGAAGAGATTCTTTATTCGATTCACCGACCGGGACTCAGAGGGACTAATGTCACCAAAAAACAGCAAAGTCTGAGCCCTGATCATACAGTGTAGGTCCCTTATATAGGCATGTAGCTCCTCCCATAATCAGTTCAACCTACACATACTCTTATCCATCAACCGAATAGAGACTAAATTCCTGTTTGACCACATGGCTTGCCCAGCACAATGGAGGAGGGGAAATACTCGTATATCCTGTATTCCTACACATGCTCCTTACACTACTGATTGTATCGTTGCCACGTGCAACCAACCGACCAATACATCAACATATGCAAGTGCACATACCACGTGGCAATCTTGTCCTAGTAAATTTATTTTTACTGAGATTCCACCACATTCCCCCCTTTGATGCCTCTGATATATATAATAATTCTAGATGCATCACCTAATCATCGCTTACTTACACCTCAAGTTGCCATGAATCAGAACAGACCTTGCGACTCCCTAAAGATACGAATCCCTCAACATTCCTCTTCCTGTACTGGTTCTGAGACATTTGAAGCTGACCACCAAGTTGTATTCTTTGTATCATCATCATCATAAGCTTTTTGCCCTAGACAAGTCAATTCTCCTACAGATGTATTAAACATTATTCCTTTCCTTGCTATGCAAACATAACCTATAATGGAGGTCTTTAATCGCCACTCAGATTTACCTCTAACACTCATTTGATAATCAGCTTGAGAAGATGTTATCTGTTCAATTGTCTCAGAACCGGAATACATTACCTCCTTTGCTTCCCAGGGCCATTGGTCTCCCATATTAGTACCTCCACACACATAGCAGTTGGTTACATTAAGACTACCAGCAATTCTCTCGGCTAGATCAATAAACAAGTTCTTAGCATTATGGGGGATCTTATTCTCTACACTCATCTCCTCGTAGAAAGAATGGAAAACCTGATGAGTCTGGGCTGCCACAGTATCGGTCTCTATCCCTATAAATAATATTGTCCCAGGATCCAACCCTGTCCCATATATCTGGAACCCAAATAAGTTTCAGAACCTATCTATAAACTGTTCAGGATTATTAATAAGTATATGGACTGGGTTACACTCCATAGACTTACAATATGGTTTGGTAGGCAACTTAGTAACAATCATATCCTTATCTACTGTCTGTCCCCAAGTTGCCCACCCTACACAAGACCAATATGGACAATAATTATAATTCTTATTTGGGCATTTTGGATCTATATACTTGTTCTTACTACTGGGGCAAATATACTTATCATTAGACCCATACGTTCTTTCCCATTTAAGATCCCCACATACATTCCACGGTTTTCTACCACTTGATATCGCCTTACATGCATCAAATAGCAGAACACCCGAAGTATGTACGGTTTCTAGTATTGTCTTATTTATTAGGGTCCCCTGTGAGTCTCCATTCCGAAGGGTCAACCAAATTGTACGGGGTTGATACTCTGGACTAAAACACTTAGGTTCTCCTACTCCTAAATGGCATACACTATAATCTATACCTAAGTATCTACACTTAGATACATATCCTTTACACTCATATTGTGAATGCCAAATAAGGGTCTGGGAAATATGATTACCTGTTTTTGTAGTCTTAATGCAAACCTCACAGCCAGGTGTGTCGGTACCTCTACCTTCCTGAATAATTAAAAACATACATATATACATTATAAAACACATCACTCCTGACATCTTTGTCCTCATTCTTCGACCGTGCGATGGCACCTCAGCTTCCAGGGGGTAAGGGCTGCAAGGAATGGAGTCCTTCAAGTCCTCTCTTCCCTTCACAGAGGTCCCTTCAAGACACTCTGGCTATGTAACGTGGGTAGGTGGTCAGGCTTTATTATGGCCGTCAAAACACCTACCTGATCTCTTTGTTTACTCTTGAAGTCCCAATATCTCCTCGTCACTCCGACTGAGTTACTTGCAGGGATTCTCTGGATCTGGTGTAGCTTGCCAAGAATCTACTGCTGCTGGTTTAACCCTGGAGTGATGAATCCACGGAGTCACTTCAGCCACCTTTATAGCAGTAGGGGTAGACAAAAGAACAACATAAGGACCCCTCCACGTTGGCCCCAACGGTACACTGTTCCACTCCTTTATCCAAACTTGATCTCCTGGATGATAACAATGGACAGGTGGATAAATATTCACAGGTAATCTATCTTGTACCCATTTCTGTACCTCCTCCATAGTTTTACCCAACTCTACAACCTGCTGCCGGGTAATTCCTTCTCCCAACTGACTCAAATCCCCCCTTAAGTTCCCAAGTACAGGAGGTGGACGCCCATACATAATTTCAAAAGGTGAGAGACCCATCCATCTGGTAGGTGTACTACGAATGCGTAACAGAGCTATTGGCAAAAGAACATTCCATTTAAGTTGAGTTTCTTGACACATCTTTGCCAATTGGTTCTTAATAGTTCTGTTCATTCTTTCCACTTTTCCAGAACTCTGAGGCCTATATGCCGTATGAAGTTTCCACTTAATACCGAGCATATGAGTCAGTTGTTGTAGGCACTGGTGAACAAAGGCTGGACCATTATCTGATCCTATAGAACATGGTAGTCCATATCGGGGTATTATTTCCCGTAACAGAAATCGCACAACTTCTCCTGCTTTCTCTGTACGAGTAGGACATGCTTCTACCCAACCTGAGTAGGTACACACAACAACTAGTAGATAGCGATGTCCGCCGGATTTAGGCATTACCGTATAGTCTATTTGGAGATCGGACATAGGGAGTCCTCCCATATACTGGACTCCCGGTGGTTTCACTGGACCTTGCCTTGCGTTGTTCTTGGCACATATCACACATCTTCGTACAATGGCTTGAGTCAAGTTGGACAATCTTGGTATGTAGAAATGCTCCCTAAGAGATTCTTCCATACTATCTCTCCCAGCATGTGTCCCATTGTGATAATTCTGGACAATTTCTACGGCTAGCGATGCTGGAATAACTATCCTTCCATCTTCTAACTGATACCACTTGTTCTCCAGGTACTTCCCAGTTTCAGTCTTTAACCACTCTTCTTCTTGAGTTGTATAAATTGGAGTCCATTGAGACAGAGGGGTTGGTAAGAGAGCAGCTATACGTTCCACATACTCCTGTTTTCCTGATTCAGCGGCACGCTTGGCTGCATTATCTGCCATCCGATTTCCTTTTGTTACATCACCATCACCTTTCAGATGCGCTCGACAATGTATGATACCAACTTCTTTCGGTTCCCACACGGCTTCCAGTAGTTGTAATATCTCAGCTGCGTACTTGATTTCTTTACCCTCTGAGTTCAGTAGTCCTCTTTCTTTATACAAAGCTCCATGGGCATGAGTGGTTAAAAATGCATACTTGGAGTCCGTGTAGATGTTCACCCTCAAACCTTCAGCCAATTGTAACGCTCGTGTGAGTGCGATTAGTTCTGCCTTCTGTGCCGATGTTCCTTTTGACAATGGCCGAGCTTCTATCACCTTGTCTATGGTTGTCACTGCATATCCTGCATAGCGAATCCCTTCTTTCACATAACTACTGCCGTCCGTATAGTACTGGACATCAGGGTTCTGGATGGGAAAATCACGAAGGTCCGGTCTACTTGAAAACACTTCATCCATCACCTCCAGGCAATCATGTTGACTCTCAGTAGGTTGTGGCAAAAGGGTAGCTGGATTCAAGGTATTAACAGTCGCTAGATGCACTCTCGGGTTTTCACATAACATAGCTTGATACTTAGTCATGCGGCTATTACTAAACCAATGATTGCCTTTATAGTCTTGCAACGTCTGTACTGCGTGCGGGACTCGCACGTAGAGTTCCTGACCCAGAGTGAGCTCATCAGCTTCGGCTACCAGCAGGGCGGTGGCAGCTACAGCTCTTAGACAAGGTGGAAGACCACTGGCCACTGCATCCAGTTGTTTGGACATATATGCAACAGGTCGTTGCCATGATCCCAAGTACTGTGTCAATACTCCCACAGCCATTCTTCTTTGCTCGTGTACATATAAGTAGAATGGGCGTGTATGATCAGGTAGACCTAATGCTGGGGCGCTCATCAATGCCTTCTTCACATCTTCAAATGCCTTTTGCTGTTTGGGGGTCCACAGGAAGGGATCGTGTTCTGTACCTTTTATAGCCACATAAAGAGGTTTCGCCAATATCGCATAAATGGGAATCCATATCCTACAGAAGCCTGCTGCCCACAAGAACTCTCGCACTTGTCTTCTATTCTTGGGTATTGGTATCTGGCATACAGCTTATTTTCTCTCTGGCCCCATTATCCTTTGACCTTCAGAGATATGGAATCCCAGATACTTGACAGTTGGCTGACACAACTGGGCTTTCTTCCTGGACACCTTGTATCCTGCCTTCCAAAGAATGTGTAGAAAATCATGTGTTGCTTGCTGACATATCTCTCTTGCGGCACTCCTTCCAGTTGCTCCTATTACGGTGATAGTTCTTCCTGAAGGAGGAGCGACTAGGTCAGTCACCACCGAATGTTCAGCACTAGTGTCAATCATCAAAGGACTCCTTTTTCCCCCTATTGCTACATCGACCATAGGCTCCGCTCGGCCAAGGGGGATGGAGCCCGGTCGGTATCAATAGTCTTCCATGACTGTGTCAGCCAAACCCACAAAGTCCCTATCCTCTCTCTCTCGGGGTCTCTGCGCTGCTGGGTAATATCTATCTCCACTAACACTTCCTCTATTATTCCCACTATTTCCTCCAGGGCCTCCTCTTCCTCTCGCTCTGCCTCTATAATTATTACTATACCCTGCCATAGGTCTGTCTCTCTCATATTGTTCCCTCCGTGGACACTCACTTCTCCAATGCCCTTCTTCCCTACAGTACGCGCATTGGTTCCTACTCAAAGGCTTCCACTTATTCTCGCCTTTATCCGTTCCCCTATACGCTTCGTTTTCCCTTCTATCTACGCCTGCGATAGCTACCGCTAGCATATCCGCTTTCCTTCGCATCTTTCGCTCTTCCTCCTTCTTCGTCTCTGTCTCCCTATTCATATAGACCTATTTCCAGTAGTTGGGTTATGGACATCCCTACAAACCCTTCTAACTTCTGTAGCTTGCGCTTTATATCTCTGTAGGCTTGGCTGACAAAGGCAGAGTTAACCATTCAGGAATTCTCAGGAGCCTCTGGATTAAAGGGGGTATACAACCGGTATGCCTCCAATAATCGGTCATAAAAGGCACTGGGCGATTCATCACATTTCTGCAATACCTCAGCCGTCTTAAACATATTAATCGCCTTTTTTCCTCCGGCTTTCATGCCAACAATAATAGCGTCCCTGTATGCTTTTAAATGGGCCATATCTGCGCCATTGACATTCCACTCCGGATCAGTATTTGGATAATGTGCTGCGGCCCATGCTGCTGGGTTGGCCTGTTTTTGTGTATGGGCCACTTCTTCCAGCGCTTTAATTGCCGCTTGGTTTATCCATGTCCTTTCCTCGTTGTTAAACAATGTCATAAGCAGTTGCAGGCAATCAGCCCAAGTGGGATTATGTGTCTGGACTATGGAGGTAAACAAATCCGTCATGGCTTGAGGTTTATCGGTGTATGAGGAGTTATGGGTCTTCCAGTTAAATAGATCAGTAGTAGTGAAGGGAACATAGACGAATACAGGATCAGCGTGTTGTAACTGGCCGTCACTGTTAATGTGTGTCGGGCCTGGTGTCAGTCGGAGAGGCATTTGATAATGTCGGGGTTGGAGGGTACCGGTCAGTTGTCGGGTTAGTATGGGGCTTCGTTTAGAAACGTCAATTAGGGGTTCCGGTCGAGGGGTAGTAAGACGAGGGGAAGGGGACGCTTTACTGAGGGGGAGATCAGTGAGTAAAATATTCCGGGCCGGGCTAGGAGGAGCCTGACCAGGAACTAGATATGACGTCAAATCTGGATAGGTGGGGTTAACGGAGGTAGGTACCGGAAGGGGAGGGTTTAAAACAAGAGGGCTGGGCTCTGAACTAGAGGAGGGGGTAGGTGGGGACAACGGGGCAAGGGGAGTAGCGTTACCAACAGCACCTCCTCTCGCTCTTCCTGTGGAGGAGGAGTAAGGGGGCGGCATGGGGATCTCGGATTCAGGAGGCGTGTCCAAAATGGGCGTAATTACGGCCTTAGTGGACAAGCGAGTTCTGGCCACCATGAGGCGACATTGTTCCTCGTGGCATACCCGGATCCATTTTGGCAAGTCATTTACGGCCTGCTTCCAACAGTCAATATACGGAAACTGGCCGTAAAGTTCAGGCCTACCTGATACAGCCACGTGTACACGCTGTACCAGATTAGGATCCAAACTGCCACGTGGTGGCCATGCAGCCACCAAAGTAGGCCATTCCCTACTACATAAAGTAGTCAGGCGTGTTGGAGACATTTTTACCCCAAAATCATACACAGTGTATCCCTTTTTAAAGTTTTTCAACATACATCCTAAGGGATCCATAATCGTTGAATCTGACGCACCCATACTAACAATGAAGCGTCGTCTCCAACAGAAACCAAACAAACACACTTCCAACAGTCACACCCGTTCCCTCGGCAACAGCACCACATGGTACAGTTACTAAACGAAACGCACACAACAAAACACTCAGGGAATTCCCGTACACACACAGCTGTTACACCAGTCACTAAATAACTATTACTGCGCCTCTTGGCGAAACTATACAGTCACCCACGCTATAATTCCCTATATCTGAATTACCCGTCTATAACATACCCAAGTAACATCGTCTTTACAAACAGTAGTTATAGTACGGTTAGCATTGGTTAGAGTACAATTTAAAGTCACAGTTCAATTAGTAGTGGTTATGGTGTTAAACATACAACATAGACGACAGTTATTAGTAGTTATTTACAGTATCAGTAATTATACATGGTTATGGTACCGTGCGCTATAATGCAGTTACACACTATTCACACTCTCGCTAGACGGCAGAGCTCACGCTACCTAGCAAGATATACACGCTACTACAACATTCTTTAACACATTTACAATTCCCAACTAATCTATTGGCCAGTACCTCGATGGACTACCTAAAACTATTTACATCCGTTTTGGTTAGCCACGCTGCCCAAGCACCACATATAGCGAACTAGAGGGCGGAATTTACAACAGCACCCTCTTAGTCTATATACTCTATCAAAAATCTAGTGGGTTCCAAATTTACACGCCTTCCCACTTAGCCAAGATAGGTTGAGATCTAGCGGACCGAATTTGCACAGACGCCGCTTAGTCTCCCGGTCCCTCCGACCTAGCGAACGTAATATACACCCTAGAACGCTAATCTAGACAAGACACCGGTGTCCGGCTTGGGCTATTTACACAGAACCCTGCCTGACTCCAAACCAAAATTAAACAGGCTGACTACAGGGCGTTTAATTACGAGCGGTGCGCCTTCGCTCCTTCCCTCCACTGGAGGGGGCAGATTCCATACACAAATAACCCCTTATGGGCCTACCGCACAATCGGTATCCAATACCCCTAGTGGGTCCACCGTCTAAAATAGTAGTCATCTTGCATCCTCGTTCCTGAACCTGGGTTCACACTCATCGACGGGGGCACCCCAGCACTTACTACGTAGAGGCTGATGAGCTCCTGGACAACAGACCAGTGGCGCCAAGACGAAGGGAGGTCCACGCAGAAGTTCAGGGGTGCAGCCGTAGAGAGCGTGGGCAAAGATTGACCGTCTCATGCCTCTGCTTCTCAGCTACCATTGAACGATGAGCTTCCCGGCCAATGCACCAAATGATACCGGAGAAACTGACGGAAGCCAAGCACAGAGAGATGGACACAGGTTTCTTCAGGAAGGAAGAGATTCTTTATTCGATTCACCGACCGGGACTCAGAGGGACTAATGTCACCAAAAAACAGCAAAGTCTGAGCCCTGATCATACAGTGTAGGTCCCTTATATAGGCATGTAGCTCCTCCCATAATCAGTTCAACCTACACATACTCTTATCCATCAACCGAATAGAGACTAAATTCCTGTTTGACCACATGGCTTGCCCAGCGCAATGGAGGAGGGGAAATACTCGTATATCCTGTATTCCTACACCTGCTCCTTACACTACTAATTGTATCGTTGCCACGTGCAACCAACCGACCGATACATCAACATATGCAAGTGCACATACCACGTGGCAATCTTGTCCTAGTAAATTTATTTTTACTGAGATTCCACCACAGCAGGGGTTAACTGGAATCAGAGCCAGAGATTACCTAGTAAATGGATAATACACACAGCCACACACAAAGCCATACACATTTAATCAAACACACACTCATTCATGTACACACTCTGATACATACTGCTTCACACACCACTGCACACTGCCATACAGACAGAACTGAAATTCACTTAACTCAATGCTGTAATTGCTATTTCCAATTTGTAGCAGCAGAATTTCATGGGAACTGACTTGCGCAAACTCAAACATGCTCGGTTTTATTCATAATTTGCAGTGCCATTCCTGGCACCAGCAAAAACAGTGGGGTGAAGTGAAGAACAGGCATTTTTGGTAAATAAGCAGCTTACAGTAGTTTCCCATGGTGGACAAGAGGTCTTCCCAATAATGTGGGCTGGATCTCCTGTCCAATCAGGAGATAGCAAGACAAAAAGATGATTAATGATTGAACAGCCACTAAATGTTGATTTTATACACAGATCAAGTGAAGTAACCAACGGGGAAGCAAAAGGAATAGTAATATAGCAGCTATACTTCCAAGCAAGATTCTTCCAGACACTTTGACTGCAGCTTTTGAGGGAGATAGACCAGTAGTCTTGTGTGTTTACCCACGTTGTGCCTGAGTTGGAGCAAGTGATAGCATGGGAGCCTTGGTTCTAGTGTGATACTAGGTTTAGCTTCATGTTTTATCAAGCAGCTAGTAAAGAAACTAGAAAAATCTTGTGGAAGATAGATGATTGGTAATCTGTCATTCTGGTGTGACAATTTTCTGAATATACAGATGTTAAAGGTTGGGGGGGGGGCGGGTTGGAGGAAAAAACATGCTGATTTTGGGAAGTGTGGTGTTGGGAAAAATCCTTTTGTCTAGCTTGGGTTATTGATCCTAGTGTAAAACTAGCTTAGCAATACACAGTTATAAAAAGTGTTGTTTTTTTGTTAGCTTTCCTTTTGGAGAAAGACAATTCTGTTTTATTTTATTATTCTGACTGTTTTCCTTCTAGTGCAGGGGTGCCCAATAGGTAGATCCCCAGATGTTGTAGAACTACTAGATTTAAAACATCTGGGTATCTACTGTAGTAGGAATGATGTGCTAAGACGCACATAAGAGACTGGAGACAGTTTCACAGGAAGCAAACAATTATTTATTCTGTGCAGTCGCAGTGTAGACTAACGTCTTCAAAAAAAACACTGAACCTCGAATCATCAGTGAACAACGCTTATATACCATAAATTACATAATTCATACGTACAGAGGAAATACAAGAGTTACATCCAAACTGCAGCAAATATTACCCCGCCAGCAAGCTATTAATTATCACTACATGTATTAGCTACTTGTAAGCATTCCTGACATTACACACACGCATTCCTGAGTGTTTATATTGCAATTTAACCACATAAGTTGCAGGTGATTCTGAGGCATCCTGTAGCCTCTATCACACTACCTTTTGGGCACCACTGCAAATCCACCAAGCAATAACCTATTTTGCATCCCAAACGTCAAACACTTATTTTTACTCAATGTTGTGCTACTTTCAGTAATACACAAACATTCATATACCTTACTAAATTTATTGTAATACGAAAATTAATCCCACCATCATCAATGTCATATACTAATCCAGGGCTTGACAAATTTGCTTTGAATCTAGGAGCCAGCTAAAGCAGTTAGGAGCCAGATTTTTTTTAAACTTACATAGCTTTATTTTCAACGACAAAAGTACAATTCTTAAAGAGACACGATAGTCACCAGGACCATTAGAGCTTAATTTAGTGGTTCTTGTGTCTATAGCCTGACCCTGCAGGCTTTTTAATGTAAACACCACCTTTTCAGAGTGACACCTCTAGTGACCATCACTCAAATGGTCATTAAAGGTGCTTTCTGTGTCAGTGCTGCACAGTGTGCAGCACCTACATTCAACAACTCCATGCTTTGCGTGCGTGGAGGTGCTGGTTGTTCTCCATAGAGGTGCATTGATTCAATGCATCTCTATGAGGAGATGCTGATTGGTGCAGGGTTTTGCAGCCAATCCCATGGGAAAATATTGGATTGGCTAAAATCATCAAGCTTGATGATCTAGCCATAGAGGCAGAGCCAGTCGAGGGGATACAAGCACGGCATGGGAAAAAAAGGTGAGTAAAAACACCATTCCCTTGCGAATGGAAGGGGTCTGGTAACCTAAACACACATACACACACCATGACAGACAGACACACATACCTCGACAGACACACACACACACACACACACACATACATATAACATGACAGACATACACACACACCCCATGACAGACACACACACACACTATGACAGACAGACCCATATACTCACATTATGACAGACATACACTGACACAAACTCACACAATATTGCTTGTATTTATATCTGGAGTCCAGTGGGCGACCAGCTGGGCGATTGTGCAGGCTGGTGGCAAATTGGGGGGTTATGGAGATGGGCGGCATGATTGGGGATTATTGATATTATAAAGGCTGGCGGCTTGCTGTGCGTATTGCTACCGGACAGCAAGGGAGCTGTGATGTCCCTGCTCTGCTCCCTCGCATGGCAATTAGTGAGTCCAGGGTTGGCATATGACGTCATATTCCATCCCCGGTCTAACCAAGCAGTGCGCGAGGGAGCAGAGAAGGGACATCACAGGTCCCTCGCTGCCCGCCTACTATTCGCCTAGCCAACTGTCTGCCTTCACGACCTCCCAGCATACCAACTTGCCACAGGCTTCCACAATTCCCCAGTCTGCATGAGCGGAACCTACACAATATTAGGTGGTTTTAATGTTGTGGCTGATCAATGTATACAATTGTGCTCAAACATTTGCATACCCTTGGACAATTGGTAATATATGTACAATTTTGAAAGAAAACATGAGTGAGAAGGCAAAACACATTTCTTATGAGATTCATATTCAACTGTATGTTATAACAGAATGGCATAATCATACAACAAAGAGAAAAATGAAATGAGTTCTTAATACTGTGTATTGCCCCCTTTAGCATCAATGACAGCGTGCAGTGTTTTGTAAAAGTTGTCTTTGAGGCCCCTTATTCTTGCAGGCGGTATAGGTGTCCATTCGTCTTGGCAAAATGTCTCCATGTCATGCAAAGTATTTGGTCGTCTTGCATGAACCACTCATTTGAGATCTCCCCAAAATGGCTCGATGATATTAAGGTCAGGAGCCTGTGATGGCCACTCCAAAGCCTTCATCTTTTTCTTCTGTAACCACTGGAGGGTTAACTTGGCCTTGTGCTTAGGGTCATTGTCATGCTGGAAAGTCCATGAGCAGGCTTTGTGCAGAAGAATGTAAACTGTCTGCCAGTATTTTATGATAAGATACACATATATAGGCACCTACACAGATGAATACACAAGAGGGGAACCTTCACAATATCAGGTGGGTGGTTTTAATGTTGTGGCTGATCTGTGTATACACAGTGTGTGGCTGCAATGTACTACCCAATTGAACACTACTTATACTGGGTTTGCCAGTAATTGTGCAGCATGCAAATTTGAAGTAATGAAGAATTAGTTAGCAAAGCCATTTATTTTTGTATTTTACTTTGTACTGTGAAGCACTGTGTGTTGGAGCAGTGTAGCAAAACACAATAACTGTCACGACTAGTAATGTGGTCCAGCACGCAGAAACTATGTAAACATATACATAGGTAAGAAAAGGAAAATAACAGGATAGAGCGTAAACCGGACCTTAGAATGGCCGGACTAATACGCTAGAGACAGAGAATGGTCAAAGGGAAAGCCGAGGTCAAGGAAGCCAGAAAATACTCAATACCGATAAAACAAGCCAAGTCAGGGAAACCAGAAATCAGAATAACCAGGGAAACGCCAAGGATCAGGATACCAGGAAATCAGAATCATGGAAATAGCACTCTCAGGAAACCAGGAAACTGAAACCACGACAGGGCCAAGTACTGGAAAAAGCTAGGGGTTTAAATACCCATCTCTAGGCTATGATTGGTCAGAGGGCGACCTCTGACCCCAAAACGTGCGTGTGCGTTGACGTCGTGACGTCACGCACACGTTGGTATAATGCTCGGGGGCGGAGCTACTCTTAGGCGCGACCACGTGGTCGGCGCCATGTTTGATTCGGGCGTGATGCCCGGAAGAATGGAAGGAGCGGTTCCCGGCTCGCCGACGAGCAGGTAAGCTCGTGTTGTCGGCGCGGCCGTGCCGGTCGGGCACGGCCGTGAGGCTCGGCGGGCCGGTGACCGCAACAATAACATTACAGCAGTAGTAAGACTACTAAGCAGCAATCCATTTTTCAACACAAGCATAAGGCAGGGTGAAACCATTACAATGACAGGCATTTTACAAAAAGGGATCTGACATCAGCAGCAGTATCTCCTCCACTACTACCACCCTTTTTAGATTAAAAATCATGTTCTTAGAACACTGGCTTAAAGATAGTCCCAAGAGTACATGTAAATGGAACCTTTTCGAATTAGACAAAATGGTAAGTAAAGTGCCTCAGGATTATGTCCTGGGTCCACTTCTCTTTAATTTGTTATGAATAATCTTGAAGTGGGCATTGACATTGTGTAATCTGCAAACTTGTGCAGATTTTGCAGATGACACAAAACTAGGTACGATAATACAGTCTGAACATAATATAACTTCTCTACAGAGGGCATTGGAAAAATTAGGTGGCAAATGGCAGATGGTATTCAATACAGATACATGCAACATCATGCGTTTTGGAATAAGAAACTCACAAGCCACTTATACATTAATGGGGTTGAGTTAGGGATGACAATAAATGAAAAAAACCTTTGGAGCAATTATAGATAACAAACTAGGCAACAGTGTGCAATGCGGGTGTGCAAAAGCTAGTAAGATGCTGTCATTTTGAAAAATGTGTGTTGAAGCATGTCATCAAAATATTCAATACAATTAAAGAAGGATATTCCAGAAATAGAAAAAGGTGTGAGCTACAAAATTAGGAAGGAGGATAGAAAACATTTGTTATTAAAAACGGAATTAATTTTCTTTAGAGAAAAGTGGCCTCAGATGGGATAGTATGACACTATAGAAATATATACAGGGTCAGAACAAACCACTAGGTGCTAACTTGTTCAGAATATACAACAGACATGAGCTCACCCATTGAGACTGGAAGGTGTTTTTGCTTACTGAAGAAGAAAGGTGCAGAATTTCTCTACGTAAAGTGGTTGTTCTATGAGTTTCTATAGGTATTTTTTACAAAGGCCTTGGGTAGTTTTTTTGCATAACCAGAATATTCAAGGATATGACTGGTGTGTATGTGAACAGGTTGTTGATCAAAGGAGAAATCTGATTGCCGTTACAAAGTCAAGAAATAGCAGAAATAATAATATATAACTATGTAACAAATAAGAAAATCTGAAAAAGATCATTGAAGCTCAAACAGTTATCCTATATGATTACATTGGTGATTTGTTAAGTTTGTTAAGGAAGTCAGTTATGTATTTTATGAAGCTGTTGGTGTTGGTGACTAGAGGTTATTTAAATAAATGAGTTCATGTGTATGTATGTATATGTGTTTGTGTGTATGTATATGTGTTCATGTGGTTATGTGTATGTGTATACATATATACATTTGTGTGTGTATGTATAAAGTGTGCATATACATGCATGCATGTATGTATATGTGAATAGGTGTATATATGTGAATATGTGAATAGGTGTATGTATACATATACATATATAGGGTTCTAAACGTTGGTTTTTTGATCTGCACATGAATTAAATAAAATAGAAGATTTTCATCAAGTCCTGTGAGTGCATCCTGTATCTTCTGTTTGACTATATATGGTTCTATGTATGTGTAGGCATATTGGTATATGTGTAGGTACATGTATTGATGCTTGTGCGTGGATGTATGTGTAGGTGTGCATGTACATATATTTGGTTTGAGAATTTGGTTTGAGAATTTGAGTATTTATATGTATATTGTTGTATGTACTTGTGTATATAGTGTGTATACTTGTACATATGCACTATTTGTGTATATGTACATGTGTGTGAGTATGTGCATGTGTCTGCTGGATATAGGACTTCATTCATATCCTGTAACACTTGGATGGGAATTCATGCATTCTTAATATAAGTAATGAAAAAAAAACAACAACAATTACTTATATTAAGAATGCATGAATTCCCATCCAAGAGTTACAGGATATGAATGAAGGCCTATATCCAGCAGACACACGCACAAATCTGTCTAATCTGCACTCATGTCCCTAGCACCATCTTGTGCACTGTTTTCTTTATCTCTCTCCCCATTCACTCTGTGATCTTCACACAAGATATGTATGACCCTCTGCAAGAATGGTGTCTATGTTCTATCAAATCTGTCTTATCATGTTGCTTTAACCCCTGTATCACAACTCAAGTCTGAATTCTATGTTTCCTCTTGCTCAGAAATGCTTTAGACTTGAGAAAGGGAGGATCTCCCGAAAGCTTGTCATTTAAAAATTCTGTTAGTCCAATTAAAAAAGTATTACAAAATACAAATGTGATCTGTTTTTTTACATCTACGTCACTGGACTAATACGGCTACAATCTCTCTCTCTCTCTCTCTCTCTCTCTCTTTATATATATATATATATACATATATATATAATACATTTAAAAAATATATATATATGTCTTTTTATATTCACATATATATATATAAATATACACACACAAAAATGTCACATATATATTTAACTATTAACTACATAATTATTTGATTTTGTTAATCATTATTTGAGAGACCTCCCGGACAATCCAGGCAGACAGTCCAGCGAATTTAATTGGCAAGTCTTATATTGACCCTGTAACGTTCCAAAACACCATAAAACCTGTAAATGTTATTATACTCGGGAGACTTCGCTGAACACAAATATGAGTCTAGGTCTCAAAGGCAACATAGGCCTAGCAAACCAATCTGGCAAATTTCAATGTGCAAACATGGAAAAGGGGAAAGCCCTACATTTGACCCCTGTAAGTTTGCAAAAACCCATAAAACCTGTACATTGGGGGTACTGTACTATATTCAGGAGATGTTGCTGAACACATATTGGGGTGTTCTTTATCAGTAACACATAACAGGAACTGAGAATCCATGCCTAAAGTACAACGTGAGAGAAAAATAACACAAAATGACTACCCAAAAAGACTGGTGGTAGAATTAGTTCATGGAAAGTGTTAAAATACCACATTTTGAAATACCCTAGGGTGTCTACTTTAAAAATATATTGGTTTGATGGGGGTAAATTGCACTGCCTGGCAGGAGCTGGTAAAAAAAATGTCACTCAAAAGGTTCACTCCTTAAAAAAACCTATACAACCACCAGTGAGTGTCCAAGTTAAAACACGTGTGAAACCACACATCAAAGGGCACGACATTTCGTTAGTCAACAAGGTGCTACAGGTTTGAGGTATCTCATCGTACCGTGGCCTACCACAGGAATTGATCAAAGCAGAGCCTTTCTGTTGGCAGCCCCTTGATGGAGTGTGAGGGTTGGGAACAGGTAGCAAAATCACCCCCTCTGTCTAATGTTACTATTAAATGAAAACAAGGTGAGAATTTGCAATACATCACAGTAAGCCAATACAGAACCGTCCCTACCTAACCATACACTAATCCCTGATAAGCCAACAGATTAGGGGGGCTCTCCAGACACACTTTACTGGCACTGTGATTGGTAAAGTTGAGAAAACGGCCTGCATTTCTTTCTTTTTTTTTTTTAATAGCGTTGAAACGCTATAGCGTTTTTCAATAATCTGGTACCTTCAGTCTGACAATCGCAGTGTGGTATACCCTGCAGTCAAAGGGGCCTGATTGGAAATGGGGCTTTTTTTTTTTAATTCTTTATTTTTGCACACGATAGGTAAGGCAAGAATAGTACAACTTGGAGGCTTGCACAGAAGCCAATAGACAAAAATTCAATCTCGTACACACAGTAATTGACAGTAGACGACAGCACAAGCCACTTTATGAATTCTGGAAAACTTGTCCCCCATCGAGGATTTTATGTTTCCTTAAAATTCTACGCTTAACACTCGATAGGCATAGCCAGAGCAATATAACTGTGAGGCTTGCACAGAAGCCAAAATGCAAGAGCTCAGTTTCGGAAACACAAAGTTTGACAGCAGCCCACTTGCCAAGCCTCGCTATAATTTCTACATCTCTTGCCTCCTACCGGGGATTTTGTAATTTTATTCAGGCGATATATCTTAAGTAGGAGCCCTACTCTTATCAATGCCAGAGTTAACTTTAGGTATCCTCAATTCTCCATCAGTATATTCATGCCTGTGTGAGAAAAAATAAAAAACGAACGCATAGAGTGAGACAATAAGAAATATAGAAGAGGAAAATAGCAAGATGTGAAAAGTGAAGAAGTATAAGAAGAGAAGAAGAAGAGATTTAGCGAGGAAGAAGGGAGGCGAACGAGGCTAATGAGGTCCCCACCGATACTGGACCACTCGGTACTAGATCCTGGCCTACACTAGACGTCCATCTCCTCAGTCACTACTGGAGCCCATTATGCTAGAGTCCCATGATTCCCAAATCCTCTGGAAATTGACGGTTGTCCCTCTCAATCTAGGGGGCATTTTTTTTTTATTATTATTAAATGTGTCAAATGTGGGGTCATCACCATAGAAACTGATAAGTGTAATTACCATGCTGATGTCAGGATCGGGACAGGGATCCAACACGCAGAGTACAAACAGTAGCCAGATACGTATACCGGACCTTAGAATGGCCGGACTAACGTAAGTAGTACAGTATAGAATGGTCAAAGACAAGCCGAGGTCGAGGGTAACAGAAGACAGGTAAGCGAGAGACAAGCCAAATCAAGGGTAACAGAGATAAGCAGAGTAAGGTAAACAAGCCGGGTCAAAACCAAAAGGGATAATAGAATACACAAGCACTGAGTGACTAGAACAAGCTAGAACCACGACAGGGCAATGAGCTAATGAAAGAAGCTCTGTTAAATACCCTGTTCAGAACAGTAACCACGCCTCCGAGGCGTCCTGATTGGTCCTGCAGCAATTGACTGACAGGTCGTTCCGGGGGAGTGTCCTGATGACTACTTCCTGCCTAGATGCTGTAAAAGGCAGTCACTCCCTCGCGGCCGGCCTAGCATGACCGGATAGACCGCGGGGAAGGGAGCCATCAGACCGTCTGGATGGAGGAACAGCTAAGTCTCTACCTCTTTCGGAGGTAGAGACCACAGGTACCCTGACAGTACCCCCCCTCTCAGATACGCCCACCGGGCGGAATGAACCGGGACGAAATGGGAAGCGAGAGTGATACGCCCTGCGTGTTCAATTTTCTGGTTGGTACGTTCAGCAGCTCCGTTAGACTGAGGATGATAGGCAGAAGAAAAGTTTAATTTAATACCAAGTTGAGAGCAGAAGGACCTCCAAAAGCGGGAAACAAATTGGGAGCCTCTGTCCGATACAATTTGAGAGGGTATCCCATGTAGGCGAAAAATCTCCTTAGCGAATATCTCTGCCAATTCGGGAGAAGACGGGAGTTTAGGCAGGGGAATGAAGTGTGCCATCTTAGTAAACCTGTCAACCACGGTGAGGATAACAGTCTGTCTTTTAGAGATAGGTAGATCGACAATAAAGTCCATGGCCAAACAGGACCATGGTTTTTCTGGAACCTCCAAGGGGTGCAGGAATCCACATGGAAGCGTATGGGGTTGTTTGGTTTTAGTACAAACTTCACATGCAGCGATGAACTCCTCAATATCCCTCCGTAAAGCAGGCCACCAGAAGTCCTTAGAGATCAACGCGTAAGTTTTGCGAATACCAGGATGTCCCGCCATCTTGCTATTATGTAAACACTGTAAAAGTTCCAGTTGAAGAGCAGGAGGAACGAAATGACGGCCCGCAGGAGTCTGTTTAGGTGCTAGATGTTGCAACTTAATGATCTCGGCCAGTAATGGAGAATGAATCCTGAGATTCGTATTAGCAATGATATTGCATTTCGGAACTATAGAAGAAAGAACTGGTTCAGGTACAGTAGAAGGTTCATATTGGCGAGATAATGCATCGGCTTTAGAGTTTTTAGAACCAGGTCTGTAAGTCAGTACATAATTGAAGTGAGTCAGGAATAAGGACAAGTTTTTGTGGTCCGTCAAAATCGTAATAGGGTGTAGGGTCCCCTCCAACAAATGTCTCCACTCCTTTAAGGCTTTAATGACTGCTAACAGTTCCCTTTCCCCCGATGTCATATCTGCTCTCAGGCCCAGAAAATTTCTTAGAGAAGAAACCACAAGGGTGTAACGGTTTATCCACCCCTAACCTTTGAGACAGAACAGCCCCAACTGCTGTCTCATAGGCATCGACCTCAAGCAAGAAAGGCAGAGTCGTATCAGGATGGACTAGAATGGGAGCCGAGGCAAAAAGTTCCTTGAGAGTCTTGAAAGCACCAAGAGCTTCCTTAGACCAGAACTTAGTATCAGCCCCTTGTTTGGTCATATTGGTAATAGGCGCAATGATAGAGGAGTATCCTTTAATGAAGCGCCTATAGTAGTTGGAAAAACCAATAAACCTTTGGATAGCCTTGAGTCCTTTGGGCAAGGGCCAGTCTAAAATAGATTGGAGTTTTACAGGATCCATTTTAAAACCCTCCCCAGAAATCACGTATCCAAGAAAGTCTACCTGAGACTGATCAAAACTGCACTTCTCCAATTTGCAATATAGACCATGTTGCAGCAGCTTGTGTAATACCTTTCTGACCTGTCTATGGTGAGTCTCAATCTCCTTAGAGTGTATTAGTATGTCGTCCAGGTAAACAATAACACAATCATGCTGAAACTCCCTAAGTACCTCATTAATCAAATCTTGAAATACTGCAGGAGCATTGCATAGTCCAAATGGCATAACAGTGTATTCGTAATGGCCATACCGGGTATTGAATGCCGTCATCCACTCGTGACCTTGCTGGATTCTCACCAAATTGTAAGCCCCTCTGAGATCTAACTTGGTGAAGATTTTGGATCCCTTAAGACGATCAAATAACTCGGTAATCAGTGGGATAGGATAGGCATTTCTGACAGTTATTTTATTCAAGCCTCGGTAATCGATACAAGGTCTCAGCGTGCCATCCTTCTTCTTAATGAAAAAGAACCCAGCCCCGGCCGGAGAAGAAGACCTCCTGATGAATCCCTTTTCTAAATTCTCCCGAATATACTCCTCTAGAACCGAGTTTTCCTGAACAGACAAAGGATATACATGGCCCCACGGAGGCATAGTGCCGGGTAGAAGCTTAATCTTACAGTCAAATGACCTGCGTGGAGGCAAAGAATCGGCATTCTTCTTGTCAAACACTGCCCTTAAGTCTAGGTAAAGGTCTGGTATTTGTCTTTCTGTGGACTGAGTAGGATTCTCCGGTATGTTAATATTAGCTAATGGAGAAACCTTGCACAAACACCGATCCTGGCAGCCCTGGCCCCACGAGAGTATCTCTCCTAACTCCCAATCGATAATAGGGTTATGTTTTTTCAACCATGGGTACCCCAGAACTATGGGAACGGAAGGAGACGAAATGAGCATAAGAGATAATTTCTCCACGTGTAGGATACCAACATTTAAATCAATGGGTATGGTCTCACGAAAGATAACAGGGTCTAGTAGTGGTCTACCATCTATGGCCTCAACGGCCAAAGGTGTCTCCGTTAGCTGGGATGGGAAATTGTTCTTACTAGCAAAGGCTTGGTCGATAAAATTCTCAGCAGCACCGGAATCTATCAATGCCATAGCCCTTACTACTTCCCTCCCCCAAGTTAAGGAAACTGGTAGCAGAAGCCTGTGATCTTTATAATTAGGAGTAGAGGACAAAATAGAAACACCCAAGGCCTGTCCTCTAGAGAGACTTAGGTGCGAGCGTTTCCCGGGCGGTTAGAACAGTTCGAGAGTAAATGACCCTTGACTCCACAATACATACACAAACCCTCTCTTCTCCTGTGCTGTCTTTCCTCCTCAGAGAGGCGGGTATACCCTATCTGCATAGGTTCAGTAAGCAAAGATATCGTGGAGTCAGGACTTGGAAAAGCGGGAGCTAACCTAAAAGAAGGTCTCTGGTTCCTCTCTCGAGTGTTCTGTCTCTCTCTTAGACGTTCATCTATACGAGAGATGAACGAAATTAAATCCTCTAAATTCTCAGGGAGTTCTCTGGTAGCAACCTCATCAAGGATTACATCAGATAGGCCATTCAAAAATACATCCATATACGCCTGCTCATTCCACTTGATTTCTGCCGCCAGAGACCTGAACTCTAGTGCATAATCCACCAGTGTTCGGTTCTCCTGTCTCAGGCGCAACAGTAATCTGGCTGCATTAACCTTTCTACCTGGAGGGTCAAATGTTCTTCTAAAAGCAGCTACAAATGCGTTATAGTTATAAACTAATGGGTTATCGTTCTCCCATAGTGGGTTGGCCCATCTCAGAGCTTTCTCAATGAGTAGGGTGATAATAAATCCTACTTTTGCCCTATCTGTAGGATAAGAGCGAGGTTGCAATTCAAAGTGGATACTAATTTGGTTTAAAAAACCACGACACTTCTCAGGAGCCCCACCATAGCGTACTGGGGGGGTAATGTGAGAAGAAGCACTCACTGTGGCTACCTCTAGACCTGAACAGACAGGAGAAACAGGGGTATTACGTATCTCCTCTGGTGGGTTATTAGCACAAGCTAATAGAGCCTGTAGCACAAGCGCCATCTGATCCATTCTGTGATCCATGGCTTCAAACCTAGGATCAGGAGCAGCCAGCTTACTGTTTGTACTTGCAGGATCCATTGGCCCTGTCGTAATGTCAGGATCGGGACAGGGATCCAACACGCAGAGTACAAACAGTAGCCAGATACGTATACCGGACCTTAGAATGGCCGGACTAACGTAAGTAGTACAGTATAGAATGGTCAAAGACAAGCCGAGGTCGAGGGTAACAGAAGACAGGTAAGCGAGAGACAAGCCGAATCAAGGGTAACAGAGATAAGCAGAGTAAGGTAAACAAGCCGGGTCAAAACCAAAAGGGATAATAGAATACACAAGCACTGAGTGACTAGAACAAGCTAGAACCACGACAGGGCAATGAGCTAATGAAAGAAGCTCTGTTAAATACCCTGTTCAGAACAGTAACCACGCCTCCGAGGCGTCCTGATTGGTCCTGCAGCAATTGACTGACAGGTCGTTCCGGGGGAGTGTCCTGATGACTACTTCCTGCCTAGATGCTGTAAAAGGCAGTCACTCCCTCGCGGCCGGCCTAGCATGACCGGATAGACCGCGGGGAAGGGAGCCATCAGACCATCTGGATGGAGGAACAGCTAAGTCTCTACCTCTTTCGGAGGTAGAGACCACAGGTACCCTGACAGCTGATTACCCTCCCTTATAAGGTTTTGCACGTTATGAACCTTTCAAATTAATTTTTGCAAAAAGAGGCCCAACGATCTCTGGTGTAGTCAAGTTGGCCATTTCCCCAACTGGAGGTTCTGGTGTTCATTGGGTAGAATAATAGTTAATTAGTTAAGTATTAGTTAATTAGCTAATGAGTATCTAAATCATTGTATTTTTCGATAGACTGAGGGGATCTTGTCATGTTAGTCATTTGTTTGTTTCCGACATGTTGGTTGCTCTTTGGCAGGTGAAGGGTCGGGGAGGGTGGGTCAGTGGTGTCGGGTTTGTGTTAGGGGGGGTTGTTTGCCGCTGTGTGGTTGTTCAGCCTGGGCCATCTATGTGTGTAGAATGTTCCTCCAGAGTGGAGGGGTATTGCATCCAGTAACCTGGAGTGACGGAAGAGCATGAGGGTGAGGAGGGGGGGGGGGGGGGCTGGTCTGGAGGTAAAGGATGGGATCTAATAGGAGAGGGGGGGTGTCAGCGGGTCGGCTCTGGATCCCCTCTCCCCCCCACCGTCCCGCGCAGGGAGGTTTGCACTATGGAGGCTGTTCTATCGCCGTTGAAAGTTGTGTATTTCCGTTCCGGGTTGGGTAGATTGTTGTTAGCCAATGTGTCCAGTGGTACCAGATTTTCTGGTAGGTCTGGCTCTTTCCCTTTGCCATCAGGATGATTTCCTCTATGTTCCTGATGTCTTGAAATATAATATTTTTGTATTAAAAATACAAGCAATTTATTTGAAAATAGTGAACAATAATAATAATAAAAAGCCAGCAAAGATGAGTCCACAGTAAGCACTAATGGTATAAATGATGGAAAGAAAAAACCCTTCAGTCGCAACTCCTGGGGGGTTAAATTATACCTATAAAGTGCTAAAACCAGAAGAAAAAGTAACTCAAAGACACCAAACTCTGAAACTGCAGAGCAATGCTGGTAGTGCTCAACGCGTTTCGTCCCGTGGTCGTCAGGACTTCCTCAAGAGCTGGAGTGTGGTTTCAAGTGTACTATCTACACATGAAACAAATTGGGGTGTTCATTGTCAGTAACACATAACAGGAACTCACCAATTGTGTTTTTTTTATTTTATTTTTATTTGGCCTAGGTTGGTGGTAAAATGGCTGCATGAAAAGAGTCAAAATACCCCAGGTTTAATATCTAAGGTTGGCCTCTTTTAAAAAAATATATACATGTGAAGGGTTATTTAGGGTTAATCCATGCCTAAAGTACAATGTGAGAGAGAAATAACAAAAAAATTACTACCCGAACATTTGACAAAGACTGGTGGTAGAATTAATGGAAAGCGTTAAAATACCATCATCTGAAATACCCTAGGGTGTCTACTTTTCAAAAAAAATATATGGTTGGATGGGAGTAAATTACATTGGACATGGGTGCATGATGACCAGCTGTCAAAATTCCAAGTGGGAAAACTGGAATGCGCACCCTCCAAATAAGGTATTTTAGCCCCCAGAGAACCTGACACACCTATACATGGGTGGGATCACTCTACTCAGGAGATGTTGCTGAACACATATACATTTATTTGATTTTATTGTTTTTGTTTTAGCAACTAATTGGTTGGAGAAAGACCTTTTAGACTTGGATGCCAGGAGCAAACACAAGATAATATGAACCATATTAGAATGGCAGCAGTCGTTGCCTACATAGGATTTACTGAGATCACTATTATTGCATATGTGTCTATAATAATGCAGTGTTTAAAAAGTGATTATTGGCTTGTTGAGTGTGCGTAATTAATAATTCCTGTGGTGAGGTCACAATCCGGTTTTGTATTCCCTCAAAGATATCTAATTATCTCAAAAGCAGGCTATTAAAACTGTTATACATATTAATGAGCTACATTTCTGAATTGCCAATTTTACACCTCAATGTGTTGTCATTATGTTTTCTTTAAGACTATGTTGTTCTCTATGTAGAAATACTCAATTTACACCCTGTAGAACAATCAATATAAATAAACAAAATATATATATATATATATATATATATATATATATATATATATATATATATATATATATATATATATATAAATATTAATCTTTGGGGTGGTCTTCATCTCTTTCAATATCAGCTTCTCGGTTTTTAGTATAGCCTATTTACCCTTTTACAAGTATTGTTTGTCACAGCAAGGGTGCATAATTCAATGTTGCACTATGGAATATTATCATTTATTGTAATTTGTGTAGTGCATAGGTGAACGGGCTGCTTGGTAGAGGTGGTATTGTCAATTCCAAAAGGGTTAATTTGATTGTATGGGAGGGCAGAATGTTTAGAGCCTAAATTCCTCTTTGAAGCTGGGACCCCAACAGAAGTCACACATAAGTGGCCTGGAAGTCTGGTTTAATTATAAACCAACTCTCTAATTTGCCATATGTCTAGATTCCCTCATAGATAGGGTGTCCTTTGATATGTTAATGGACAGTAGAATTGTATGCCAGTATTATATGCAAAAGAAACATTAATACTTACCCACAAATTAATAATTAATTATTTTTATTATATTTAGAATGGGACAAGCACAATCTTCTAATCAAGCCTAAACATGATTTGCTTAACTTAACCATAGGGGAAGGGATAGTGATGCCCACTATATTGGGTCACAGGTAAGGAGTACATATCTATGGAATGGAAAAATGGTAACAAATTCATAGATGCAATTATTTCTGTGGTATGTACATAAGAGGAGATAGAACCAAATGTTTCCATTTGTACTGATGTTGATCTGGAACACAAGGGGGTGGTCACTTATAGTTACTATAGGTACCCCTTATCTCAACCTCTAGGCAAAGCTTGGTAATCCACGGGGTATATATCTAATGCATACTGAAGTGTGTATTGTACTTGATTGCGGTCAGAATCTAATTTTGAGTGAGTTACCATCTTCCTTGCCAGAGACCCGCAGAAGGTTTACTTTGAAAACCTAAGGATTAAGTGTTTAGGACTTCTGTTATTTTTATCCCTTTTGTTTTTATCTGTTATTGGTGTAAATTATTTGTTTATCGTCAATTTTTTTGTATGCATTGTGACTATTTTTTGCTAATAATAAATATTACTTTTATTAAGTAGGGATGTGCATGGGCAAAAAATTTGGTTCGGTTCGGCACTTCCGAAATTCGGGACTTTGGCAATTCGGTTCAATTCGGCACTTTAGAAATTCGGCACTTTGGCAATTCGGCACTTTGGCAATTCGGCACTTTGGCAATTCGGCACTTTGGCAATTCGGCACTTCGGTTCAGCACTTCTGAAATTCGACAATTCAGCAATTCAGGACTTTGGGAATTAGGGACTTTGGCACTTTGAGAATTCGGGACTTCAGCCATTCCCTAACCCTACTAAGGGTATGGTTAGGCGTTAGGGTTGGGGTTAGGGGTTAGGTTAGGGTAAGGGGTAGTGTTAGGATTAGATTCCTGTCTTAATTCCCTTAATTTTCCTTCCCTCTCCTGTTTTGCCACTTTTCAGAAATCCGAAGCACTTCGGCAATTTGTTTCGGTTCGGCACTTCCGAAATTCGGCACTAAGGCAAATTCAGACCGAAACAAATTGCACTTGTCTATTATTAAGTTCTGCCTTTGTCTGGTAAAGAATTACGTTACCTGAAGAGACTAATTAATGAGTGTTTTGCAATTGCATAGATATTGTGCTAAGTTATATTTGGTGGGTTTTTAATATTAAGTTACCTGGGGGACCAAGGCACCCCGTTTATAAACTGTCTTGGTGATGGCAACGTTAAAATATTAATATTTATATTATTATGTTTAAGTGTTATATATGATGTATCTGACTCATTTGACATTCTTCTTCTTACTAAGCCAAACTAGTTTTAATTTGTTTCTTTGCAGCTTAGGTCCATGGTATATACAGTGAAGTGTGTGTTTCTAATAAATGTTTATTTGTGGTCGGTTAATATAGGGTCTGTGAAATACCTTGTTACATAGTTACATAGTTGAAAAGAGACTTGCGTCCATCAAGTTCAGCCACATATGTTTTTTGCTGTTGATCCAAAAGAAGGCAAAAAACCCAGTTTGAAGCACTTCCAATTTCTTCTAGTCTAAACGCATGACCTCGTGTCCTATGTAAAGTCCGGTTTGTGAATAGATTTCCACACAATGGTTTGTATTGGCCTCGAATATATTTGTATAATGTTATCATATCCCCTCTGCGACGTTTTTCTAAACTAAATAGGTTTAAATTTGTTAACCTTTCTTCATGGCTGATATGTTCCATTCCTTTTATTAATTTTGTAGCCCGCCTCTGCACTTTTTCTAGTGCCATAATATCCTTCTTTAGAGCAGGTGCCCAAAATTGCACAGCATATTAAATGTGTGGTCTTACCAGTGATTTATAAAGAGGCAAAATTATATTCTCGTCCCGAGAATGAATGCCCTTTTTCATGCATGACAATACCCTACTGGCCTTGGCCACTGCTAATTGACATTGCACATTGTTGCATAGTTTGTTGTCTATAAAAATTCCCAAGTCCTTTTCGTGTGTTGTTATCCCTAATTCGCTTCAATTAAGGGTACACGTTGCTTGTGTATTCTTTATGCCGAAGTGCATAACTTTGCATTTTTCAACATTAAATTTCATCTGCCATTTGAGTGCCCAGTCCTCCAGTCTATCTAAATCCCTCTGCAGCAAAGTAATATCTTGCTCACATTGTATTATTTTACAACGTTTTGTGTCATCTGCAAACACTGAAACATGACTTTCAATGCTGTCAAGATCATTTATAAACATGTTAAATAGAAGGGGTCCCAGAACAGACCCCTGAGGGACACCACTTGCCACCTCTGTCCAGCTTGAAAATTTACCATTAACGACAACTCTTTGTACTCTGTTTTTAAGCCAATGTTCTACCCAAGAACAAGCATTTTCATCTAGACCGATTTCCTTGAGTTTGAACACTAATCTTCTGTGTGGAACTGTATCAAATGCCTTGGCAAAGTCCAAATAGATCACATCCACTGCAACACCCTGATCTATACTTTTACTTACTTCTTCGTAGAATGCAATCAAGTTAGTTTGACACGACCTGTGCTTCATAAAACCGTGCTGATTTTTGCTGATAACCATGTTCTTCTCAAGGAATTCTTGAATATAATCCCTTAATAATCTTTCAAATATTTTACCAGCCACAGAAGTTAAGCTCACAGGTCTATAATTTCCAGGCAAGGATTTTGAACCCTTTTTGAATATAGGAACCACATCTGCCTTCCTCCAATCCTCCGGAACACTTCCTGAAAGAAAAGAATCTTGAAAGATTAAAAACAGAGGTTCACTTATTTCTACACTTAGTTCCTTAAGTACACGTGGATGGATACAGTCAGGCCCTGGAGCTTTGTTTATATTAACTTTCTTTAGTTGCTGCAGCACCTTGTCTTGAGTTAACCAATTACAATTATTCTGCAAGTTTTTAGTAGCAATCATTTGCACATCCATTGCCATGGGTTCTTCCTTAATATATACAAAGGAGAAATAGTTATTTAAAATTCCTGCCTTTTCCTGGTCTTCATTGACTAACACCCCCGTTTCAGTTTTTAGTGTACCTACACTTTAATTTTTGTTTTTTTTAGAATTTATGTACTTAAAAAATGCTGTGGGGTTGGTTTTGCTCTCTTTAGCTATCATTTTTTCATTTTGAAGTTTAGAAAGTCTAATTTCCTTTTTGCACGCATTATTTGCTTCCTTATATCTTTTATAAGATGCATCTGATTTGTTAGATTTAAATGCTTTAAATGCCCTTTTCTTATTTTTAATCTCTTGTTTTACTTTTCTAGTAAGCCACATTGGTTTTAATTTGTTTCTTTTATATTTATTTCCCAATGGTACATACTGAGAAATGTACCTTTGTAATATTTGTTGGAAGATGATCCATTTATCCTCAGTGTTCTTTTCACTAAAGAGTTTATGCCAGTCAATATATTGTAAAGCTTCCCTTAACTTATTGAAATTGGCCTTTTTAAAATTATATGCTTTAGTATACCCCATGTGCTTTTGTTTTTTTGAGTTTATTTCAAAGGACACTATTTTGTGATCACTATTTCCCAAGTGCTCACCTACTTGAATGTTGGTCAAAAGATCAACGTTGTTTGTTAAAACCAGGTCCAGACAAGGGTCCATTCTAGTTGGTGCTTGTACTAGTTGTGACATGAAGGTGTCATTTAACAAGTTTAAAAACCTAATTCCCTTTGCTGAGCTACTAGTCCCTCTGTCCCAATTTATGTCCGGGTAATTAAAATCTCCAATAATTAAAGTATTACCCAGATTTGCAGCTTTCTCAATTTGCTCAAACAGCTGTTGTTCCTCGTCAATATTAAAATGAGGTGGTTTATAACATATCCCAACCAATAGTTGGTTTCCCTTATTTTCCCCCAAGCAGATATTTACCCATAAAGCCTCCACATTTTCCTCATCGCATTCCATTTGCTTAAGATTTGGCTTTAAATCATGGTTGACATACAAACATACCCCACTACCCTTCCTTGTGATTGGATTAAGTCGGTGTGGTGTGCCGAAACCGACGTAGGGGTAGGCCTGTAAAAAAAAGAGGGCCCCCCGAAGGAATTGTTTAAGTATGAAAAGGGTGGGTTGAACAGCGTACATCATGGCGAAGGTAAGAAGGGGGAGTAGCGTTTTTATAGGAACGCTAACTCCACCCACAAATACAGGCCTGTGGCCTTAAAACTTTTGGTCGGTTTATATAGGGATTTATTATCTTTATTATCAACATGATTGTAATACAAGTTTTTTAAACGCTTGCCTTAACTCTTTCTCTGTGTATCTGTTGTATATTGCGGATTTCCAACGTCCTAAATTTTTAATGATGTGTACTGGAGTATTGATACTGAATGTGGCTGATGTGGCCCCTATTCTGAATGAATAGAGGCAGGGTCCCAACCTAATTTAATGCACAGAGTTCTAATGTAGAACATGAATTTAGAAGTAGTAAGGGGACTACCTAGTAGTGTAAAAAGTGGAGAGTGGCTGGGATTGTCCTTAACCTGTACTAGGTAAGTGCCTAGGACTTTAACAGGGCACCAGTGATGCTTGGTAGGGTAGGAGGGTATTTCTAATGGATAGCCTAATTGATTGTTTTTTGAATGTCGGAATGACAGGAGATAGTGATCGTTCCCCTTTTTTAAGTCTTTAATGATGAGACATAATTGACTGTCTAATTGGGCTGTAATTGTGAATTCTCTAGGTCTCACAAATCCATAGAAAGCTAAGTACATAGAGGTTTTTATGACCAGGTTTGTATGGGGTTCAAATGGCAGTGTGCATCCATTCTAGTTTGTGCTTCTATTTACTGAGAAATTAATGCATAAAAAACATGTTTCTCCTGGCTCAGCAGCTAGTCACTCTATACCCCCAATCAATGTCTGGGTAGTTAAACTCTCCAACCTCCAGATGTGCAACTTTTTAAAGGGGGGTTTTAACCCCTTTAGCCCAGCGGGAGGGGGGCCCTGAGCGTGGGGGGGATCTAAGGACTATATAGTACCAGGAAAACAAGTTTGTTTTCCTGGCACTATAGTGGTCCTTTAACTACCTTCATACACTACTGTTTTCATTCACAGAATGTGGCATTAAGACCCCAATATTTTGGATTTGTACTATAATGTACAAATAAAACTAATGTAAACTCTAGTATATTTTTTTATATGAGTAAGTCATTTTAGAAGTTGACTAATCCATCACGTTTTATTATTAACAAAAATAGCATTGAACTGTTGGGAAGCAGAACATATCATCATTGTACATCATAATAATGTTGTAATATTAAAATTCCAATGTGTATCATGGGTGTTTCACAGGGAAAACAAGACTGAAATTGTATCATTTACTCTGGCCTCCCTCCCTTTGAATTCACTTTGAATTCTCACCTTAGTAAATAACCCTGTTGCATGAAAATTTTAATAAACCTTTTTTTAGAGCTCTAAGCATAGACATAAATATGTGCATAGATTTTTAGCAAAGCAGGTTATTGAATTATTAGAAATTTGGTTGACTAGGATTCTAAAGCCCAAATGATCTCTATGAAAATGTACACCATGTTTTAGAATAATTGGATTTGAGGTAATAACAAGAGTTAAGATTAATGAAAGAAAAAATGTTCAATATAAACCTCTTTTCTCACATTAATATATTAAAGGACTTCATATTAAGGATGAAGAAAATATTTTACCATTTTGATTAATTAAAAATGTGACATTATTTCAAACATTAAATATATATATATATATATATATATATATATATATATATATTTAATTTTAAAAACCAAAACTGAACATTTTAAATGTCATTGTTAAAAACAAGATTACCTTTTTTGAGTAGGATAGAATGCTGAATTACATTTTGCAAAAAGCAATAAATATTTTACTATCTGTGTGAGCAGCTTGGAGAGGAGCAAGTACTTGAAGGAGTATAACTTGGTACTACTGCACAGAGAACATGTACGTTCATGTTCATCTGGATCTGTTGACTATAGGCTGCCCTCTGAAAATGCTATTTCCTCTACCTTAATTTGCACACAATTTGTGGGTTTGGCCTGCAGACATCCCATTTCATTCATTCATTCATGCTGTTTGCACCTTTATAGAGACTTGGATTGTGGCATGTAAAACAGAGATTACAGGAGAAGAAGGGCAAAGGTATATTCCAGGAAACTTAGTTGCCTTAATTGTTGAGTATATAAGCTAAAAGGGTTGAAGGCCAATGTGCTTGGATTGGAGGAGATAATGGGCCTCAACAGTGTAAACCCTTTACCAATATTTGGTGCACCAATATAAAACATTTTGTTATTCCTCTTATTGGCATCTTATTAAATACTACTACACTATGGAGTAAAAATGTCTTCACAACTTGTGTGCCTGGACTCTTCTTTGGTTATTGCTCCTCTTAGAGAAAACTCACTTTGGGACTCTCAGTAATATATGGATCACCAGTGTTTCTGTAGTTTCCCTTTGCTGTCATGACCTGTTGCACCTTATCCTACATGTTTTGTGTACTCCTCAATTAATCGTAGTAGGAGGTGGAGTCTACAATATCTTGTTAAATACCATCTTTCCAATGATGTTACACTTTTTGATGCCAGACTTTATAAACACATGTGAAAAAATAAAAATATATATAAACAGACACGGAACAAGCAATAAAAAATCCACCCAAACACCATCATAATTTGACACGGTGAGAAAAGCTGGCCCTACAAGATCTAATGCCACTGTCATCCAATAGTACAACAAATATCAAAGAGAGATTTGTCGCCAATTAAATGACACCAATATGTATTTTAAGCTCACCTTTGATGCGTTGTCAAAATTCCAGAAAATAATTAAAAAACACATTGATCTAAGGGTACAATATAAATACCTGGATATGAAAACAGACTAATTATTATTTGTTGAACATCCTAAACACCCGGTGATGTACACATTACCCAAGATTCATAAAGATCCGCAAAATCCTCCGGGAAGGCTTATAGTGTCAGACAGAGAAAGTCTACTAGAACCGATTGCCAAATATATTGATACCTTAATCAAGGAAAGTGTCATGGCCCTCCCCAGCTGCCTGGGACACACACGACTTTATTACTAACATCAATCAAGTATCTTCTATAGAAGAAAAATCCCTCCTTGTAACTATGGATGTCCAGAGCCTGTACACTATCATACCACATGGTGATGGTGTGTAGGCTTTGAGGAATGTCTTAAGTGAATCAAAACTATATGAAGGATCTCCCATCGAATATCTCATGGAGTTCTTACTTATTGCTCTTTCATACAATTATTTTAAGTTTGAAAATCTCCAACTCTCAGGGACAGCTATGGGAGCAACCATGGCACCATCGTATGCCAATGTACATATTTGAGCGTACATATATCTTACAGATATATGGTAAACATATCAGACACTATTATCGGTTTTTGGATAATATTTTCTTGAACTGGACAGGAACTTCTAGGGAATTAGAACAAATGGTAATGGATATCAACTAATCACCATCACCTGTGACATTGAGTACGAATTGGGACCAATATTCAATACCATTTTTGGATGTAACAATCTAAAAGAAACATGAGAAATTGGGGTATACCTTGTTTCGCAAACAAACAGACCGCAATACCCTATTAATAGCCTCAAGTTTCCCTGCAACAATTTAAAAAATCCTTACCTATATCTCAATTTTTGAGAGTATATAGGTACCACAGTGAGTCTGATAATAGAGACACTCAATTAGTGGGAATATGGAACAGAGGGTACCAACCCCAAACATTGGAAACAGCACAAAATAGAGCCAGGGATATTTGGAATCTGGAAGTATGCAACGAGAGGACCAGAAAAGAACCTGTAGATCCCAAGATATATTTACCAATAACATCTCATACAGGTATACCCAAAATCAGAGAATCTATCAACAAACATTGGAGACTACTACTTTCAGACAAATTGTTACCAAGAAAATTTCAACTACCAGCCGTGATCAGCTATAGGAGGAGTAGGAAGTTGAAGGACATGCTAGGCAGGAACGATCCACTACAATGTTAACGTAAACCAATGAAGATTTTAAAGAAGGGATCCTTTAGATGCAGTGGATTTGTGAAATGTAGTCACATGGTCAGTGGAACGACATTTGCACATCCTCATAGTGGTCAGAGAATTAATATATCTCAATATATTACATGCACCACTAACCATGTGATATACATGATCACATGTCCCTGCGGTCTATCATATGTTGGAAAAACTAATCTCACAGTTAGAGATTGAATACGCAGCCACCGATCCACCATCAATACTGCCTTCCGAGACCAAAATACCGACAAACCAGTGGCAACGCATTTTCTTACCATCAAACACAGACTACCTACCTTACGATTCACAGTGATTGACCATATAACCCCCCTGTGACAAAACTCCTTTTGTCACTGGATGGTTAGGTGACAAGCTGCCCTTTTCCCCTGGTTGTTGGAGGAGCCTGATTGCCAGCCTCCTGCCTCATGACTATAGCCCTGGGTTGTATGGCCCTTTATAAACATTATTTTGGCTAATGGATTTATATTGTGCTGCTACTGGCCCTTTAAGAACTGCATTGTGGCTTATGGACTTGTATTGGACCATGCTGGCCCTTTAAGAACCATCTGGGACATAGTGAGACTTTGTGTGACAATGCCCTGTAACGGATCACCTGGCACCCCGACTTGGTACCTCCGTTAATGGATGCTCCTAGCGCTCTCAGAGGACTCCAAGCACTGCAGACGACACCACAACCACCGCAGACTCCACAACCGCCGTAGCTTAACTGGAGCCGCGCCGTCTTCCTTCCACCCTGGATCGGCTTCTGTCCTCCAGGACCGTGTGGGGAAGACCTCTCCTCCAGGAGAGCGTATCTGGAACAAGCTCTTAAAAGAGCTAAGTGATTAAGAGCTCAGGGGAATATGCAGAGCATAGCAATCCCCAGTGTGATATAGCAGTTCCCTCCAATAACGAGACACGGCTACGTATTGAGGGTCAGAAGAGGTCTCAGGACTGGAACACCCAGCCTGCTTTTTATTAGGATAAGGTACACACAGGACACTCCCAGGGGGAGGATGAAATTAACCAATAACAGCATAGTACAGCCCACAGGTTCCCTCCCCTCAGATAAACAGTTAAACCAATTATTACATACAATAAAAATACAGTTTTTACACACACACTGTAACTTTAAAACCATACATTCAATTTCAATAAAAGTTGCATATTCAGACTCAGCATACATCAAACATAAACCCTTCCAAAAATCAGCCAAATCCCTCCAGTGGATCAAAAGTTAGCTGGAAGTCCTTTATGACCGACCGCAAGCACAATTTCCTGCCCAAAACAGTTCCATAGATTTGGGCTGTGCGGTCGGTCAATTTCATGCGAAAAAACGACTAAGTCCCATTTCGAACGGGACTTAGTCTCTGGAGCTGCAAGTTCAGTATGGGAGAAGGTAAGGGTCAGCGGTGTTCGGCAGAATGTGTAGCCGATTTTAGTTCCACAGAATCTTTAGCATACACCGCTGACCGCATTCGAGGAAACCAAGATGGCCGCCGCCACGTGCAATTGACCGGCAGTAACCTCACAGCCTGGGAGGTAAATTGCCTGCACACTTTAGCTTCTGGGTGGTCTGCCTGTGTGGTACTTGGTTCAGTAAGCCCTATTTACTGAACCAAGTGGGGGAAAGCCAGGAACAAGTTATTTTACCGGTCTGGGGACATAGTCTTAAAGGGGCATTGTTCACCAAAGTCACAATATGTCCCCAGACGGTTCTTAAAGGGCCATACACACCCAATAAATGTTAATAAGTTTTCAGGGGCACAATCTTCCAGGGGCCATAGTCATGAGGCAGGAGGCTGGCAAACATGCTTCTCCACAATCCAGGGAAGCAGGGCAATTTCTCATTTAAAGGGTCAGTTACAAATAGCGATTTGTAACATGCCCCTTGACGGTGTCCCCAGTGTCCCCAGACTTGGTTAAAATATTTTGTTCCTAGCTATTTTCCACTTGGTTCAGTAAATGGAGCTTACTGAACCAAGTACCACACAGGCGGACCACCCAGAAGTGGAAGCATGCAGGCAATTTACCTCCCAGGCTGGGAGCCTGCTGTAGGTAAATACACGTGGCGGCAGCCATCTTTGTTCATTCGAACGAGGTCAGCGGTGTGTGTAGCCAATTTCATGAACACCGCTGACCCTTACCTTCTCCTACACTGAATTTTCAGCTGCAGAGACAAAGTCCCTTTCGGCAATTCTGCATAAAATTGACCGGCCGCACAGCCCAAATCTATGGAACTGTTTTGGGCAGGAAAATGTGCCGGCGGTCGGTCATAAAGGACTTCCACCTAACTTTTTATGAACTGGAGGGATTTGTCTGATTTTTGGTTATGTTTATATTTAAATTATGCTGATTCTGAATATGTGTGAATATGATGCATATTTTTAAAGTTACAGTATAAGTATAAAAAGTGTATTTTTCCTGCCTGTGATAAATTACATTAACCCATTGTGTTCAGTAATTATATCACAGGCAGAGGGGAGGGATTGTATGTTTGTGCTGGGTGTGTTTTACGGTTTTCCTGTAAATGATTGGTTGTACTGTGTCCCACCCTGTGGGATGTCCCCTTGCATGGGGACTTGCATAAAAGCCAGTGTGTGGTCATTAAAAGTTCAGATCATCACCTTTTCTTCAGGTCTAAAGACGGCAAAGTTGTTTTCATTGAACGTTTAACATTTTTTATAGTACCCCATTGTCCTTGGTGGCAACAATATCTATTTTTGTGCCCCAATTTGGAAACCAAGTGCTGTTTTGGAAACGTTACCATAATTTCTACAGTTCGTGTAATCAATGTGAAACTCACAATTGTTTATTACCTTGTCCTTTTTTCCTGATCTCTGTTTTTGAGCCGGTAGCTGTAAGTTTTTGATGTCTTCAAACGTTTGATAGGGGTTAAAGCCAAGCTCAGTGTCCCGTGACTAGTGGCCTTTACCCTCATAAGGCTGAATAGTGACACTAAAAATATATGAAACACACTTTATTATTTTCAATCTACAAAAACAAGATTAAATGGTCTGACAAAATTTATATATTGCTAGAGTCCATTAAATGCTGATATTATAGCGATGACAAGTCTAGAATACTGAACGGTAGTTGGCCTTTAAAAGGGCAGCATAGTAAATGTACAGGTTATATTCGACCCATTACCTACCGTCATAGTGATCATATGGCAATGTACATTATTCTGCAAAGATTAGGGTTTGTCCTGCACTTTTAGTGGGTGTAGAAATTTAAGCTTGTGGGTTTGTGAAGTCTAAAATGAGTCAAGAATTGCATGTAAAAGCACAGGTCAGGAGAAATCTGTCTAACCTCACACCACACCTGAGTTACAAAAGGACATTTAAAAGGTTTAATGTTTGTGTTGCTGCGATCCCTACTAGAAGACTGACACATGTACAACCCGCGAAAGGCCTAATCCTGACATGGACCGTACTTGACTGACACCACAGGCTCAACGGGACCCACTCCCGCACGATATAAAGCTCGCTACACTTGGGAAGCTGGTACACCCAAGACGGGGCCATGACACAAACGCTTAATAGAGTGACTAATACACTCTTACCACTCTTACACTCTTACCTCCAGGTTTACACAGAGGGTTTGAGGGATTCGGAGTACACTTATATTTTTCTTATTTATAGATACATTTTTTGTTAACATATTGATCTTGAGGAAGACCCACATGGGTCTAAACATTGATCGGATATATATATATAACCCCTTATATGGATTATATACTCAAATACTCATTTATTATTGGTAGAACGCAGAGTGCATCTCTTTTCTTTGTTATTATATATATATCTACAACGCGAGATTGCGCCAGGGCAAAATCATACCCATATACTAAAAGAAAGGGTGAGTGCCAAGCCATTGATGAATATATATATATATATATATATATATATATATATATATATATATATAGTTGTCAGACTTTTTTTGCTATTTCTTAATTAACTGTCAAGAGAGGACAGTTATATATACACACAATTTATATTACGGTGCAGTGACTCTGTTCAGGTTTATGTACATTGGTACACATTGAGTGCAAGGCTGAATAGCATGATTATAGCATTCCTTTCCCATCTCTACAGCATTTGTGTTGTCTTATTCCTCCTCTTCTTTCTCTCGTGATCCTTTCAGGGAGCACAATTTTGGGAGTTTTAGATTCACAAACAC
Source organism: Pelobates fuscus (assembly GCF_036172605.1). Classification (NCBI taxonomy): domain Eukaryota; kingdom Metazoa; phylum Chordata; class Amphibia; order Anura; family Pelobatidae; genus Pelobates; species Pelobates fuscus. The sequence continues at coordinate 179,470,777 of NC_086317.1, read as the reverse complement.
ACTTTTTATATTCATCTAATACTGATAATTACATTGATCTGCATTTACCAATACAAAACACCATTATTTGCTTAATATACCTTTGACAATTTCATTAGCTAATTTTATCTGTTAGCAATTCACTAATACACTTTCAGTTCATCTTGGCAAGACCTAATGGTAATGAGCCGAGTCAATGGTTCCCTAAACACCACTGACAACATCTTATGAGATGAAGTTTCTGGGAGAATTGACAGTTCTCCTGTTTCACATACTGTACTCCTTGTTCAGCTTAAGTTTGAGAATTTGGAGAAAATGTGTTGGTCTAAACTGTTTTGCCTGAAAAAATATTTTAAGATTTAGTAATGTGGCACTTCTATATTTCTATATTATACACACACACATATATATATATATATATATATATATATATATATATATTTATTTATTTTTTTATTATTATTATAATTTTTTTTTTTAACTGCTTCTCCTTTTCCTCTATTAGTCTCTTCTCACTTTAACATTTACAGGGTTGTTCATGTGAAAAGATATGTTGAAATCAAAGTGAATTTTAAGGTTAAAATAACCAAGCTGGAAAATTTCTATAAGTCAGCTATGCTTTCAGTAAGGCTTCTCCGGCCTTAAATTTGAAATTCACTTTGAATTCACCATGAATTCTCACTTTAGTGAATAACCCTGCTCGTGGTTGTCTCCTACAATCTATCATTTTTTTTCATCAATCATCGTTTTCTTTTTGCCACAGACAGAACTCTGAATGATGAAACAAACAAAACAGTTCATTCATTATTTGTTTTTGTTTTTGTTTTATGATGTATTCATTGGGTGATTCAAAATGTATTTGATAGAGTTCTAACCTCAACATCTGAGGAAAGGAATTTAGCCGTAATAATTTCAGATGACTTAAAGGTAGGCAGACAATGTAATAGAGCAGCAGAAAATGCGAGCAGAATGCTTGGTTGTGTAGTAGAAAGAGGGAAGTGCTTATGCCCAGGGATGGACTGACAGCCTTCTGGGCCCCCGGACAAAATTTGAGCAGGGCCCTACGAAGACAAAATATTAAAGGAGCACTATAGTGCCAGGAAAACAAAGTTGTTTTTCTGGCACAATAGGGTCATTAGGTTCCCCCAACCTGCTGGGCTGAAGGGGTTAACCTGTTTAAGAACAGTTTGACAACTTACCTGGGGTCTGCTGGGATATGAGGCTGTAGTAGGGCATAGGAGCAGTGGTGTGTGTGAGTGGTGCAGTTTGTGTGAAAGGTTCAGTGTGTGTGTGTGTGTGTGTGGGGGGGTGTAGTGAGTGAATGTGTAGGGTGTGTGGGGCAATGCGTGTATGGGGGCAATGTATGTGTGGCTGTGTGTGTGTGTGTGTGTTGGCAGTGTATGTGTGTGTGTGTTGGGCAATGTGTGTATGGGGAGGGCAGTGTGTGTGGGGCAATGTATATATGGGTGACCAGTGTATGTGTGTATATGGGTGGGCAGAATATATATATGTGTATATATATATATATACACACACACACACACGCTCTATGGGCAGTGTATGTATGTATATGGGTGGGCAGTGTGTATATATGGCAAGGCAGTGTATGTGTGTGTATATATGTATATATATATATATATATATATATATATGTATGGGCAGTGTATGTATATGGGTGGGCAGTGTATATATATGGCAAGGCAGTGTTTGTG